>NC_090737.1:127920563-128150563 GCF_036898095.1 Palaemon carinicauda | reverse complement strand
TCAGCCCAGATGAGCCGTGAAAAGCTTAAAGGCTTTATGTTATTGACGGATTAACTTAAGCTTGCTAACCCTTCCTCTAAAATAGACAAGGCACAGGGTACCATGCTGTCTAGAAGGCAAATCTGGGAATTCTTTTTACCCACATATATGTGAGGAAAGTTAGTCATTTTCCGTGAGATTCTAGTGTACTTTGAACATAAAAACTCAACTGATCTAAAGGATTTATTGCCATAGGCACCCAAAAGCCTGTTTCTCACCTCGGTCCTTCCTAATTTTATGTTCTGTATATGTTGAGGTAAGGAATATACTATGTCATAGATGGAATGAAAGCTAACGTAGATATTAAAAGGCCCTGATAAGAATGTTCTACCCTTACAATATTAGGAATGGCCAGGTTAAGCTACCTTTTTGGCAGTTAATAATTTTGAGGACGGGTCCCTAACGTATCAACAGAAAACAAGACATTTTATAACACAAGCCTAACCTAACGTTTACTTCCCTAGCTTTGGATACCAACGTCTGGTATAAGAGCTTTGTTTGCTGTAGCCGACCATGCTGCAGACTATGCAGTCTCAGCTTGCGGCATTCATGCAGGAGTATCATGCCGAGAAGGTTAACACCTCTCCTGTTAACCTACAACCCGCAGAGGTTGTGCGTTCTGCAGATACTGCGGCTGCCTGCTCCCACACCCCACCTGTGAGAGCTCCTCCACCGATGCGCAGTCCTCCCTGCCAGACGCATGTTCTTGCTGCACCATGCTGCAGACTATGCAGTCTCAGCTTGCGGCATTCATGCAGGAGTATCATGCCGAGAAGGTTAACACCTCTCCTGTTAACCTACAACCCGCAGGGGTTGTGCGTTCTGCAGATACTGCGGCTGCCTGCTCCCACACCCCACCTGTGAGAGCTCCTCCACCGATGCGCAGTCCTCCCTGCCAGACGCATGTTCTTGCTGCACCATCTGGTAACATGCGTGAGCTACAGATGTCTGTACTAGTCCCCTAGCTTGTACAGCAATAATACGTTTGTCTTGCATTCGCCTAGAGGCAGATCGATCCCTTCCTCGGACTGTGAATTTAAGCTGTTTACTGACGAGGCTTTGCTGTGGTTAGGCTTGCCCGGCTGACGTTCTGGTGCACGTCTTCAGATGATGTTGGAACCGAAACCAGACACCTTTAATATTAAAGATATTTAAACTCAAATTGACCCAATTAAGAACACTTTGTTCTGACCAGGGAGTGAAAGCCTTTCACTTTGGACCTTATGGTGATTGCTATTAAAATTTAATATCTAATACTGTACCCATGGAAGGTCGAAGCTATCTCAGATTTGAGTTGGGGCTAATGCCAAACTACCCACTGTACCAGGAGTGTAAACTAAAAAAATCAACTTTATATTGAAGATTGATGTCTTACTTGTACATTATAGGTAAACGCCTTGAGTTTTATGCCTTGAAACACTAATTATATCATCTTTTGATAGTTACATACAGGTAATACAAATCATTTGAAGCCTTATTAATATGAGGTCTTTTTCTAAATGACCATTTGAATCTACCTAAAATATTTTTTTAAAGTTATTATTTTGTACTATATACTGTACAGTATATTATTATAGTAAGACCATTCCATGTATATCTGTTTGATAAATTGCCATATTCACAGTTTTGATAGCTGAAAAACTGACTTATTAGAAAATACTATAGAATATGTACCGTTTGTAGTAGTGGTTTGGCCAAGGCACCAGACACCTGTTGAGATACTACTGCCACAGAGTTATTGAGTCCTTTAACTGTCCTTGTAGTAAAAAATTGGATTCCTCTCCTGTTAGGGGTTTTAGTTCCTACCCAAATATAAACCATCGATCTTTACATAAGAGAAAAATAACAGCGAACCTGGGAATACGGCAATTAAAAACGTATTACGAGGTGTTGACAGATTTGGTGGTATTTTTGGGGCCATCCAGCTCCTTGTATTCTCAAGGAACGTTGTCTGAGCCCCCCTTTTCATCTAGGGTCAATGACTTGTGTTGCTCTTCTGGGCAGAAGTCCTAGCTAGGATGGAGAGGAGATGAAGTGAGAGAAATGTTGGCTTAATATTTTTAAAGGTTGCTGAATATTGGGGACGATAGTGAGGCAGATACAATTGCTGTTGAAATTGTTGAGGTGCCAGTAACAGGAGATGAGAATGAGAGGTAGTGAAGAGAGCGCTAGATGACACGAGAGCAGGAAAATCACCTGGTATGGATGGTGTGAGGGCGATGTTGAAGGAAGTGGGTGCGACTATGCTGAAAAGGTTGGTGAGGCTGTTTAATATGTTTTACTTTTGTTAATGCTGCCAGTGGACTGTGTGTTTGCATATATTGTTCCATCATACAAAGGTAAAGGAGATGTTCATGAGTGGTATACAGTGTTCTAGAATTCTAGGAGTATAAGTTTATTGAGTGTGATTGGAAAAGTTTATGGTAGATTGTTAATTAATAGGATTAAGGATAAAACAGAGGATGCAATCTTAGAGGTGTAGGGTGGCTTTGTAAGAGATGGGTTATATATAGATTAGGTTTTTATAGTTAAGCAGATATATGAAAAATATCTAGCAAAAGGTAAGGAGGTTTATTTTGCATTTATGGATCTAGAGAAAGCTTACATTAAAGTTGGTAGGGATGCGATGTGCAATGTGATAAGGGTATTTGGAATTGGGGGAAGGTTGTTGCAAGCAGTGAAGAGTTAATACCTAGGTGTAAAGCACATGTTAGGATAGGGAATTAAGTGAGTAGTTTCCAGTGAAAGTGTGACTTAGGGATGTGTGATGTCATGGTTGTTCATTTGTTTGTTGATGGAGCTGTAAGAGGTGAATGCTCAAGTGCTTGGTCAAGAATTGAAACAGGTAGACGAGAGTGATCATGAATGAGAGGTGAATCATTTGATGTTTGCCGATGGTACTGTATTGGTTGCAGACTTGGAGGAGAAGCTGTGTCGATTAGTGACAGAGTTTGGATAGGTATGTGAGAGAAAGGTACTAGTAAATGTGGGGAAGGGTATGAGGTGCACAAGAAGTGATGGTGGTACTACATTGAATGTCATGTTGAATGGAGAGTTACTTGAGGAAGTGGATCAGTTTAGGGTCCTGTTGTTGTTGCAAATGATGGAGTGTAACCAGATGTACATCAGGGTGAATGAAGGATATAAAGTGTTGTGGGCGGTGAAGGGAGAGGTATAGAATAGAGGGTTAGGAATGAATTTAAAGAGTTTTCTGTATGAGAAAGTGATTGTACCAACTGTGATGCATAGATCGGAGTTGTGGAGAATAAAACTGATGGAGAGACAGAAATTGAATATATTCAAGATGAAGTGTCGGAGGAGTATGGCTGATGTACCTCGGTTGGACAGGACTAGGAATGTTGTAGTAAGAGTGAGAACGGGTGTGAGGAATGATTTAGCAACTAGAGTGGATATGAATGTGTAGAGGCAATTTGGCCATGTAGAGAAGATGGAAAATTGTCAACTGTTGCAGGTGATGAATGCAAGAGGAAGGTCAAGGTTTGGGTGGATGGATAGAGTGAAGAAAGCTGTAGGTAACAGGAAGTTAGATGTGAGAGAGGCAAAAGAGCATACTAGGAATAGAAATAAATGGCAAGCGATTGTGATGCAGTTTTGATAGCTTGGTGCTACCTCCGGTCACCTTATGGTGATCGCTTTGAGGGAACGAGTGTAGGGGAGTCAGATTTTGAAGCTTCATTTGGGGTGGAAGATGAGGGGGGTAGGGTGGGCTGTGGCACTCTAGCAGTACCAACCAAACTCGTTTGACTCCTTCGTGATGCAAGAGGAACAAAGAGGAAATATCCCCATTTTGTTCTTTTTTGGTGTCTGCTACCCTAAAAAATTTGGATAAGTGCCATGGTAGATAGATAGATTAGTTCAAGCCAACTGTTCTGCAATCTTTGACATCATGGGAGAAGGACATCTCTCGGAGCATCCGTTTAGTTTGGGTACGGACTGTTATTATCCTGTTAAGGGAAGGCAATTCAGAGCTAGCTAGGACAAGGCTGTTGCTAGATCTTGTCCAGTTACAGAATAAAGCTTCATGCTTGAAACCAGCAAGAGAGGTCTATCTCTGGCCATGGAATCATACCTTTAATAATTGAGGTGGCGTCAATGCTGGACAATCCTGACGAGTGTGTAGCTGGGACAGGACTTTTCTTCAAAAACGATACTGCCACCCAGGCATGTGACCAGACCCTGCCATTCCCTTAGGAGAGCCCAGACAGACTTTTAATTGGACAAGCTGTGTCTTCCCTTGCATGGGTAGTGGCTGAAGGAACCTACGGATGGTATAGTCCCTCATGTTACATTCCTGACTTCGGGATAGGCTAACAATTCCTCCCCGCTTTCATACACAGTATCGTGGGTCAGAAACCAGAATCAATCAACATAAGGATCATGGGTTTCCTCCTTCCTGAAAGTGAACTGGGAGGTACCAACCAACGGTTGGATTTTGTTACTGTACTTATTTCTTAAAACCACACCTGCAATACTTTTTGTCAGCACTAGAAAATAAAGGGAGAGGAAACAAGAACACCTTTGTTCAAGGCTGAGGGAGGTCATTGACCAGCCTTTAGCTGTCCTCTCCCTCTTTCTCCGGAAGAACTCAAAGTCGAAGGTGAAGGCACTTGAATTTTTCTGTGGTGCAGGTACTTAGAGCACAATTGTACCTCTACCCCAGTGATTCAGTGGTAATTCCGGAAATTCCAGTGCCAGCAGTCAGTGACTGGTACCGGTGACCTCAGTTGTGATCTTTGTAAGCAGCACTCCCTAAGTGTGTTGTCCCAGAGCCTGTCACCTCTGCCTTGTTCCTGTGACAGAGGCTTTAGCTCCCTCCTGCTCTGTGCCTGTGACCCCAGCCCCTTTGTCTTGTGTTGAAAGCCCCAGTGAGTACTGTATGTCCACTGATTCCCCTGTGACAGTGTTCCAGAGCATTGTGGTTCCTGTTGGAACAACCAGTGCGATTTCTCTCCTGTGGGGAGCTTCGTCGTTGATGGTCCCTGTGTCATGACATCCTTCTCCCACTGTTGTCGGAGGTGGTGGTCTATTATTAGCCCCTGATTACATTGCTGAGGCTATCTTTGGATGAGAGCACTTGTATCTGTTGGGGGGAAGTGAATCTCCAGAGCAGCTTGCCCCATCCTCTACTCTTGAGTCTTTGGAGAAATTCAAGAATCTTGTGCTGTCTGGTGGAAGGCAGTGACATTCATGGAATACCAGCCATTGAACCAGTGGATCAACTTGTTTTTTAAAAAGGAGGGATGCTTTGGTTTCCCAATTCTCAAAACAGTTTGGTTCAGAGTTAGCTCTTGACATTTTGTAACATATTGTTATGGCCGGCCACATCTCTTCTTCCGAGAAGGCACGTGCAGGTGGCCACATCTCCTCTTCTGAGGAGACGTGTAGGCAGAGGTGAAGAGAACTGCTCCATATGACTCCCTAATCCAACATGTAGTCTCTTTCAACGTTACTGGCTCTTTGAAGGAATCTGCGGCCAAACCTTCAGATTCGGTCCTGCTAGTGGAATCGGGTGCATGGAAGGCCTTTGAGGCTCTTCATATATCCTGACCAGGACTGCCTGAAGCTTTTCAATACCCAAATGGAGCATGTACTTGCATAGTCCTTTCGAGCCACCCAACCTGGTCCCTCTTGGAAGATGTGGCAGGATGGAGGGAGAGAGGGAACTCTGAGTAGTGAGGGTCCATTGGGACGGTTGCTTACTATTTTTTTCTGGTCTGTTGCCCTCCCGTGTCTCACATACTGATAATGTTTTTCCCCAATCTTCCAGAGAAGAGGTGAAAGGAATGTTGAAGAAGAACGCTCTCAAAAGTTGTTCAAGACAAGTCTTTGGGTTTCAACAGCTGACACTTTCTTGTAGAGAAGTCAACTGGGGGATGGAGACTGATCATCAACCTCTCTCCTCTAAACAAGTTTGTTTGTCAAAGTTTAGGATGACAAAGGTACAGCTTGCCCTGAATTCCATCAGAGAAGGGGATTTAATTTTTTTCTGTGGATCTGAAGGATTCATACTTCTAAGCACTGTACTGTACCCATTTATCAGTCCTCTCAGAGGTACCTCGGCTTCTCATTTTACAGTATGGTGTACCAGTTCAAGACTGTGTTTTGGACTGTGTACTACTCAGGTGTTCTCTATGGTAGCAGCTTGGGCTCATTCATAAGATATATCTCTGTTGATGTATCTCGATAATTGACTGATCCTGGTCTCAGTGAGTCAGTTGCTACAAGATTGAGATCGGCTAATTACATTTTGTTACAAATTGAGGATTGTTGAATTTCATACCCAAGCAGAGGTTGAAGTACTGTACTTGGGAATGCTAATATACACGACAGCAGCCGTTTGATGATCTCATTAGCAAGCTCGAGGAGGTAGCGCAGCAGTTCCTTTCCAAAACAGTACTGTACAGTACACTACTTCCAGCTCGACGGTGGAAGAGTCTTCTTGGCTGCCTTTCCTCGTTGGAGAAGCTCTTTCATCATAGGCACCTTCATAAGGGCTTCCTTCTGTGGTGTTTGAAGGACCCACTAACCTTCTTGTTCAAGTGTGGCTGAAGGCTTGGGACAATCTTGCCTGGTTTTTGAATGAGGAAAACCTCACCAGGGGAGTCCCACTCAACTCTCCATCTCCAGACATGCGGCTGTTCTATGACACATCAAAGGTGGTGTGGGGTGCATAAATTGGCAGCCTGGTTGTCTCAGGAGTGTGGTCAGAAGAGAAGCATCCACTCTTCAATGTCCTGTGGTGGCTGCTAAAGTAGCCTAGTTGTGTAGCCATCTCAGCTCCTGCACAGGACAGGAAGCATTTTCTGCATGGTAGTGTGTAAATGCAAGCCTTAGATGGAAGGTAGAATTACTAACTTTCATTCATATTTCCTTCCTCTCTCATGGCGCTGAAGCGGTCGTACTGTTAAACATGCTGGTAAGCTACACTTCTGAATTCCATTCCTTAGAGTTTAAAGAAGCAGCTCCCAGCCTCCCTAGATGAGGGGGAGAATGTCCGAATATATACCAACCCATTGATTGTCATATTCCGGACTGTTCTCCCCTTCTAGGGAAAAAGAAGAACCAATCAGTTCAGTTCTAGGTTGACTTAAGACCCACCAATTGGCAAGTCTCCCTATCCCTATTTTTAAGGACGAAAGGTTTTCATATGTGTAGGAACAAATAAAAAGTTTTAAAAATAATTTGTATTTTTCTTAGCTATACAAACCATAGTCCTGTGAGATAAACTTCCCCCCTAAACCACCCCTCTCAGTATTAAGCCAAAGGTCTTTGACAGGCGGGTGGATGGAGCTACTTGCCGGCACGTACCACCTGTTGTTAATTACCATGTTAATGAATTCAAAAGCAGTTCCTGCTCAGGTGAAGACATTTCATTATTTTAAAGGACCCAGGTTTGTATAGCAAGGAAAATGTAAATTACTTTTAATGTTATTTTATTCTTAGATGAGCAATAATATTATAGAGTGATCCTTTTTGGTCCAGGAAGCTAACAATGGTTGCCATTTTGTCAACAGAATCACATCCTGTAATCTGAAGGCAGAAATAAAATCACATGAAGTATATGCAAAGTTTGTGGTTGAAGATTTGTGTAAATTTTATGGACTGCCATAAAAAATATGCATTAGATTTGTTGGAGTGCCTTTCCTTGTGAGGTATGGAGGACACAGATACACTGGGTATCCCTTTAGAAAGACCATCATCAAATAAAGTTAATGCATTTCAAGATGCCACATCAGCCTCAGGTTCAGGTGTGAAACCAGATGTCCTAAATCCTCATGGTGAGAGTTTGTGTACAGATCAAGGAACAGTGTGTGACTATACTAGTAACAGAAGTGACTCCCTATTTCAAAGTACTAATATGAAAGGTGACCATGATTCCTATGAAGCTGACGATGATGATGAAGGATTGTATTTAGCCATTAATAGCATCCCAGTAAAAGTGGAATTAGAAGAAGAGGACCTTAGCTGTGATGCTGGTAGACAGGATGGTTACACTTATGAAGATGCTCTTAGCTCATCATTTATCCATGAGGAAGGTAAGAGATCATTTTGGTTTTGTTCTTCTATTCTTTTTGTTTGGACTGCATAAGTTTAGAGAGTTTTTTATTGTAGTGTACTATATTTTCGAGTAGTCTGGCTTGAGTTTCACAGTAGTCTATTACATTTGGATTGATTTTTTGTTTGTTTCTTGTTTGCCTTAAAGTTAAGAACAGTAAATTGATAGGCTTTTATTATTTTTTGATAAGGCTTAGTAAACTCATAATTGTTCTTACGTAAATACGAACCTTTATCATTTGATATGAGAATTAATTCAAGCGTAGTTGGAACTTGGCAGTTAAAACTTATAACGAGGTGTCTGCAATAGCCAATAGTTACCGACTAGCAGAGGAGAGGTCTCTCACCTTCTGCTGGTCCACTGAACAGTCATTTTGATTCTTGCCACTGAATAGAAAAGATGTGCTTTTGGCATCTTTGCAAACTTGGCTTTCCTCAATTGAAGTGGTTTTTGGACTGTGGCCAGATGTAGCGCGCGTGCTGCCCGATTCTGGATGTCGACCACCCTCAAGCAACACTACATAAAAATGTAGTGGATTACCCCAGAGATCTGAGCCAGAAAATTCAAAGCAATAGAATACACTGCACACCCCTCATTTTCTAGTTCTTGGGAAGGGGACCCAACAAACTAGTTAATAGGTTCAAGTGAATTTTTGAGCAAATATGGCTACTCGGGAAAGATTTTGTTTTTATTTTGAACGCTTTCAGACTGGAATTAATGACATTGCTGAGTTGGGAATGGGTGATCTATGTTAAGGGGAAAAGTCTTGAAGATTATATAGAAAATTTATTTTTCAATATTAAACTTACCCGATAATCATGTAGCTGTCAACTCCGTTGCCCGACAGAATTCTATGGAGGGATACGCCAGCTATCACAATACTAGAAGGGGGTGTACTCACCAGCGCCACCTGTGGCCAGGTACTACAGTACTTCTTGTTGATACCTCCTCAATTTTTCCTCTGTCGTGCTTCCGGCAAGACGTTCTGGGATACGCTTATGATCTTGGAGTATTTTCACGGCTTTTGGTGAAGTATTTCTCTCAGATTTCGGCTGTCGCTTTACTGGAAAACTTCTATATTAGCTTAGATAGCTATTATTTAGTCCTGATTAACGGTTAACGATCTTTTTGCTTGATTTGGAATCCCCACTTGGCTAACTCTTTTGATTCAAGATGTCTGACATTTCACAAGCCCCTCCACATAGACGATGTAGGTCTTGTAATAGGCGTATTCCGAAGGCCTCGGTAGATCCTCACACCGCTTGTTCTGACTGTAGGGAAAGGCCCTGTCAGTTAGAAGATCGATGTGAGGAATGCGCCGGACTTTCGGAACTTGATTTTGTCCGTTTTCTTAAGTATTCAACCAAGTTAGAGAGAGAGAGAGAGTTAGGAGGAGTTCTTCTCGCTCTTCACTTTTTTCCTCACCTCATGATCCCCTACCTTTTCCTCCTCCTGTAGTGGCTACCCCCGAACCTACTATTTGCCCTCAACCTGATATGTCTGTTGTTTTGCGTGCCATTCAGGCTTTAGGCGATAAAGTAGAGTCAGTGGTTAGTGATCATAAGTCTCTTATGGCCGAAGTCAAGGAACTTAAGGTCAAGAGTGCAGTGGGTGGTATTAGTGCCAGTGCTATGACGAGTGCTAGTGTCAGTGCAGTGCCAAGTGCTAGTGTCAGTGTCAGTGTGGTGCGTGAGGGTACTTCTGTGCGTGCCAGTCGTCCTCCCAGTCCGGGACCTCTTGCAAGCTCCCAAGCCCAGGGGAGAAGCAATGTCGAAGGGCAAAAGGGTTCGGCAGGCCTTGATCGGCGCACAGAAGTATCCTCGGTGGTTGCGGGCGTGTCTTCTAGAGACCGTCACTCCCACCTGCAGACGATTGAGCCCGTCTTTTACTCGTCTGCTGAAGAGTTGTCAGGCAAGAAACGTTGGACTCAGGTCTCAAGACCACTCAAGCGCAGAGTCCAGACCTCAAGAGCTCAACCTGGCTGCAGTCATTGGATCAGCTCTGACTCGCCGCAGTCATCAGTTGAGTGCACTCCTCCTAAGAGGAGTAAGGTACTGCCGCAACAGATCTCTGCTGTTAAGGCTTTACCTCAGCAGACCTTAGTGTCTGCAGACCCCAAGTTGACTCTACTGCAGTCCATGCAGTCACAACTGGCGGTCTTGATGCGTGAGTGTCAGGCTGAGAAGGTTACACCTCCTCCTGCGATCGCTCCGCCTAACCGCAGTACTGCCTGCCAGGCGTACGATGTTGAGGCTCCTCAGGATACCTTAGCACGTTCTGAGTTGACTGTTTCCAGTGGTGTGCAGCTCCCTCCGCCTTCCTTAAGGCAACCTCAGCAATGGGAACAGGAAGCTTATTCCTTACTTCCTCCGCTTCCACTTGCAGTTCCACCAGTGAGGCAACACTCTCTTGAGGTACAACAACCTCTCCCATCCATGAGTCAGACTCCTCAGCTCTCGCTGCAGCGACCTCAACCCTCCTCAAGGCAAGCACCTCAACACCTTAGCCTTGCGCCTCAGGAACCTCAACTCGCGAGACAATTACTGCGTTCTGCGCAGCCTCTACCTCATCACTCACAGCTCACACCTCAGGAACCTCAACTCGTTCCTCAGGAACCTGCTACTGCGCATCCACCAACCACACAGCAAGCGCAACTCTTGAGTTCAGACACTCATGCCAGGAGTCAGCCCCCTCCACCCATGCGCCTACCTTCTGCTACTTCTTTGGATCAGCCTTTGCAGCCTGAGCCTCAGGGGTTCCCTCAACAGAGACTTGAGGAGGAAACCACAAGTGTTTTTGTTCCAGCTCGTGCTGATTCTGCTGTTCAGCATACCTTACCGATCTCTTCGCTACACTCTGGTGATGAGGTTTCTGATGATGAGGCTGCACACCTTGATCCCTCATCAGACGTGGATGAATCCAAGTCTTCTCCGCCTCCTATTGACTTTCGTAAGGTCTTGGCTCTTTTAAGAGAGGTATACCCAGACCACTTTGTCTCTGCTATCCCCCGCTCTCCGCCATCTGAGTTTTCACTGGGCATGCAGCCAGCTAAGTCTACGTTTACTAAGCTTGTCTTAGCAAGGTCCTCTAAGAGAGCGTTAAGGATTTTAGGGGAGTGGTTGCAGTCTAAGCAACAACTTGGAAAGACTTCGTTCATGTTTCCTCCGACTAAGCTCACCTCTAAAGCGGGCGTTTGGTATGCCACAGGAGAGGAACCAGGCTTGGGAGTACCTGCCTCTGCCCAGGCTGACTTCTCAAGTCTGGTAGACTCTCCTCGTAGAACAGCAATGAGGCGCTCTAAGGTTTGCTGGACCTTCTCAGACCTTGATCACTTTCTGAAAGGTGTTTTTAGAGCCTTTGAGATGTTCAATTTCCTAGCCTGGTGCCTGGGGGCCCTTAGCAAGAAGACCTCCCCTGCAGACAAGGACTCTGCCATGCTCTTGATGTCCTGCATGGATAAGGCCATTAGGGATGGATCTGGAGAGCTTGCTTCGATGTTTGTGTCAGGGGTTCTTAAGAAAAGGGAGCAGCTTTGTACCTTCCTTTCCTCCAGCATCACACCTTGTCAAAGGTCTCAACTCCTTTTCGCTCCGCTCTCGAAGTTCCTTTTTCCCGAAGAGCTTGTTAAGGACTTGTCTGCGGCCCTGATACAAAAGGACACCCATGATCTTGTGGCCTCATCGGCTCGAAAGACTAAGGTTGCTACCTCAGTCCCCAGGACTTATCGCACCCCAGTGGCTGATACCCCTGCCACGAGGTTTATTCCGCCCTTTCGTGGTAGAGCCCCCAGCCGAGGAAGCTCCCGTCCAGACTCTTCCAGGAGCAAGTCTAGGAAAGGTTCCAAGGCTTCTAAAGGAAAAAACTGACTCTCAACAACTCCAGACAGCAGTAGGAGCCAGACTCAAGATCTTCTGGCAAGCCTGGGAAAAGAGAGGTGCAGACGCCCAGTCTGTCAGTTGGCTGAGGGAGGGTTACAGGATTCCATTCTGCCGCAAACCCCCTCTGACCACATCTCCCATCAACCTCTCTCCCAACTACAAAGAAAAGGACAAGAGGCTAGCGTTGCACCAGGAGGTGTCGCTCCTTTTACAGAAGAAGGCAGTGGTTATAGTCCGGGACCATCAATCCCCGGGCTTCTACAACCGTCTTTTTCTGGTGGCCAAGAAGACAGGAGGTTGGAGACCGGTGCTGGACGTCAGCGCGCTCAATGCTTATGTCACCAAGCAGACGTTCACGATGGAGACGACGAAGTCGGTCCTAGTAGCGGTCAGGCAGGAGGACTGGATGGTCTCGTTGGACCTGAAAGATGCTTACTTTCACGTTCCTATTCATCCAGACTCCCAACCTTTCCTGAGATTCGTTTTTGGAAAGGTTGTCTACCAATTCCAAGCCCTGTGTTTTGGCCTAAGCACAGCTCCTATGGTGTTTACGCATCTGATGAGGAATGTAGCAAAATTCCTCCACTTATCGGACATCAGAGCCTCCCTTTACTTAGACGACTGGCTGTTGAGAGCCTCCACGAGTCGTCGCTGTCTGGAGAATCTCAACTGGACTTTGGACTTAATCAAAGAACTGGGTCTGTTAGTCAACCTAGAAAAGTCTCAGCTCATTCCCTCCCAATCCATTGTGTACCTGGGAATGGAGATTCGGAGTCAGGATTTTCGGGCTTTTCCATCGGCCCCAAGGATAAGCCAAGCCCTAGATTGCATCATGAGCATGCTGAAGAGGAGCAGTTGCTCGGTGAGACAGTGGATGAGTCTCACAGGGACCCTTTCATCGCTGGCCCTGTTCGTCGAGCTAGGGAGACTCCACCTCCGCCCTCTTCAATTCCATCTTGCAGCTCATTGGGACAAGGGTTTGACTCTCGAAGCAGTCTCTATCCCAGTCACCAAAGAGATGAAGACCACTCTCTTGTGGTGGAAGACCAATCTCCTTCTCAAGGAGGGCCTATCATTGGCTATTCAGACCCCCAATCTTCATCTCTTCTCGGATGCATCGGACTCGGGCTGGGGCGCGACCTTGAACGGACTGGAGTGCTCGGGAACGTGGAACGAGGAACAGGGAACGGTCCACATCAACTGCAAGGAGCTTCTAGCAGTTCACTTGGCCCTGTTGAACTTCAAGTCCCTCCTGCTAGGCAAGGTGGTGGAGGTGAACTCCGACAACACCACAGCCTTGGCTTACATCTCCAAGCAAGGAGGGACCCATTCGAGGAGCCTATACGAGATCGCAAGGGACCTCCTCATTTGGTCAAGAAGTCAAAACCTCACTTTAGTCACGAGGTTCATTCAGGGCAACATGAACGTCTCAGCAGATCGCCTAAGCAGAAGGAATCAGGTCATTCCCACGGAATGGACCCTCCACAAGAGCGTGTGCAACAGACTTTGGACCTTGTGGGGTCAGCCTACCATAGATCTGTTTGCCACCTCCATGACCAAGAGACTTCCGTTGTACTGTTCCCCAGCTCCAGACCCAGCAGCAGTTCATGTGGATGCTTTTCTGCTGAACTGGTCCCATCTCGACCTTTACGCATTTCCACCGTTCAAGATAATAAACAAAGTCCTTCAGAAGTTCATCTCGCACGAAGGGACACGGCTGACGCTGGTTGCTCCCCTTTGGCCTGCAAGAGAATGGTTCACAGAGGTACTTCAATGGCTGGTCGACGTCCCCAGGACTCTCCCTCTAAGAGTGGACCTTCTACGTCAACCTCACGTAGACAAGTTGCACCCAAACCTCCACGCTCTTCGGCTGACTGCCTTCAGACTGTCGAAAGATTCGCTAGAGCTAGAGGCTTTTCGAAGGAGGCAGCCAGTGCGATTGCCAGAGCAAGGAGGGTTTCCACTCGTAGAGTCTACCAATCTAAGTGGGAAGTCTTCCGGAGCTGGTGTAGAGCCAATGCAGTATCCTCTACCAATACCTCTGTGACCCAAATAGCTGACTTCCTATTACATCTTAGGAATGAGAGATCCCTTTCAACCCCTACGATTAAAGGGTACAGGAGTATGTTGGCTTCAGTTCTCCGCCACAGAGGTTTGGACCTTTCTTCCAACAAGGACCTTCAAGACATCCTTAAGTCTTTTGAGACTTCTAAAGAGCGTCGTCTACCCACTCCAGGCTGGAACCTAGACGTAGTCTTAAGGTTCCTTATGTCACCTAGGTTCGAACCTCTCCAGTCAGCTTCCTTCAAGGACCTTACCCTCAAGACTCTTTTTCTCGTCTGCCTTGCAACAGCGAAAAGAGTCAGTGAGGTTCATGCCTTCAGCAAGAACATTGGTTTCACGACCGAATCTGCAACATGTTCTTTACAGCTCGGGTTCTTAGCTAAGAACGAACTTCCTTCACGTCCTTGGCCTAGATCGTTTGAAATACCTAGCCTCTCCAACATGGTAGGTAACGAGCTAGAGAGAGTTCTTTGCCCTGTCAGAGCTCTCAAATTTTATCTTAATAGGTCAAAACCTATTCGAGGACAGTCAGAAGCCTTATGGTGTGCCATCAAGAAACCTTCGAGGCCCATGTCCAAGAATGGGGTTTCGTATTATATAAGGCTTCTGATTAGAGAAGCCCATTCTCATTTAAAGGAGGAAGACCTTGCTTTGCTGAAGGTAAGGACCCACGAAGTAAGAGCCGTAGCTACTTCGATGGCCTTTAATAAAAACCGTTCTCTGCAGAGCATAATGGATGCAACCTATTGGAGGAGCAAGTCAGTGTTTGCATCATTTTATCTTAAAGATGTCCAGTCTCTTTACGAGAACTGCTACACCCTGGGACCATTCGTAGCAGCGAGTGCAGTAGTAGGTGAGGGCTCAGCCACTACATTCCCTTAATCCCATATCCTTTTTTAACCTTTCTCTTGAATACTTTTATTGTTGTTTTTATGGTTGTTACGGTAGGCTAAGAAGCCTTCCGCATCCTTTTGATTTGGCGGGTGGTCAATTCATTCTTGAGAAGCGCCTGGGTTAGAGGTTGTGTAGAGGTCCTTTAGTAGGGGTTGCAGCCCTATATACTTTAGCACCTTTGAGTTGATTCAGCCTCCAAGAGGAACGCTGCGCTCAGTAAGGAAGACGAACTTAAAAAAGAGGCAGAGTAACAGTTCAAGTCGACTTCCTTACCAGGTACTTATTATTTCATTGTTATTTGAGATAACTGTTATATGAAATAGGGATACTTAGCTATCCTTTAATCTTGTACACTGGTTTTCACCCACCCCCCTGGGTGTGAATCAGCTACATGATTATCGGGTAAGTTTAATATTGAAAAATGTTATTTTCATTAGTAAAATAAATTTTTGAATATACTTACCCGATAATCATGATTTAATTGACCCTCCCTTCCTCCCCATAGAGAACCAGTGGACCGAGGAAAAATTGAGGAGGTGTCAACAAGAAGTACTGTAGTACCTGGCCACAGGTGGCGCTGGTGAGTACACCCCCTTCTAGTATTGTGATAGCTGGCGTATCCCTCCATAGAATTCTGTCGGGCAACGGAGTTGACAGCTACATGATTATCGGGTAAGTATATTCAAAAATTTATTTTACTAATGAAAATAACATTTTTAACAACAAATTTAAAAAAAAGAAAAAATTTCCTGTCATGAAAAAAAGAAATGAAGGGTACCGACTCATTTGGCATATACTGTAACTACAATTAAGTAAAATGCCAGGATACTGTGTAATGTACAAGAATGTAACATGTCACAATTTTCTTTAGTATACTAATCATATTCCTAAATAACTTCACAGTATCTAAATTCATTATGGCACAACCAGATTAATTCAACCCTACATCAACAGTACACCAGCTCAATTTCACAGTCCCCCAGCTTTTCTGAGCTAGTCTTCAATTTACATATTCATTGAGGTTTATCGTCTTACATGACTTTCAGAAACGTAACTAGGAGACACCATTAACTAGTCTTTGTACACATTTGTACTCTGGGTTTCACGACCCTATATTGCATTAGTTCTGAAACAATATTTAATACCAACCCCAAGTACGTATTATCATAACTCACTGAATAGAACAGTTAACATGGGGACAATCTGGTCCTGCTCATAACAGACGAAAACTTCATATACTTTTTTTTTTAGATCTGTTCTGTTGTACACTTTACTTGCATAAAAAAACAGTACTGTATACAATCAACCTCCATTTTCTTTAGAAGGCTTAACCCTTTTACCCCCAGGCTATTTGGAAATTTCCAACCCTTAACCCCCAAGGGTTATTTTTTATTCAAGCTTTAATTTTTGTCATAGAGAGGTCAGGTTGGTCTCATTCTCTTGGAAAATGCCTGAATTTTAAATATTAAACTTAGCCGGTGAATATATAAATAGCTGACGTCTCCGACGGCCCGACAGATTCCAAAAAACTCGCGAGCGATCGCTATGAAGGTTGCGGGTGTGCCCACCAGCGCCGACTATCGGCCAGATACCGCATATACTTCTCAACCACTCCAGTTCTTCTCTGTCGGTGTCACCGACAACATTGGTTCCGCTCGCTCTAGACCTCGAGTTTTCTACCGAATTGGTGAAGTACTTGGTTTTGGTTTTATTGCTTTTGCCGTGTTGGATTATTCAATACTATCTTTAAAAGAAATGCTTTTGAAAGGAGATGAAAAGTTTTTTGCCCTTGCTTTTTTAATCTCGCTCTGGTTTTTCCATAGAGAAAAGATGGCCGACCCTTCCCTCAGTGTACGGAAGTGTGTTAAAGGCTTTTAGTAATTATTTTATCACTTTATAAATTATTGTTGATATTTATAGATTTACCTCTATATATTTTATATCTCACCCGCCTTTATTAGGCCTCTTCGATTAGCTTTCCATTTATACTAAACATCGAGATAAATTTTATGTTTTTGTTTATATGCGGCCTTTACCTATTCTTTGTAGGCGGTCCTGACTTGGAAAACGGAGTTAAACAACGTTGAGCCCATTCAACTTTTATTTTTGTTTAGATAAAAACAGTTGCTCTGTAAGAGTGATGAGATGAATATTTTTAGAAGATATTTTAAGAAATTTATTCTTTGAATAGTCTTCGTGCTGTTTTTCAAAGATGAACTAACGTTTGGTTTATTTATGCTACGCAGTTTGCGCTCTATCGTTACGATAGAGAAAGAGAGAATCACGGTTTCACTTTGCAGAAAGAGTGAATCGATTTTGACGTTTTGTTCATTCTTCTTTCAAACTGAAGTTTTTTTAGATACTAATTTAAAGGAACATGTTAATTTTAATTTTCTTAGTCCTTTCAGTTTTTTCCTTTAGTCAAATAACCTGTTATTGACGAAGAGTGAGTGGGCCATTCTCTTGTGAGTGACAAAAGAGAGAGAGAGAGAGAGAAAGAGAGAATGATCCAATCTTTATTCTCGTCCCAAGAGAGAGAGAGAGAAAGAGAGAACGATCCGATCTTTATTCTTGTCCCAAGTCTCTGTACAAGGAGTTTGGGAGCGAGTAACGTTCTCGATTCAGTTTTTTTTTTTTTACTCTCGTCCCAAGTCTGTACGGGGAGAGAGGATAAAACGTTTTAGTTTTTATTCTCTTCCCAAGGCACTGTACGGTGAGAGATTGGAAACGTAGTCCTTAGTGAACTAGTGTTTAGTCTCATCCCCAGTCACTGATCTTTTTAACTTTATATATTTCCGTTTTATTTTATATATATGTATATGTTTATTGATTTTTGCATGTGTGTTTCATTTTGTACTATTGTGCTTACATTATACGACTCATTTCGCAATTCTAACCTTTTGATTTAAGGGAGAATTGCGTGCTTCAGGTAGAAATCAGTTTTATTCATGTCTAATGTGAAATTATTAAAAAATGCGATATCAGTGAATTAAGTGCAAAAAAACATGTTCTGAGTTGCGGAGGGTTCGTTTGTTTGTGCTTGTCACTTGCCTAGTCCAAGACCTCTTTCAGGCTCCCCTGCACCAGGGAGAAGGAATGTCGTAGGACCTAAGGGAGTGAGGAGTGTAAACCAACGAACAGACGTTCCCTCAAAGGTATCAGACTTTGCTCGTCAAGCACGTCCTTGCCATAAGACGGAGAGACGAAGTTTCTCCTCGTCTTCCGATGATTCATCTCTTTAAAAGCCTGGGCGTAAGGTTTCGAGACGGTTGAAACGTTTATTAGTTCCTTCAGAACAAGTTCAACGTCCTAGCTGTAGTCATCATAAGAGTCCCGTTCATAGCGATGACGTTCATGTACAGACGTTTCTGCCACAGACTCGACGTGACGTTGAGCGGTAGACACCGTAGACACAACGTGACATCGAGTGTCAGTCACCGTAGTCACGATATAGCATCGATCAGCAGTCACCGCTGTTACTACGTGACGTTTGAACGTCAGCCACCGCAGTCACAGGTTGATCCGAAGTTAAGTGTTTTGCAAGATATGCTGTTAAAGCTTTCTTCTTTAATAGAAGCTTTCGATCCTGTTCCTGTGCGAAAGGATCCTTTGCTTTTTGTACGTCACGGTTCTGGGATACGTGATTTGGGTCTTCAACCTTCTAAACGAGCTTTGTTACGCCACGCTGACATCCCTAGTGACAGCTTTGCTGTTAAACGAGATGCGGAGCTTAAATCTCGATGTAACTTTGATCGCTTTGAACGTCAGCCACCGCAGTCACAGCGTGACTTTGAGCTGCAGACACCGCAGTCACGACGTGACGTTGAGCGGTAGACACCGTAGACATGACGTGACGTCGAGGGTCAGTCATCGTAGTCACGATATAGCATCGAACAGCAGTCACCGCTGTTACTACGAGACGTTTGAACGTCGGTTACTTCTGTCACGACGTATAGTAGAATAACATTCTCTGCAGTCACAACGTGACATTGACCCTCCAACTTTAACTTCTGTTCATAGACAAGTTGATGTAGCCTGTCAGGCTTTTCCTTCACGTCATTCTGAATATAAATCTCCTTCTCGCAAGACTTTAGATTTATCAGATGATGTGCCTTCTGAAGAGGTTGATGACCCCTTTCAACTAATGTTCCTTTGGGGAGTCTTTCAGAAGAGGAGTAACCTAGGGTGGTCCAACAATCACTTGTTTTATAATTATGAATTTCTTTAGTGAAATTTTGTCCTACTCGTTTTGTAACGGCTGCTCCGCCGTCTGAGTTTACTCTTGGCATGACTTTCTTCGACTCCTACATTTACGAAGTCAGTTCTCTCTTGTTCTTCCAAGAGGGCCATGCTCTTACTGGGAGACTGGTTGGAATCCAGGGGAAGTTTAGGAAAGTCTGCTTTTGCTTTTCCTCCTTCTTAATTAGCTTCTCGCTCGGGCGTCTGGTGTGACACAGGAGAAGTTCTCGGCTTGGGAGTACCTGCCTCTGCCCAGGGAGACTTCTTAAGCCTAGTGGACTCTCTTCGTCGTCTAGCCATGAGACGCTCCAAGATTTTTTGGTCTGCTTCAGAGCTAGACCATCTCCTGTTAGGAGTTTTTTTCGAGCGTTTGAAGTTTTTATTTGTTGGATTGGTCCCTGGGAGCCTTAAGTAAGAAGGTCTCTCCAGCTGTCAATATATTGCTGTACAATTATGTCATGCATGAACAAGGCTATTAGGGATGGCTCCAATGATCTGGCAGCCACGTTCACTGCAGGAGTACTTAAGATGTAAGTGCGCTCAATGTGTTCATTGTCAAGACAAAGTTCACGATGAAGACTACCAAATCTGTCTTGGCAGCAGTAAGGGAAGGCGACTGGATGGTCTCTCTCGACCTTCAGGATGCATACTTCCACATCCCGATTCATCCAAACTTTCAACAACATCTGAGGTTTGTGGACGGGAAAGTAATGTACCAATTTTCGAGCACTGTGCTTCGGCCTCATTCCTGCTCCTCTTGTTTTTACAAGGCCCTTGCAAAATGTAGCAAGCTTTCTACATTTTTTGAGGATTTAGAGCCTCCCTTTATTTTGACGACTGGCTAATCAAGGCGTCGTCATTAAATCGCTGTCTGGAGAGCCTCTAAATCGCTGTCTGGAGAGCCTCTAATGGACATTAGACCTAACCAAGGAGCTAGGTCTCATAGTGAACGTAGAGAAGTCGTAACTTACAGTACTCCATCCCAGACTATTCTTTATTTGGTAATGGAGATACAGTGTCGGATTTTTCGGGCCTTTTCGTCCCCCACAAGAATGGAACAAGCTCTGTTAAAAGTCCGTCACTTGCAAGAGAAAAACAGTTGCTCTGTAAGAGTTTGAACGAGCCTCGTGGGAACTCTTTCATCGCTGGAGTAGTTTATCTCTCTGGGGAGACTCAACCTTTGCCCTCTCCAATTTCACCTAAACCATTGGAACAAGGAGAAGGGCTTAGAGAGTATCTCTTTCCCAATATCCAACTCAGTCTAGACATGTCTGACTTGGTGGGACAGCAACATCTGACTTCGAGAAGGTCTTTCTCTTGCGATCAAGAACCCAAACCATGTGTTGTATTCAGATGCATCGGATTTGGGTTAGGGAGCTCCACTGGACAGTCTGGAATGCTCGGGTCTTTGGTCCACGGATCAGAAGGAACTCCATTTAAGGCAAGTAATATCTTTCTTTTGACGAGATTTGTGCAAGGAAAAATGAATGTCTTGGCGGACTGCCTCAGCAGAAGAGGACAAGTCATCTCCATGGAGTGGACGTTGCTCAAGACTGTGTGCGAGAAGCTATGGATGACATGGGGTCAACCCACCATAGATCTTTTTGCGACTTCACTGACAAAGAGGCTCTCGACTTACTGCTTTCCAGTTCCAGATCCAGAGGCAGCCCACATAGACGCTTTCCTGCTGGACTGGTCTCACCTGGACGTTTATGCCTTTCCACCTTTCAAGATCCTAAACAAGGTGCTGCAGAAGTTCACCTCTCACGAAGGGACCAGGTTGACGTTGGTTGCTCCACTCTGGCCCGCGAGAGAGTGGTTCACAGAGGTACTTCTATGGCTGGTAGACGTTCCAAGAAGTCTGCCGTTGCGGATGGATCTCTTGCGACAGCCTCACGTAAAGAGATTTCATCAAAGCCTCCCCACGCTTCGTCTAACTGCCTTCAGACTATCGAAAGACTCTCTTGAGCTCTAGGGTTTTCGAAGGAGGCAGCTAGAGCGATCGCGAGGGCTAGAAGATCCTCTACCATCAGGATCTATCAGTCGAAATGGGAGGTATTTAGAGACTGGTGCAAGTCCTCCTCTATTTCCTCTTCCAAGTGCCTCTGTAGCGCAGATTGCGGATTTTCTGCTTTATCTGAGAAACGGTCGCTCCCTCTCTGCATCCACCATTAAAGGCTACAGAAGCATGTTAGCTTCTGTTTTCAGGCATAGGAGTTTGGATCTTTCTAATAACAAAGATCTCCAAGACCTGCTTAAGTCTTTCGAGACTTCCAAGGAGCGTCATATTTCGACTCCTGCTTGGAACTTGGACGTGGTCTTACAGTTCCTTATGTCAGACAGGTTTGAACCATTAAATTCAGCCTCCCTGAAGGATCTTACCCTCAAGACACTTTTTTTGGTGAGCTTGGCTTCGGCTAAAGGGTTAGTGAGATACATGCTTTTAGCAAGAACATCAGCTTCTCCACTAATAAAGCAGTATGCGCTCTTCAACTTTGTTTTTTGGCCAAGAATGAACTTCCGTCTCGTCCATGGCCTAAATCATTTGAAATCCCCAGTCTTTCTGAGATTGTGGGGAATGAAGTTGAAAGAGTGCTGTGCCCCGTTAGAGCTCTTAAATTTTATTTATCCAGAACTAAACCGCTACGTGGTTGTTCAGAGGCTTTATGGTGCTCCGTTAAAAAGCCCTCTTTGCCCATGTCTAAGAATGCGTGGTCTTATTTTATTAGACTTTTGATTCGGGAGGCACACTCTCATTTAAGTGAGAAGGATCGTAATTTACTTAAAGTCAAGGCTCATGAAGTTAGAGCGATAGCAACTTCAGTAGCGTTTAAGCAAAATAGATCCATTAAAAGTATTATGGACGCGACCTTTTGGAGAGGCAAGTCGGTATTCGCTTCATATTACTTGAAAGATGTCCAGACTCTTTATGAGGACTGCTACACACTGGGACCATTCGTAGCAGCGAGTGCAGTAGTGGGTGAAGGCTCTACCACTACATTCCCTTAATCCCAATATCCTTTTAATCTACTCTTGAAATTTTTAATCTTATTTTGGGTTGTACGGGAGACTAAGAAGTCTTTGGCAATCTTTTTGATTTGGCGGGTGGTCAAAATGTTGTTTCTTGAGAGCGCCCAGATTAAGGGTATTGATGAGGTCCTGTTATAGGGGTGTTCGCCCTGGACATAACAGCTCCTGGGAGTCTTTCAGCATCCTGAGAGGATGGCTGGGCTTCGTGAGGAAAGCGGACTAATGAGGCAGAGTAATCATCAGAGTTAGCTTCCTTACCAGGTACCTATACTTAAGTTTGTTTTTATGAAATATTTGTCAAAAACTCTTGAGCATACAGTATACGCCTTTATTGTTATAATACTGGTCTCTACCCACCACCATGGGTGTGAATCAGCTATTTATATATTCACCGGCTAAGTTTAATATTTAAAAATGATATTTTGATTATAAAATAAATTTTTGAATATACTTACCCGGTGAATATATAATATTAAAGGCCCTCCCTTCCTCCCCGATAGAGACCCTGCGGACTGAGAAGAACTGGAGTGGTTGAGAAGTATATGCGGTATCTGGCCGATAGTCGGCGCTGGTGGGCACACCCGCAACCTTCATGGCGATCGCTCGCGAGTTTTTTGGAATCTGTCGGGCCGTCGGAGACGTCATCTATTTATATATTCACCAGGTAAGTATATTCAAAAATTTATTTTATAATGGAAATATAATTTTTCTCAAAAAAATATTTAAAAAAAAAAAAAAAATTGTAAATAGCATTTTTTTGCAGGGACGTACCAGTACGTCCATGGGGGTAAAGGGATGTATTTTGTGAAACGTACCAGTACGTCCTTTTGGGGTAAAAGGGTTAAGAGATGACTGCTGGTGGTGGTCTTCGGCTTTGATTTTTCTTTCTTGTTTGTTGGAGGGTGTTCTTCAACTGCCCACTTGAATTTTGAAGTTATGGTGCTGGATGTCACTAGCAAAAATAAATTCATTAACCACTCATTCAGTCTTTGATAACCAACAGATAAACATTGCTGATCACGTCACTTGCACTAACTAAGAGGACTTTGGCAAGGAATCACAACAACTATGCTGTTGGCAAACTCTCTACTCTTTTAAACAGAATTTTTTTCTTTCATGAATACAGGCTTCTTTCTTTGGACATACTAACTTTTTAACTTATCCCAATCAATTTCTGTTTTGTTTATGAACACAGAAGTCTCCATCCTATAGGGCTTTGTGCCAGTCTGAAATAGAAATAAATTTTGTTAAACTACGTAGGTGGGTGAGGTATAGCAAAAAAAATATAATATATATATATATATATATATATATATACATATATATATATATATATATATATATATATATATATATATATGCAGTATATATATATATATATATATATATATATATATATATATATATATATATATATATATATATTTATATATATATATATATATTTATATATATATATATATATATATATATATATATATATATATATATATATATATATATATATATATATATATAATATATACAGTATATATATATATATATATATATATATATATATATATATATATATATATATATATATATATATATATATATATATATATATAAAAGAATATAAATACAACAGATTTGAAAAATAATCTTTATTTTTCCTAACTATTGTTTGTTCTTTTTTCTTGTAGTGTTTAATCCTTCACAACTAGCTCATCTGTAAACAGCCTCATGATTAGCACAATGCCCTACACCAAATATAAATGTCCAAATACATCTTACATCAATTTTATCAGTCTGCAGTACAATGTTACTAAAAAAGTTACAGTTAAGGATGGGGTGATGAATTAAAAGGAACCAAATATGTGCATAAAAGAATGGAAATTAATTTATCATCCCTCCCCGCAAGTATTTCACCAATAACATACATTCATTGTTAACAAGTACATAATCAATTATTATTATTATTATTATTATTATTATTATTATTATTATTACCTGCTAAGCTACAACCCTAGTTGGAAAAGCAGGCGGCTATAAGCCCAAGGGCTCCAACGGGGAAAAATAGCCCAGTGAGGAAAGGAAGTAATGAATAATTAAAATTAAATATCTGTAGAACACTAACAACATTAAAATAAATCTTTCCTATATATAAACTCTAAAAACTTAAAAATAAAAGGAAAAAAAAAAGAGGAAGAGAAATATGGTTGAATAGTGTACCCAAGAGTACCATCAAGCAAGAGAACTCTAACCCAAGATGTGGAAGACCATGGTACAGAGGCAATGACATTACCCAAGACTATAGAACATTGGTTTGATTTTGGAGTGACCTCTTAGAAGAGCAGCCTACTTAAGTCTCTCTTTTACCCTTACCAAGAGGAAAGTAGCCACTGAACAATTATAGTGCTGTAGTTAACCATTTGAGCAAAGGAGAAATGTTTGGTAATCTCTGTTGGCAGGTGTATGAGAACAAAGGAAATGTGGAAAGAATAGGCCAGACTATTCGGTGTATATGTAGGCAAAGTTAAAATGAGCTATACATAGAAATTTTCTAAATCTAGCTAAACCTTGTCACTGACATGAAAAAATACAGTATTGATGACACTTACCCAACATCTCTCATATATGAATGACAAACATTGACCTAACAGTTTTTCCGTATATAAGATATCTCGCTCTTTAGCCTTCAACTATCCCAATGTTGGAATTTAAAAAAAAATTGGTGATTAATATACTGAAAAACTTTGAGGTAAAAACTTCTTTACTTAATTAACTGGGAGATTTGTAGATCATCTTCCAAGTCTCAAATTTCTGTCACGGAATATGCCTGAACTCAGCAACATTGATCTCTTGCAGCGCTGGAGATAGGCTAAGATGGCGACTCTCCAAACACAAATGAGGGCCATGTAATGGGTAGATAACCTCGCACAGAAGCTGGTACTTGCAGGTTAAGAAGGTTCTCTGATGCAGACCAGAGACAAAATCTGTAGACTCTGAAGAAATCAATACTAATCCAGAAAAATCAGGGGATGATTCTTTTTGTAGCTCTGTTCGAGAAGACCTAAACAGAGCTGTCATGGTCATAATTGCTAAACCCGACTGTGCCACTTCCATCTTGAGTTCTGACCTGTGTTCAGCAGTGAGGAACGGAAATAAAGAAATAAACAAACTCTAAGAAAAGTATTGAATAATTAATATAAAATATTTTAAGATCAGTAACAACATTAAAATAGATCTGTCATATATAAAATATAAAGAGAGACATATGGCAGTCTGTTCAACATGAAAACATTTGCTGCAAGTTTAAACTTCTGAAGTTCCACTAATTGAACTGCCTGATTAGGAAGATCACTCCACAATCTGGTCATATCTGGAATTAAATTTCTAGAATACTGTGCACTGTAGTATTGACCCTTATGATGGAGAAGGCATGATTGTTTGAATTAATTGCATACCTAGTATTGTGTGCAAGATAGTATTTTCTGGGAAGATCTGAATGCAAAATAGGGTCGGAATTTTGAGAAATCTTATGCAACATGCATAAGGAACTAACTGAATGACTGTGCCACAAATTGATATTGAGATCAGGGATAAGAAATTTAATAGACTGTAAGTTCCTGTCCAACAAATTAATATGGGACTTAGCAGCTGAAAACCAGCCAGGAAAACTATACTCGAAACAAGCCAAAATGAAAGAATTAGAACACTTCTTCAGAATAGTTTTATCACTGAAAATCTTGAACGACTTTCTCAATAAGCTAATTTTTTTATGCAAATAGCAAAGAAACAACCAAATGCATGTCTCAAAATAAATTTGCTACCAAGAATCACTACTAAGATTTTAAGTCATATAGAATTAAAGAAAAATTATCAAAGATGAGATCTGGATGTTGAGCCATTGTCCTCAACCTACTTAGGATCATATATTGAGTTTTGTTAGGGTTTAATTTCATGTCCCATAATTTACACCATGCAGTAATTTTATCTAGATCTCTATTAAGGTATTTGGCAACCCCAGATCTAAATTCAGGAGATGGAATTAATGCAAAGAAAGTAGCAGCATCTGCATACACAAAGAGTTTCTTTTCTAGGCCAAACCTCAATATTGTGTATTTAGTATGAATAATAATGGGCCAAAAACTACCTTGAGGAACAACAGATATCACATTCTTATACTCATTATAGTGCCCATCGACAACAACTCTGCAATCTATCACTCAAAAATTCAATAATTATGCTGAGAAAAGACCCACCTAATTCTAACTGTTTGAGTTTAGAAACAAGTGTCTCATGATTAACACAGTCAAAGAAAGCACTAAAATCAAAGCCAATCATAGGAACATACCAACCACAAGTAAGGGATTTATGGACAGCATTGACATATGATCACAATTAAGAGATTTGTGTACAGCATTGGAGGTTGTAAGAAAGACATCACATGCTCCAAGGCCTTTTTGAAAGCCAAATTGCAAACTAGGTAACAGATGATTACCCTCAGCAAACCTATTTAGATATTTTGCCTAAAGACATTTACAAATTTTAGAAGATATGGGAATTATGGAAATTGGGCTGTAATCAGCTGGGCTAGAGCTACCACAAACACATTTACATATGAAGTAACATTACCAATTCTCCAGCAAGTACTAAAAGAACCCCTTCTTGCTAATTCGCAGAAAATAACAGACATATTAATAGCTACTAAATTGGTACTCTTTATAAAAAACAAAGGAAAAATACCATTTTGGGTCTACACCTCCATAAGAGAGTTTTGATTTCACAAGACCAAAAAGCTAAACTAGCCAGTTTGGCCTCGGGAAAACAAGAATGAGGAAGATCAAGTTTCTCAGTACTCTTCTTACTGTCAAACATAGCCAAAAGAGTTGCCCTTTCCTTCTTGACAGTGAGTGATGGAACCATCTGGTTTAAGTAAAGGAGGAACTGTTAAGTCCACACCAAAGAGTGCAGATTTATGGGTAATGCACCTTTTATGTTCCTGGGTTGTACCAGAAAGGGTTTCCTTTAATGTTTGAATCATGTTGGTTTTTTAGTTGAAGTATAAGCTCTCTGAGCAACAGCTTTCAGCTGAGTACAAATTAAGAGGGCTGTATAAAGTGCGGCTTTCGATCCTCTGTGTTATTCTGTCTTCGCTGCTCTTCCAGATCACACGATGCCTTCCAAAGTAACTAGATGCTCTACCAAGTTTAAGACGTCAGCTGCACCTGCTCTTACACTACCATCCCCTACCGACAGTTCGCCTAATAATGAACCAATGAACGTGTACCTTCCCAGTCAAGAGGGCACTGTGATTTTGTCAGCAGAATCGCAGTCCAGTGATGGTGCATCACAGACATTGATAACATCAGGACAATCGGTTCGAAAGGCAAAGTCACGTGCCGTGATGCTGAGTCCCAAACAGGAGCAGGACGTTGCCGATTGGTACAGGGAACGCGAGTGGCTGTACAATTTCCGATTGGAGACCTACAGGGATACGTGGCGGAAAAACAGTGCGTACGAAGAGAAGGCAGCAGAGCTTGGCATCACATCTGCTGAACTGAGAACCTGGGTCAAGAGCAAGAAGGATCTCGCATTAAAGATTCTGAAGCAGAAGACCTCGGGCAGCGAAGCCAAGCCTTTGACGAACCGGGAGCAGTGGGTCTTCAAAAATTTCAGTCATGCAGCACAGTTTGCCAAGCGTGTGGCTGAGCACAAGTGGAAGGAGGACGGACAGTTACCTTCTCGGAAGACGACGGTCGGGGAGCCAGGTGATGGGTTGATGCAGCCGCTGCTGAATGGCGGAGACAACGTGGTGTATGAGGCCACATCTAGCAAGGCTGCAACTCATGTGACAGTGAACTCATCTGTCGTCCAGGACCAAGTAAGTACATATGTAAAGTATACAATTCTAATGTTTCATTTGCTACACTGTATTCTATATTATTTTGTTTTGTTAATCATTATTATGATTATTTTTTCGTGTTCATATGTACCACCAGTTGTGTACTGTACTTGCAATAATACCACTTGTTCCTACGCAACATATTGTACAGACTGGCGTCCTTTAATTAGGGAGATTACTTTGGTGCGAGCTGGAATCGGTTGTTGAAATGGATAACAAGCATGAGTGGGTGCGCGGCAAAGCCACACCCATCTTAGTCTGTTTTCTCTTCACTTTTACTTCAAATGTTGTGCTGTTTATCTTATAATGTTAGTTGATATGGAATGCAAACAGAAAATTCGTGTTTGCCATGTGAAGATTGGTCACTGTAACCACTTCATGGCGATGACAGATGTAGATTTGCACTCTGATTGTGCTTTATTTCTGGGGTATATTTGTTCGAAGGCATCAACTAGTGATGAGTGTCAGTTGTGGCCTCCAGTGCAGTGACAGGCTTATGTTCTGAAGGGAAGGAGTGTGCTAGGCATTTGTTGGGGTTGAACTGTACTGAGCAACGCTAAAGAAGACTGGTGAAGGCTGCCAGCAATGGCTCTTCAGGGAGTGTGTCAGCTGCTGATGCCTCTGCATTTACCCCCATGAATTAGTCCCTAGGGTGTATGCCACAGAAGTGAGGAGAGCGCGGTTCAACATTGATTTTCTTTTAAGGCTTTTCCTGTGTGCTGGGAACTCTTGAGTGTTCGCTGCCCTCCTGCGAAGTCCAAGGGAACTGGTAATTCAAACACGTAGGCTGTTGATGACAAGTTTGACCTACAGAAAGCTTGAGTCTCCTTGGGTCTTTCAGGTAGGCCCTCTTAAGACCTAAGGAAAGCTTGAGCCTCCTTAGGTCTTTCAGGGAGGCCCTCTTAAGACCTAAGGAAAGCTTGAGCCTCCTTTGATCTTTCAAGTAGGTCCTCTAAGATGGTTTAGAGGGAGGTGGTAGCCAACTCTGCCTATCCCCTGGTACCCCCTGAGTGAGTGAGTTGCACAGGCTCTCTCATGGATGAAAGGCAGTCTCCTTTAGTTTTGTGCCAAGAGTGTGTGAGGTCAAGACTCGGAATCCAACGAAGCATGACCCCAGGATCAAGTCCTTCTCCATCCTCTCCCTCAGGCAGGGATGAAGAAAAGATGCTCTTATGTCCTGTGATTGCTTTGCGGTGCTGTCTGAAGAGGACCCGTACCTCAGGACTGAGTGTAGTAGACTCATCGTTAGCACTGACAAGTCCAAGAAAGAGGTGTCAAGAAACACGTTCTCTCTGGCTTCATGAGAAGATTCATAGAGCTTACTCCTTGGTTGATGAGAGAGTTGAGATGCCAGCCAGGAACCGGGCTCTTAAAGTTAGGGGTATTGCCTTGACTCTCACTTTTAAGAGCATCCTGTTGGTTGGCCAGGTGTCTGGAAGAGGCAAACCACATTTAGGGAGTGAATGAAGTGTAACTTGTTCTTAATAATCATTCTTCTACCCCGGGTAAATTGGGAGGGTTGGCGGCAGGAAAGGCATCCAGCCATGAAAAATTAGCCAAAACAACTATGGTCATTGAGTATAATCAGAATGAAATTAATGCTCGGGCGTTCCCCTTGGGCGACGCGTTGGGACCTCGCCTGATCCCTCTGAAAAATCAGGTGAGGTCCTGGCACATTGCCTGGGGGGAGATTAACCGGTGATGAAGTGTGGGACAGAGGTAGATGGAGAAAGCTGACCAGAAACATCGACCCCACATAGAAGTGGGAAAAGATGTAGACAAAGAAGAAGAGGTGGAAATTTTAACATGCTGGTCGGATCAGATCCTGGTAAGTTACAGTTCAGAGCCCCATTCTTATGAAGCAAAGCAGTATATCTCCTCATTCCCATATGAGCTTGGGGATGGTGAATCCAATACCAACCCATTACTCATATGCCTGGTGTTTGATTTTTACTGACAGTTCCCTTTGTGAAGGGGTTCTTTTTGGTTCGGTTTCATATTACTTTATGCTCTAGGTCTTATCAGTTCATCATTCCTATGATATACAATTAAAGGGTGTTAGTGTCTCTGCTTCATGTCTCCATAGACCAAGCAATAATCACTTACAGAGAAGTTACAAATTTGTTCAGTTTTATTTTAAGGGGTCTTCGACCCTCCAAGCAGTGTCTCCCTAATTAAAGGACGAGGGTTTGTATGTCGCATAGGAACAAATCTCAGATTTTATGAGTAATTTGTATTTTTCTTAGCCATACAAACCTGAGTCCATTAGTATAACTTGCCTACTCAACCACCTCTCTTAACTCCAGGTTCAAAGTATCAGAAGTGAAGAGAGAACCAATTAGGCAGTGCAGGGCACCTGCTCCAGGTGGATAATTGCTCGTTATCCATTTCAATGACCGATTCCAGCTTGTACCAAAGTAATCTCCCCAGTTACAGAACCCGTGTTTGTATGGCTAGGAAAAGTAAAAATTACCTTTATGACTTTATATTTTACAATTTATTTTCAGCTCACTCAACAAGTGCAGCTGAAGCGCCAGGAGTACCAAATGGACAACCGTGATGGAAATCGGAGGGCCTTGGCAGACCTCATCTACTATGCATCTGGCCGTATGGACGACGACACGTTTGATGAATTCCAGGCGGAATGCTTTACCCTTATCTCGAGCTGCCTGCTCGCTGCAAGACGCAAGAGGGAGTTCCAGTAGCAGAACATGAAATGGCAGCCGCAGCTGCAACCCATCACCTACATCACCCAGTTCATAGTACCGCAACACCAGGTCTATATTCCTCATCAGCTTGTGTTGCAAGCCCAGCCTCCCTCGTCAAAGGCCGTCATCATGCAGCCGGTAGACCAACCACAGTGGAGTTGGTCTCTCATTGCAGTTGCTACAATGTGCTCCGCCGTTTCGACGGCTGGCACCCAGGCTGGTGCCGCCGTGGCAGGAACTGGCAGTAGCAACATAATTGGCGAGTCCTTCAGCATGCTGAAGGCGAGCAGCGAGCTGGGAAACCAGTCATCCCGCAGTCGGCTGAATCAGCTGATCTCGCCCAAACCCTCCTCACCAAACCCGAGCCAACCACCAAGAAGAGAATCACCAGGGAACAGTCCTTAATGTTATTTGCTGACTTTTTCATACAGTTTTTTTTTTTTTTTTCAATATTTGTAGTTATTGTTTGCTGATAACCTTCTCATATGTTTCTTTTCAATTTGTAAAATGTATGTTAAAGTTATTTAATGTTATGTGCTGATGATATTTCTTTCCTAGTGTCCTAAAATATAGTATGAACTATAAATAAAATGAAAAACTAATGGTAAAAAATGGAAACAAAAGTCAAACTAAGATTAAAATTATATAAAAGAAATGAAAATATATGATGAAGATGAAAAATAGAATTAAAAAAGATAGAAAAGTCATTAAGAAAGCATAATAATTTAAAAAGATATTATTGTGAGAGCAATGCTAATGTCAGTTTAATTGGAAAGAAAAAATTTAATTGCTAAACTTTCTCTTTTTCAACTTTTTATTCAGTAGTTACATAATTGTACTCGCTTTCATAATAGTAATAAATATACAATGAAATAAAAAAATCTTTAAATCATGTCAAACTGCCATGGAACACCTCCAGCTTCAGAGTTTTAAGTAATCCACCAAGTAATGACTTTGCCTCTTCACTTGCGCACTCGTGTGTCCTCCGGACATTCCTCCCATGTCTGGAAGTTCACGGCCTTCTCGGCCCAGCGCAAGTGTGTGTCAGAGTTTTCCATGTCCACAGGAAGTTCTGAATTTAGTGTTTTGATGCATAGCAAGTAGTGGGGGATGCACCACAACAACGCTGTGGTGGCAATTGTGTCTGGTTGCTGTGGCATGGTGGTCAGTAGGTATCAGAATCGATTGGTGGTAATGCCAAGTGCATTCTCCACAACTCTCCTTGCTCTTGACACTGTAGTTGAAGACACACTCTGAGTTGGTCATGTTCTGTAATGGCAGTGGTTGCATGTGCCAAGTCTTCAGAGCAAATGCATCATCACCCACCAGAAAGTATGGCATTGGAATACCATCTCAAATAAAGGTTCTGGATTGGGTAGCCCAAGCTCATCATTTTCCAAGTAGGCATTCAATTCTGTGTCATTGAAAATGCCTGCATCCTAACAACTACCATTGTGGCCCACGTCAAAAGTAAAGGAACGACAGTCATTAGAATAATGGAGAAGAATCCTGTATAGTTAGTTTAGAACGACTCCCTATGTTTTGGATTCTTCATGGTAATGTGCTTCCCATCACATCACTGGCTCTAATGATGTATGGGGAATTCCACCAATTCTTGAAACCTGAGACAACTTCTCTCCAGCCATCAGGTGTGGTAAGACAAACCACAAGCTCAGGAGAGTACTTAACGGTGATGGCTAGGCACACTTCAGGAACAAAGAAGTTGGTGATGTTGGCAGCAAATCGGAAGGGCCAAGAAAGGGACTTGTAACTGTCACCGGTAGCCAGGTATCTCAGGGTGACTGCTAGCTTAAATCCTAATGGGATAGTTTTCCTGAAGTAGGTACCATTCTTCTTTATGCGTGGCCCTACATGACGTTCAAGTTCTGTGAACGTGTTGGGATGAACTCAAAGGAAATTCTTGAAGCTTATTGGATTTTCTGCATTCAATTCCTGCATAAACTTCTCATACAAGCCATCCATTAGTGTTTTGAGTAACCACTTTTGTAACCCTTTTTCTATGTCCTCTGTGTTCTTTTTTTAGTCCAAGATTTGTTTCTGTGTCATAAAATGCATTTTGTGTCCTAGATTATGACTTGACTACAATATACTATACTATACTGTACTGCATTAGCATAAGGGAGGGGTGACTTCAGTGCTTAGGAACAGTACTGTACTGTATTTACGTGTGTTCCTACTTGTGTGGAAATTCTGCTTATACCACAGCATAGGATCAGATCTCCATCTTAAAGAGAAGCCTACTATATACTGGACAGTACTAATTTTAGTGCATTTAAGGAAGCGACAGACCAGGTGTTTCTGAAAAGTTAATTTTCAATCTAGAATGACACCTTGAATTTTAAATGAATTGCATGTAGTTGAAAAAATATTGTCAATAATGAAAAGATATAGTAGAAGAGGATCCAATGTTCTGGTAAAGTTTAAAAGCAAAGACCTCATGATAAACAATATTAGAAGCAGCAGTGAAGTTCAGATCAATCATACAGACTTCACGACGCGAATCTAGGATTTATTTTCAACTAATGAAATTGTAAGAAGAGTTACAAATACTGTACCAAGGGCCTTGCAAAAGCCAGACTACAAAGTATCTTTTTAGACCTTCACTTTCATTTTGAGCACTAGAACTTCATGGGTATGCTTGTGTAATGGTTTTGCAATTTCAGCATCCTCATATTATTGAGATGTGTTCAATTGTTCACCTCCTTTAGTTTTGACAAGGAAGAATAGTCTGTTGTTAATGAATTCTTTATAAAGATTTGTTGTCATCCAGTCTGTGGTCAAACTCTCTTCCCAGTAGCCCTTTGAATAATAAAGGTACCTTGTCCAAATTTCTGAATGGTATATAACATCTTTACCATCTCTAGTACGGTAGTTTAGTATTTATGATGTTGCCAAAAGTAATGGCAATAAGTTGCAGAAATCTCTGTACAAATGAATCTAATGTTTTGTATGGCGCTTTTCCCCAGTGTAAACTGGTCTTATTATTTTGATCTCTTCTTTACCATACTAGTAATTCATTGATGTTTGTGCCTAGATTGTATGTTTAATTTTATTAATTTTTTTTTTTTCAACATTATTAAAGCAATTTCCATTATCATTATTCATCTTTTTTATTTTGCAGGCCTTGCAAGTGCCAGTTGGTATAATACGAATTATTTGATGGACGAAGTAAACTTGGAGGAAATTAGTTCTGCTTTACCTGAGCATCAAAAAAGGTTGCTGGAAAGAGGTTATCTGCTTGATAATGACGAGTGTGATGACAGTGAAAGGCTTGCCAGGAGAAGGTTAATGGCTAAGGAGCGTGCAAAAAAATACAGAAACAGTTTGACTTCTGAGCAACTGCAAGCATTAAGAGAAAAAGACAGAGAAAGAACAAAGAGGAGAAGAATGATGATGTCGGAAGATGAGTGTCTTTTGGTTCGTATAAAAAATAGGGAAAATGCCCAAATGAGAAGAATGGATGCTAGAGGGTCAAGATACAAAAAAAGAAGTGATTGCTTGGATAGTGATGAGGAAAAAGCTCTCTTGATTAGAGAAAAAAATAGAGAAAGGATGCGATTAAAAAGGTTAAACATGACAGAAGAAGAGAAAATCATAGAAAGGCAGAAAAATCGAGAACGTGTGCGTAAGAGAAGACAAATTCAAAAGGCAGAAGCACTTTTAAAAAAGTTAGTCAATGCCCATAATGACATGTTGATGAAACAGAATACGACAGTGGATACCAATAGTTTTATGCAGAATTTAATGGATGTGAATACGCATAGCAGTACAGGTCCCAGTATTGGTGAACAGCTTAATTGAAAGGCTATAGAAGCTAGTCAATTAACAGTGGAGTTGATTTAAATTTGCAATTACGTAATAAATTACCGTTTTAATTTCCACAAAAAGGAAACTAATAAATTTTTTATTAGTTAGTACAATTCTCGACTTGAATATTTTTTTGTAGATTGTAAATTATAACCTTAAAATTATATCTACAGATTAATTCATTGATAAGTACTCTAGAAATCCTTACTCTCCTAGAAGTGTTATTGACTAGAACCATGTAATTGAATGTTACAATGAAGATACAGTTCTCAGTGAAATATGTGCCAAGATATCACTCAGAGTTTAGTTTCACCCAAGGCTTTGAATGCTTTTAAGGTCAATGTTACAGTATATGCAAAAACACTATTAGCTTGCTACCCTACTGGTATTATACTACTGTTCTTTTTGAATAAAGTAGTAGTTTTACTTGTAGTAGATGCATATTGTATTTGGATAATTCAATGTGATATTTTTAAAAAGATTTTTATTTCAATTTCCAACTAAAGTGACATATAGGAAGAGGAATTTGATATCCGGAGCTAGATTTCTGCTCATGCAGGAAGGCAAGTGAATTGAAAACGATCAATCTGATGACATCACCGTTGGAAAATGAAGTTATCAGTAATTAATACAAGGATGTAAGATCAATCCGATTTTAGGATGTCTGTTATCTTTTCGGAATAATATTGGTCTATTCCTAGTTCCAGAAGGTTAACTAAGGATAGCAGATTGTCTCTGCCCAAGAACCATAGGGCCCAGATTAAACAAGACCTAAATTCCAAATTGGAGAATCTTGAAGTGTGCCAACTGAAGGTCTTTAACAAGTGATCTGAATAGCATGAGATAGGTGATTTGACTGATTTAAAAGCGAGGTCCTTTGGTTGCTGTAGGACCATTTGAAGGTAGGATAAGGCAATCCATGCAAAACACTACATATTAACCTGATAGTTTTATATTGCCTAGGTTTACAGGCCATACTATAGGAATGAAATTGAAGCCTTTCTCATGAGCTGTTAATATTACATTAATCGGGTCACAGAGCTCCAACAAAGTTTTCACTAAGGTTTGATTATTTAAAAACAAATTTTTATTCCCATAGTTTATTACTATATGAACCCATTAATTTCATTATCCTCATATTTAGGTTTGCTATGATCCCGAAACTCGGTCATATATTTAAAAGATAAAATAAGAAAAAGAGTACTTCTCACAACACTAGCCCACAGCTGTAAGATCAATGGGTTTGGGAGATGGACACAATGAATATGATTGATGGATAGCATAGAAATTGTAAAATAGTATAACATGGACCCAGGCCAGGCTCTTTTGGAACTCAGGATGGTTTATTCATGGGATTTGTTAAACACAAGTGAATACATCAAGTAAGCTTGGTTTAGTTTCATAAGGATATATACATTATTAACCAACTAACAAGGGAGATGCAGGAGTAGGACGTTCTGGATGACTACATCTCTGAAAATAGGGAATGGAGTCGGAAGATTTGGAAGAAAGCAGGGCTCCGGCATTTATCCTATAAGGTAATGTTTTGTGCATCCCTATTAAGATTTTTATTAACAATTGATGAATAATGTTGTTCCTCCCAGAATGATCTGTCTAGTTGACATGAAGGTATCCTCACCGCTTGTTTCATCCATTTACCTGTCAAAGGATAAGTTGAGGGTCGGATCCCAGAGAAATCCCGAAAGCGAATTCTATTACCTAGGCACATGATCTTCCCTGCCCCCAAATTAGTTGAGATATCCCTTTTAAATTGGGATGTGTAAGTGATTTTAAACGTATCTATATTTTGAGTTAGATAAAGAATAGCCAGGTAATTAACAGATCAATAGGTAAGATAGATATATGTACATGTTTTGGTTAAGGGAAATGACCAGTAAAAGTCATCGGACTTCATGAGTGATTGTCACACGTTAGTTTGTAATGTTGCACGAATGCTGAGAGTAACATTGTGTTGGTAACATTAGGTCATTTCTATTTCATAAGCAAAACATACTAGGAGAAAAAGTTGGGAATTTGATATCCTTGTAGGTTTTGCATGTTAGGTAAATTTATGATGCTATCATGACTGGTTACTTAACAGCATTTTAGTCTGGTTATCAAACATTATTTTAGTAATGTTATCAAACAGTATTTCAAATGTTAGATATAATTTTGTTTGATTATATTCACAGGGGATATACAATACTTCTTTCAATCTTATCAATCCCACTGTATAGCAGGGTCGACCACTCTAAGTAAACTTTCTCCATCTGCTTGTAGGCCGTGCATCTTGTTTCCCGAGTCTCCCCTCTTCCATATCCATCTTCACTATATCTATCCATTTGTTCCGCTGATGCCCCACACTCCTCCCCATCACTGGTATGTTCTTAGCTCTCTTGATTGATTCCACCTTCTCCCTTCTTATTATATGGCCATAGTGTCTTGGGCAAACTTCCCTAGCCTTATTTGAATTACATATACTGTACTACATATTCTACTTATATCTTGGCTTTCCTTCCTTTCCAGTACATTAGTGATATTCCAGCATTCCATATCACCCTCCTCATCTCTGTTTTTTCCAACAGTTAATCCTCATTTCTAATAAGTTAATGAGCTTTTGCCCCCCCCCCCTATTAATCGTATGGGCTGCATGATAACTGTCTTGTAAATTTTTATTTTGTACCTTGATGGCAGTTTTTTGTTTAAAACAACTCCAGTTATTTCTCTCCATTTTTGCCATGCTTTTTTTTCCCATTGTCTCACTGCTTTTTCAGTACCTCCTTCCGCTGTTATTATTTTTCCAAAGTAGGTAAACTCATTGTTCCATTTTTGTACTGTCCCATCTTCCACTTGAATGTTGACTCCTTTGTGTCCTCTACTACTAATCATTAGCTCTGTTTTTCCTGTTCATTTTCAATCCTTTCCTTTCTAGGATTCCTTTCCATGCTAAAAACCTTTTTTTGCAGTTCTTCTCTGTCTGCTATAATGGCAAAATCATCAGCAAACATCAGTTCCTACAATTCTTCATTATTCCTTGAGTTTGATGACATTGTGTCTGTTATGAAAAGGAACACGAATGAACTCTGAGCAGATCCCTGATGGAAGTTAACCTTCACATTGAATGCCTCACTCTCCCCATATTTTGTCTGTATAGTGATTCTTGCCCCCCTCATACATCATTCTCACTAACCTTACCAGCTTCTCTAGTACTCCTCTCTCATGCACCAATAAAATAACCATCTTGGTACTCTATCATTACGTCTTTTTAAGATCCACAAAACGTAAAATTCACGGTTTCCTTCAAGATATTTCTCTTGAACTTGTCTTAGTGTAAAGATAGCATCCACTGTGCTTTTTTTCTTTCATAAACCCAAACTGTTGATCATGTATATCTTTCAATTCTTTCAACATTCTTTTTATTATTCTCTTTAGTATATCTTGAATACAAGCTCCAGAAGTGTTATTTCTCTCTAGTTCCCACAGTTTTAGCGTTTCCTTAGTGTATGTACAATTTAATCATGCAGTTATATTCCCAGTACCTTGGCCTTTCTTCTACATACCAGATCTTTTCAAATAATGTGTGCACCCACTCTTTGCATAGATTTCCCAGTATTCCAATCATTTATATTGTTACCACCGAGTTTCCTGCAGTTTTATCTGTAGATTATCTTCTCTCTTTGGTGTTCCTATTGTCTCGTACCACAACTTCCTGGCTTCTCCCTTTGCAATTGAAACATTCTGCATTTCTTTCTTAATCCATCTATATTCCTCACGTTTTGGTATTTTTTATCATCATCTGGCTAAAGTTGGTTCTTTCAAAGCTGTTCGAACCTCTAGATTCCACCATGTGTTATTTTCCTGTTGCTGTTTACTACATGTTCTCCCATTCTCCTATGGTGCTGCTGGCACCACAGTCTCTTTCGTAGCATCCCATATCTCTTTAGGTAATTCTGACTTTCCATTTAGTTACAGTATCTTTTTTTCTGGCTCTTTTTACTTTACTTTTGAACTCATACTACAACTTCCACATTTTAATCCTATTCCTAGCTGGGGATTTTCTTTTCTCTATTACTTTAACCCAAAATCTGCCACCCTTTTTATGTTGAGGTACAACATACTCATTTGGAATAACTTTATAATCCATAATAATTTTCGTATTCCTTTCTAACCTGTACACCCCATCCATCCATCCATATACCAAGGCACTTCCCCCAATTTTGGGGGGTAGCCGACACCAACAATGAAACAAAACAAAAAGGGGACCTCTACTCTCTATGTTCCTTCAGCCTAATCAGGGACTCAACCGAGTTCAGCTGGTACTGCTAGGGTGCCACAGCCCACCCTCCCACATTTCCACCACAGATGAAGCTTCATAATGCTGACTCCCCTACTGCTTCTACCTCCGCGGTCATCTAAGGCACCGGAGGAAGCAGCAGGGCCTACTGGAACTGCGTCACAATCGCTCGCCATTCATTCCTATTTCTAGCACGCTCTCTTGCCTCTCTCACATCTATCTTCCTATCACCCAGAGCTTTCTTCACACCATCCATCCACCCAAACCTTGGCCTTCCTCTTGTACTTCTCCCATCAACTCTTGCATTCATCACCTTCTTTAGCAGACAACCATTTTCCATTCTCTCAACATGGCCAAACCACCTCAACACATTCATATCCACTCTAGCCGCTAACTCATTTCTTATACCCGTTCTCTCCCTCACCACTTCGTTCCTAACCCTATCTACTCGAGATACACCAGCCATACTCCTTAGACACTTCATCTCAAACACATTCAATTTCTGTCTCTCCATCACTTTCATTCCCCACAACTCCGATCCATACATCACAGTTGGTACAATCACTTTCTCATATAGAACTCTCTTTACATTCATGCCCAACCCTCTATTTTTTACTACTCCCTTAACTGCCCCCAACACTTTGCAACCTTCATTCACTCTCTGACGTACATCTGCTCCCACTCCACCATTTTCTGCAACAATAGACCCCAAGTACTTAAACTGATCCACCTCCTCAAGTAACTCTCCATTCAACATGACATTCAACCTTGCACCACCTTCCCTTTTTGTACATGTCATAACCTTACTCTTACCCACATTAACTCTCAACTTCCTTCTCTCACACACCTTTCCAAATTCTGTCACTAGTCGGTCAAGCTTCTCTTCTGTGTCTGCTACCAGTACAGTATCATCCGCAAACAACAACTGATTTACCTCCCATTCATGATCATTCTCGCCTACCAGTTTTAATCCTCGTCCAAGCACTCGAGCATTCACCTCTCTCACCACTCCATCAACATACAAGTTAAACAACCACGGCGACATCACACATCCCTGTCTTAGCCCCACTCTCACCGGAAACCAATCACTCACTTCATTTCCTATTCTAACACATGCTTTACTACCTTTGTAGAAACTTTTCACTGCTTGCAACAACCTTCCACCAACTCCATATAACCTCATCACATTCCACATTGCTTCCCTATCAACTCTATCATATGCTTTCTCCAGATCCATAAACGCAACATACACCTCCTTACCTTTTGCTAAATATTTCTCGCATATCTGCCTAACTGTAAAAATCTGATTCATACAACCCCTACCTCTTCTAAAACCACCCTGTACACACACACAAATATTCTGTACACAGGTAGAGAAAGTGATTTTGCTTTCTCGACTTTCCAATGTAATATATATTTGTTCCAACACAGAGACTTACCTCGAACTACTTTCTTAGGAGTTACCTGTAATCTCCTCTCAACCGACCAGAGTTTTGTGTAGTATACCCTACCTCCGTTTTCTATGGAGGACTAACCCAGGAGTATGGATAACTTGCCCTGAGGGTAGACCTGAGCTAGGTCGGCATTAGCTTAGGTCCCGCTAGTCAGTAAGTTCTCTGGTCGCGTCGTGATACCATCACGCCGCTCTCATTCTCTTACGACCCTCTGTGTCCCACGTGGTTACCGCGTGGTATCTCTGTGCTTTTCCCTTGTGTTCTCGCGTGTTCACTACCATTCCTTGTGTTTCCCAAGTGAATTCCTTGATTATTCCCTTCGTACCTGTGTCTTGTGGTTGTGTGCGATGGAGCAGATCCGCCGTTGTCCTGGGCCTAGAGCCGGAAAGTCGTGTGGAGCGTTCCTTTCCAAACCCGAAGTGGACCCTCATTCCCTTTGCTCTTCCTGTAGAGGCAGAGTGTGCTCGCCGTCGGATACGTGCGATGAGTGTGTTAACTGGAATGAGATCCAGTGGGTGCGTTATGGCACTAAAAAGAAGAAGTCGTCGAAACGTTCGCCCAGGAACTGTAGCCTCTCTTCGCCGTTACCGTCGCCAAGTGGACGGTCCGATGGGGCTTCTGTCTCGCCTTCCCCTACCCAGAGTAGGGGACGAGGTAAGTCCGTTGCGGGAAAAGTGCCGAGGGCCCTTCCCCAGGAGTCTAATGTTTATGATGTGGGGGTTGCTGGGCCTTCTCAGGCTAGTGGGGAGCCTGATAGTGCTGTGTCTGGGGGTTCTGGAGACTCTGCCCTTGTGCTTGGGGGGCACGTCTCCTCCTCCGACCCCATGTGGAGTAGTAACGCTGTGCCTGTCTCTTCGCCTGCTTCGTGGGCCTGTGTTTCAGGTACTTCAGCGGCTGGTGACTCCCAGGAGAAGTTAGACTCTACGGTAAGTGAGCCCTTCGGGTGGAGGCTCCCTAAAACACCAGGTAGGTCCCCGATGCGGATGGAAGAGGGCCTGGATACTTGGTTCCCTAGTGTAGTGCGACCAACCTCCTTTCCAGCTCCTCTGACGGCGGTTCCGGATTCTTTCCTACAACCCTCGACCTCTGGAACTTAGCAGGTCGCGAAGACCTCTGCTGCCCCCGCTCCCGCCCGTCGATCGGGTTGTACTGTATCGTCGGGCTCTTCAGATGGAGGTTCTTCGATCTCTTCAGAATGGGAAGCGAGGAGGAGACGCCGACGACGGAGGGAGCGGTCCAGGAGCAGGCGTTCCCACTCAAGGTCCCGCTCGAGATACAGTAGGAAACGTTCCATGTCACCACGGAGGAAGTACAGGAAGAGTAGGTCCCCCGATGGTGATTGGGTCTTCGTTCCCCGTAGAAGTGATTTGCAGCGTTCCCCTGACCGACGGTCCAGGGATTATTCGCCACGAAGGCCATCGTCCAGCCGCAAATATGACCCTCGCAGGGAGCAATGCGAGAAGGCCTCTTCAGGCAGGCGTAAGACCGCGAAGCTCCCGGCTCACCGTGCTTTCGTACGGGCAGCCTGGGCGAGTCAGCACAGCTGGCTCGGCCCTTGGACTTATAGGAACGGTTTCCTCCGTCGGGTCAGCCCACGGGAACCGCGTCCTCGTCCTCTAAAGAGATTACACGGACGGTAATTCTCGCCGGCACGGCGATTCCCGTCCCGGCCCCCAACCCTGGTGCGGAGGTTCCCGTCGGGGCAGACCACTACCACCGCGGGGGAGTGCCTGTTGATCCAGAACCAAAGCGCCCGGTAGGAGTGCCCGGTGACCCAGCTCCTCGGGATCAGGCGGAAGGTACTGCTGACATCAGAGAAGGTTCCCCGACCGAGGACTCGGCGTATCGGAAAGTAATAGGCCTGATACGAAGGCATCATAGGATTGAGGAACCTGTTCCAACCGACGAGGACTTCTGGAGGTCCAGCCTGAGTCGGTTGATGGAGGCACCCGTCCAGCAGAAAACCTCCCTGGCCCTGCCTGTGGCCAGGGATCTAGTCCTGGGACGGGCTCACATTGATAAGGTTGTGGCGGGCAATGCCGAAGCTCCCAAAACACAGAGCTCCTCGAAGTTACTACAGGGACTCAGGTCCCAGAGTAGGTTTTATGTGCCAGAAGGGCAGCGACCGGGAGCCTGCAAAGTGGAGCCTTCCCTCGAAGTTCTGGGACAGGGTGCCCCAGAAGACAGAGCCTCTTCGGCCCCGATTTGCTTTTCGCAGTCGGAGGCAGCGATGATGGAGGAGATGTCGAAAGACTTGGTGCACGTCTCCTCTTGGTTGGACTGGTGGGCCTCCACGCTGGTAGGAGTACAGGCCACCTATAACTTGACGGACCCGGAGCAACAGAACCTACTGAAGGAGCTTATCATCTCCGGGGGCAAGACTCTGAAGTTCCTAACATATCAGTCCCTTGCCCTGTCAGCGAACTGGGTTCTGCGCAAGAGGGATACTATCCTGGCGAAGCTTTCCCGGAAGATCCCGGACAGGGAGGCGAGGGCTATGAGGAGCCTTCCTGTGTGGGGTGACTCCTTGTTCCCCTTAAAACAGCTGGAGGAGATAATGGAGAAGGTGGCTAAACGGAAGGAAGTGGGCGCTCCCAGACCTCAACCAGTAAGGAGGCCCCCCTACAAGAGGTCAACATCAGATGGTCCCTCTACTTCTCAGGCCCCTCCTAGCCTGACGAGGAGAGACGCCCCTTCTTCCTCGTGGGCTTCAGCACCACACACACACACACACACACACACCCCCCGTAGAGGGGCTCCAGCAGCGTCTGCCTCTTTTAGAACGGCTTATTCGGCTTCCAGGAGAGGCCGTTCAGGCCGCTCCTCCAGGAGGAGGTAGAGTAGGAGGCCCCCTACTCCTGCCCAAGCCTCAGGTTGGGGGATGCCTCAGATGACATTGGCAAGCATGGAGGGCTCACGGAGCGGAACCCTGGACAGTATCCATACTGAAGGAAGGCTACAGGCTCCCGTTCTTAACGGAACCTCCACCTTTGATTCCGGTCAGCCTGACGGAGTGGCTGGCACCCAAGGACCTGTTGAAGAGGGCGGCCCTTTAAGAAGAGGTATCCACAATGTTGGAGAAGGGTGCCATGGAAGAGGTCCTACATCCGGGACCGGGTTTCTACAGCCGACTATTCCTGGTAGAAAAGGCGACGGGGGGGTGATGGAGACCGGTGATAGACCTGTCAGCTCTCAACAAGTTTGTTTGCAAGACTGATTTCAAAATGGACACTCCGAAGTCGGTCTTGCAGTCCTTGAGGGAAAAAGACTACATGATGACCATAGACCTCAAGGACGCATACTTTCAAATCCCGGTCCACCCCTCAAGCCGAAAGTTTCTCCGGGTGAAGTGGGGTGCCCAGATCCTGCAATTCAAGACCCTCTGCTTAGGGTTGTCAACAGCTCCCCAGGTATTCACGAGAGTCTTCACGACAGTCTCGGTGTGGGCTCACGAGCGGGGTATTCGCCTCATCCGGTACCTGGACGACTGGTTGCTCCTTTCCTCCTCAGAGGACGTTTTGAGGGAGCAAGGTGTAAAGCTGCTTCAATTTTGCAAGGATCTGGGTATCATGATCCACCCAGAAAAATCGAACCCGTCTCCCTCCACCAGGATGACCTACTTGGGGATGACACTAGATTCCCGACTAGTGAAGGCCTTTCCGTCAGAGGAACGGGTGAGCAACCTAATAAAGATCCTTCTGCCTTTCCTTTCGGGGCAACCCAGGAGAGCCAAGGACTGGCAAAGGCTAATAGGTCATCTGGTGTCATTAGAGAAACTGGTTCCCCAGGGGAGGCTCAGGCTCAGGGGTATCCAATGGAACCTGAAGGGTTGCTGGAACCAACTGGACTCGCCCCAAAAATTAATCCCAGTTCTGCCAGACACAATACCCTCCCTGGAGTGGTGGCAGTGCCGGTCGAATACGCTCAAGGGGATGCCCTTCGCGACCGAGCCTCCCGAGATGCTCCTATTCACAGACGCCTCCAACGAGGGATGGGGAGCACATCTCCTCAACGAGACGGCGAGAGGAACCTGGACGGACGTAGAGAAAGGCCTACACATCAATGTCCTGGAGTTGAAGGCAGTCCAAAAAGCTTGTCTGCAGTTCATCGAACTTATTAGGGGAAACACTTTGGCGTTGATGTGCGACAATGCCACAGTAGTCGCGTACATAAAGAAGCAAGGAGGCCTCAAGTCAAAGGAGTTGTGCGATCTCGCCCTAGAGATCCTGGATTGGGCGGAGTCGAACCAGATACAGTGGAACCTCTACATACGAATTTAATCCGTTCCAGAACCAACTTCGGATGTAGAAATTGATCGGATGTCGAAACGAATTTTCCCATAAGAATACATTGAAATAGGATTAATCCGTGGTTGAGCCCAAAAACCTATGATAACTTCTTAATAAACTACTACACATAATTTTCCCATGAGAATAATGAACACTAAATTAGATAATAGACATGTAAATAAGAAGAATAGACATGTAAATAAGAAGAATTAGCAAAAAATGATAAATAAGAAACGGGTTTTTAGCGTCACTTTACCTTAGAAACTCCAGCGCAGGTGTTGTTCGTCTTCGCTACGCAGAGAGGAGAGAGGAGACGGACGGACGGCGAGGAGGTAGAGAGGTTAACTACGATAAACGTAACACTACCGTAACTTATTCTAACTTACACTAAGTGAACTTTAACATAACTTAGCTTATTTTTTTTTTATTTTTATATTTTATATTTTTTTTTACATTTTCTTTTTTTCTTTTTGATGATTACGTAATTTTAATCACTATCACTTACATTTAAAATTGACTGAATTTCTTTTGCTTCACTCTTTTCCGTTTTCTGTGTTTCACTTTCTTCCTCTTCACTCTTTGCCGTTTTCTTCGTTTCACTTACATCCTCTTCATCGCGAGTTCGCTTCGCAGTTTTTTTAAAGAAAGCATCGATAGATAATTGCTTCGTACGGCTTTTCAGAATGTTTCGAAAGTGCGTTAGGCAAACATCATCGAATTGAGAAACTACACGACAAACCTGCAATTTCTTTGGATGGTATTTGTTGATGAAGTCGACCACGTCTTGATATTTTCCTAACACCTCTTTTATTTGCGCTGAACCTAACACATGTTCTACCTCCTCGCTCTCTTCCTCGTCATCACTCATGTGCTCCGACATAGCATGGAGTTCCTTGAGCTCATCCGTCGTCAGTTCGTCGTGATGTTCGGCGACGAGTTCCGTAACGTCATCTGCGTCGACCTCCAGACCCATGGACTTGCCAAGGGAGACGATTTCCTCTACGGCTTCCGCTGCACCGACCACGGGATCAGGTTCGGGGTTAAAACCCTCGAAATCTCGGGGAGAAACTGCATCAGGCCACAGCTTCTTCCATGCAGAATTGAGGGTCCGTCGAGTTAATCCCACCCAAGCCTGATCAATGATCTTTAAGCAGTGCACGATATTGAAGTGGCCCCTCCAAAATTCACGCAAAGTTAAGTTGGTGCTTTGCGTGACATTAAAGCACTGCTTGAATAAGTGCTTGGTGTACAGCTTCTTAAAATTAGAGATGACTTGCTGGTCCATGGGCTGGAGGATAGAGGTGGTATTTGGTGGAAGATACAGCACCTTTATGAACTTGAATTCATCGAAGATATCATCTTCAAGTCCGGGGGGGTGAGCGGGTGCATTGTCAAGGCATAGCAGGCACTTTAAAGGCAATTTCTGCTCATGAAGATACTTCTTCACAGAAGGACCGAAAACTTGGTTTACCCATTGCACAAAGAATTGCCTAGTGACCCAGGCCTTCGAGTTGGATCGCCAGAAAACATGAAGCTGATCCTTAACGACGTTGTGTGCTTTAAAGGCCCTAGGGTTCTCTGAATGGTAAACAAGCAAGGGCTTAACTTTAAAGTCCCCGCTAGCGTTGGCACATAGAGCAAGAGTCAACCGATCCTTCATTGGCTTATGCCCAGGCAATTTCTTCTCTTCAGCAGTGATGTAGGTTCGACTCGGCATCTTCTTCCAAAACAGCCCGGTTTCATCACAATTGAACACCTGCTGCTCTACGTAGCCTTCTTCCTTTACGATATTTTCGAATTTCTTAACAAAGTCAGTTGCAGCCTTTGTGTCCGCACTAGCAGCCTCTCCGTGGCGAACAACTGAATGAATCCCGGACCGTTTCTTAAATTTCTCGAACCAGCCACGAGATGCCTTGAAATCATCTAAGGAAGGCTCGGTTGAACTCTCCCCAGCATCACCCACAGAGCTCTCCTCCTTCAAGTCCGTAAAGATGGCGTGCGCCTTCTCGCAGATGACTGTTTCGGTGATGGTGTCGCCAACGATCTCTCTATCCTTAATCCACACTAGTAGAAGTCGTTCCATCTCTTCTATGATAGGGGTACGGCGTTTGGAAATTATAGTGATCCCCTTAGAAGGTTTCACTGCTTTAATAGCTTCCTTCTGTTTAAGGATTGTCGAGATCGTCGACATATTACGGCCATACTGTTTAGCAAGTTCACTCACGCGGATGCCACGCTCATGTTTTTCAATAATTTCCTGCTTAATTTCTATAGAAAGCATTTCCTTCTTCCTTTTCTCACCACTACCACTACCACTGGCAAAACTAAGCCTTTTTGGACCCATGATTTACGTAAATTATCGTTAATGGATGCACGTAAAAAATCACGATTAATTCACAGTTAATATCACAACGCAAAGAGCACAACCACACGAAGCCGGCGAGAACAGAGGACTGACCCAAGCCGCGCTAATTGAGCGTCCCTCCGAGGTCGATGTGCTGCCTTCTATCGGCGGAAATAAAAAACACTTCAGGCGCTATGAGCACCGACTACGCGTACGAGTATTGTTTACTTCGGGTGTCGAAAAAAACATTCGGGTGTAGAGTCGGAACGTGTTCGAATTGTACTTCGCGTGTCGAAAAATTCGAATACAACCGGTACGACGAAAATTGCTACTTCGTGTGTCGAAATAAAATTCGGGTGTAGAGTCAAAAATTTGCTCGAATTTTACTTCGGATGTTGGAAAATTCGGATGTAGATACGATCGTGTGTAGAGGTTCCACTGTAGTGTTATCGGCAAGATTCATCCCTGGAAAAAAGAACGTCCTAGCCGACGGTCTCAGCAGGATGGGTCAGATAGAGGGAACAGAGTGGTCCCTCCTCCCAGAAGTAGCCAGGCTTATCATTCAAAGATGGGGGTCCCCAGTGATGGACCTCTTTGGAACCAGACTGAACGCACAACTCCCCGTGTTTTGTTCTCCTGTCCCAGACCCAAAGGCAGCCTTGGAGGATGCCTTTCGGCACAAATGGGACAACCTCGACGTGTACGCTTTTCCCCCCTTCACGTTGATCAGGCAAGTGCTCAACAGAGTAAGGGCTGCCCGAAACTTAAGGATGACTTTGGTAGCGCCCTGGTGGCCGGAGAGAGTGGTTCGCGGATCTAAAAGACCTGGCATGCCTTCCTCCATGGCCACTCCCCGACAGGCCAGATCTTCTACAACAACCACACTTTCTCAGGTTCCACGACAACCCACAGTCTCTACGCCTTCACGCCTGGAGACTATCGAGCGACTCCTGAGGAAGGAAGGATATTCGTCAGGAACTGCAGAAAAAATGTCGCGTTATCTGAGAAGATCTTCGGCAGCGGTCTACCAAGCGAAATGGGCCTCTTTTACGAAGTGGTGTGCTTCAAAGAACATCAAGCCCCTCAAAGCCTTGGTCCTAGTGTAGCGGGATGTCAACAAAAACAAACCCCCACACCTTTGATCACTCTTCTTTCAAAATATCCCACAATACAAACTTTCCCCTGACTCTACTTCAAACTGGACTCTTGGACAGAAGGAAAATGAAAACAAAACATAACCTTAACACTATATTCTTAAAAGTAAACGCAATCATAAACCAAAAAAACACTTATCACGAATCATAAACAATATTAAATATAAACCGTAACACCATTCAAATAAAAAACCTTAACAACTTAAAATTAACACACCCAAAACCAATATTTGTTTATGTGTGGACCACTTTGTCCACACAAGGCCCAACAGTCATTAAAAGCCCAAAACCACAACTCTGCAGCAACCTTATCACTGTTAAATATTAGTACGCATATGTTTTAGTTGGTTTGGGTTGTGCGCGTTATCCTCATCAGCATCATCATCATCGTCAATCGAAATACAAAAGCACAATCAAATCCGGTTCTTGAACACAATCCAGGTCATCTACAGTCGGTCAATCCACAAGAGCAGTCTAAGTATAATCGATTACAGGCCAGGTCAGCAACTAAAGATCGTCATTCAAATCAATTAAATCTCTCCAAAGGAGGAATCGCGGCTCAGAACATAAAAACACTAATCAGCCGGCTTCTGAAGAACAAAAAAAATGCAGAACCGACTCCTTCTATCGTTCGATATCCAATGCTTTCGCCCAAGACATTCATCACCACCCTATCCTAGCTAAAAAGGTAAACAAACAACCTCAATTATACCAACAATCTTTCCAACTTCAAACAATCATTCGCTAATTACCCTTTTTCTTCAGCGCGCACCGCGGACACACAAAACACGCACACACAAACGCACATACACACATACTCTCTCGCGCACGCGCGATCTAATAAAACTAAAGCAAATTAAATTCTCTCTCTCTCTCTCTGACAAAACTAAAGCAAATTAAATTCTCTCTCTCTCTCTCTGACAAAACTAAAGCAAATAAAATGTCTCGATTTAACAATACTAAAACAACTCTCTCTCTCTCTCTCTCTCTCTCTGTGACAAACTAAAGCCAATACTGTAAACAATTTCTCTCTCTCTCTCTCTCTCTCTCTCTCTCTCTCTCTCTCTCTCTCTCCCTGACAAAACTTAAATAAACACTCTCTCTCTCTCTCTCTCTCTCTCTCTCTCTCTCTCTCTCTCTCTCTCTCTCTCTCTCTCTCTCTGATTTGGCAAAAAAAAATTAAATTAAAATTAATCCTCTACATTCCTCCCCCCTTACTTTGCCAAATCCTCACACAACACTTACCTATTTTCTCATTACCCAGTCGCAATCAGGAACAGGGCCTCGGCTTCGGGTAACTGGGCCTTCATATACCTGCACTCTCTCATTCACTTCTTCCATGTCGTTTTCATTCAACGTACTATTACTATTCCCGTCTATGCTCTGCTCGTCTAAGATATCATTCACTATTTCATCTACCTCAGTTTCATCTGGCCCGAAAATCCCACTAATTTCTGTCAACAATTCATCCATTACATCTAAACCATTTTCTACTTTAACAAAAGAATCATTCATACTGCTTATCATTCTCCTATCTTTCATTCTCGTGTCCGTCATACGTTCTCTTGCCTCATCTAACGAAAAACCACACACACTATTAGTATCATTCATACTCATCCAAGTTTCATCTGTATTAATACATTTATCTTCCATACTCACCTGTACATTTACACCCTTGTCCTGCTTATTCTGATTCCCGCCTACAACTACAAAATTTTCCCGCCTTTTATCCCCAGTAAAATTCTCAGACTTCTTTTTCCTTCCATACTCTACTAACACCAATTGCTTATCTTCTAAACCTAATGCCTCACACATACTCGGTTCATACTTGTTCGTTTTTAGCCATTTAGTCATACCATTCTCCTGAATATATCTTGGTACCTCCTTCCATTTCCGCAACTGATTGTGGTGTGCCCTAACCTTTTCCACACTACCATCCACACTTACTTTACCTAAAACATAACTCAACCCACTAGAACCAACATCTAACACCTCATATGGACCTTCAAACTTATCACGTACCTTATTGACATTCATTCTTCCCTTTTCAATTACTTCTTTCAACACTTTCTCTCCCACTTTGTAGCTTTCAAATCTCTCATTTGCTTTCTTCCAAACATCTCTATCATTCTCGGACACACTCAATCTCGGTCTTACTATCTTTTCAAAATTCAACACAAACTTACACGGAGACATACCAGTACTCTTGTGCACCGTCGCATTATACGCCCACAACGCACGCCCAACATACAAATCCCAATCATTATCACATGTACTCATCATCCGCAAAATTTCTGTTAAGGTTCTTACAGTCCTTTCAGCCAAACCATTCGCACTTGGCATATACGGAGTTGAATACACATGTTCAATGCCCCATTCTCTCAACATCTGCTCAAACTCCCATCCAACAAACTCCGGACCATTGTCACTTAACATTTTCGCAGGCTTACACACACTCATCGGCAACATCACTTGACTTACCATTCTCGCTACAGTCTCACTTCTTTTATTCTTGATGGGTACTGCATATGCAAACTTACTCATATGATCGACCATGACAATCATTCCCACATGTCTCCTCGCAGTCACAGGCAACGAAACACAATCAATCACAAACATCTCAAATGGCTCTTTCATACGTAACCTCAAAATAGGCGGACTTGCATGCATGCTCTGATACTTTCCCTTCTGACAATCCTCACAAGTAGTCGCTACATCCCTACAAATTTGACTCAACCCAGGCGTAAACAACCTCTCTCGCATGCATTCCCACAATTTATTCTTCCCCATATGCCCATACCTGTCATGCACTACCATACACATACTTACAGCTGCATACATTGGAAATACAGGAACATATATATCTTCATCCATTCCCCTATGCAAAAAATACACAATATTCTTACAAACAATAAATCTTTTAACAACTTTCTTATACGCTTCCAAATCACACGGCCATTCTTCCACCCTAATACCATTTAAAATACATTCACGTAATCGATTTATTTCGAAACATTCACCTTGCATTTCTTCCACCTCTTCTTTGCTTAACAAATCATCTTCACTCTTTACAATATCAATCATGCCAACAAAATTCGCCATGAATACACTATTATCCTCGATTACTATTACCTTACAGCCATTCTTTGAAAGCAAACCCTTACCAACATCAACTGACACATGGTGCAACCTCAAAAAATCTATTCCCATCAAAAAACAACTAGGCATTTCATTCTCTCCCATTACAATAAAATTATGTTCAACTTCCATACTCCCTAGTTTCACTTTCAACCTCACTTCTTCCCAAACAAGTAAACTTCCCTGACCTATTCCATGAATTCTCACACTCGTACACTGTCTTTTCACTTCCCAATTGTACCTCTCAATTTCCCTGATAACCGACTCATTTACTAATGACACTTGAGCACCCGTATCAATTAAACTACAATATTCATTCTCATTTATATTCACATACGTCATCATCCTTCCTTTTACACCATGCATACATACATTTACTCTCCTTTCAATTCTGTCACTCACTTCACCAATATGTTCATCATCATGTTCACTGTCCTCTATACCCCCATATCTTAGATTAAGGTCACTTGCACCATTATCCTTCTCACTCAACAATTTGCAACATTCCTCCTTACATTGAATCCTCAAAATATATTCCCTATCATTCTCCTTACATGCCCTATATTCCATCGGTCTATTCCATCCAAAATACAAATACACAGTTACACCATACAACCTACTTACCACCATTAATATCTTTGATAATACTTCCCCTTCTAGTACACTACTCTCCTCCTCATATACCATTTCTTTTGACACTTCATTCATCACCCTTCTTTTAAGCTCGCCTACGCTACCTGGTATTTCCGTATCTAACCCCTCTTGTATTAACTTACTTAAACCCATTAGGATACACTTATATACCATATCTTCCCCTTCACAACTCTGCTCCACAACTAAACCTTCAGGCAACCTTTCAGAATTCAGATTACTCTCTTTATCTTCCATCCTCCCATGCATCCTCGACATCGCATCTGCTATCACATTCTTATTTCCCGGTACATATTCTAACCTAAAATCAAATTCATTCAAATCCTCTATGGTCCTAGCAACCCTTGCATTCACACACTCTTTCCTTATCATATACACTAGGGGCTGATGGTCAGTACGCACAATGAATTTTACACCATACAAAAATACTTTCAATGCTTTCACACAAAATCGTATTGCAGCCAATTCCCTGTCAATCGTCGAATACTTCCGCTCAGCTTTATTAAACGCTTTACTAACATACGCTATTACTCTCAATTTCTCTTCTCCATTTACTCTCTGCATTTGAACCAAACAACCACCCATACTCACCCCACTCGCATCCGTATACAACTCTAGCATACTCGCATTTTCACTGTAGTCTGGAAATGCCAAAGTGACGTCTTTCGCGGCCTCTTCCTTCAACCTTTCAAACGCTTCTATCATCCGATCATCCCATTTCAATTTTGTACTATTCCTTTTACCCGTCCATTCATTCAAAGGCTTCCCTATACCTGAACAATCTCTAACAAACTTGCGCCCAAACTCAACCAAACCAAGAAAACCTCGCAACTCACGCACAGTCCGGGGACGTGGAAATTCTCGCACCTTATTCACAAACTTGTCACTCTTCCTTCTACCAGATTCACCCACTACATGCCCAAGAAATTCCACCTCCCTGGACAACCATGTACACTTCTCAAGCTTAATTTTCACACCAACTTCAATTAACCGCATCAACACTGCCTCAAGCAACCGCATATGTTCCTCAACAGTCTCGCTCGCAATCAGAATATCATCTATAAAAACAGTCACTTTCTGTCGATCAAAACCAGCCAATACAACATTCATCGCTCTTTGGAAGGCAGCAGGCGCATTAGCAAGACCAAAACTCAACCTTTTAAATTGAAAGTGACAATTCGTACTTGAAAATGCGGTAATGGGCCTGCTCCCCTCTGCTAGAGGCATCTGATAATAGCCCCGCACCAAATCTAATTTAGTAAAAACTTTCATTCCATGCATCTTATAAACACAATCAGACACCACATTCATTGGAAAACGTTCTTTAACAGTCACCTCATTCACCTTCCTATAATCAATACACATACGTAAACTTCCATCAGGCTTTCGTACAGGGACAATAGGGCTATTCCAGGCACTCTCACTCCTTTCTATTACACCCATACGCTCTAATTCCTGACACTGCTCCTCTATCTCCTTGGCAATAGGCGGAGAAAAATGCCTGGGACGCTGATATATGGGGGTATCATCACTGAGAACTATTTTAAATTCTGGCAGGTCTGACCCCCCACAATCATCGTCACCGAGACTCATAACTCTCCGCTTATCCCATAACATCTTAAGCAATCGTTCCCTTTCGACCTCACTTATACTCTCATCTAACTTAATTCTTCCTTTCAACGTATCGTAATCCCAATCGTCATCGTTCTTTACCTTACCAGCCATTACCTGTCTCGCCTTGACATATCTTCCATCCTCTACATTAATCAGTGTATACATACATCCCATGCAATCGCCCTCACGTATTCCACGTACTCTCTTCCTCCTAACACACGGCAACAACCTTACATACACCTTGGGTTCCTGCATATTCATAACACCATCATATATATACGCACTCGTTTTCACCAAATTTCCTGCTTCCATACCTTCCACTACATATTAATCCTCGTCACTATTTGAAATTCCCAGACTGCTCGGCCATGCAACTTTTACACTAATAACCTCACCTTTCTTACCCGATAATTTTACACTTTCCCTTGCTACCAATGGCACTCCCTTCCACACCTTCGTACTCACTCTGCCGTCTTCCTTTAAATAAAATTCCCCACAAATATTACCTTTAACCTTTATTTCTATCATATTCACACTTGGATGTACAATCATACCACATTTTTTCAGAAATTTATACCCAAGCAGTACGTCATATTTCTCATTCGCTCCCTCAACCACGTAAAAATCATTATCCTCCATCATCAGCCCCCCAATCATAACATTTTCCCGCAACTTCCCTTGCACAGGCATACGCAAATTACCAATACCTTTTACTTCACCCTTACATCCCTTAAATTCACAAACCTCTTTTACCTTATCATATGCATTCCTAAACATCAAATTGACACCACAACCAGTATCAATCAAACCAACCAACTCTACACCATTAAAAATCATTTTCACACTCATGCAATCATGTGCTCTTTCTCCCATCACATCTTCATGCAATAAACCCTCACGAACATGCATCACATTCACTCCCCACACACACGAGGACTCACCCAGCTGAACCCTCTGATGAATTAGTTTCCCGAACATCCTGGCTGACTTGATCCCTTCTTTCTACAAACCCTAGCTACATGCCCATCTGCACCACATTCAGTACACTTACCCCGCGGCTCCTTGCACATTCTAGCATAATGACCATCCTTACCACAATTACCACAAATTACATTCATACGATTATTACGGCATCCACTCGCTATGTGTCCAGTCATACCACACCGATAACACTTAACCACCTTCTCTTTCTTACAGTCGCTAATACGATGCCCTGTCTCTCCACACCCGAAACATGCTCCTAATGCCCATCTACACTCGTCCTTTTTATGTCCTACCTTCCCACACCTATAACACCTCTCTTCACGGATACCACTACCTAACCTAACTTGCTGCGTACTAGCACTTCTATCTCTCCAAACTTGATTTCCCTGTCTAAACCCGTCATTTCTCGGCATAGGTATTCCTACATTACTCACCCTAACACTTCTATCTATTACACTATCAGCTGCCCTCATTGGCCCTCTCATAACAGCATCTCTAAAACTACCAAATTCTGGCACACTTTCCTCCATTCCAGTTCTTACACTCACAGATTTACTTTCTTTCATACACCTATCCAACTCGTAATCCTCAACTATCTCTAAAATATCATCCCAAGTCAATCTCTCTCTAGTCCATCTCATTTTCTCCTTCCGTTTCAAATTAATAAACTCACACACACTCTCTGGTACTGTACCCAAAAACTTCTTCATTAGTTCCTTATTTTCATTTATTCCTTCGTCCCCATACTTCTTTCTAGCCAATGTTTCTAACCGACATACATACATCGAGATTGCTTCACCCACCTTCATTCGTGCTTCATCAAAATCATTTTGTTCCGTAACCGAAATACAAACCACGCTATTTACAAAGGGTTATTACTTTTAGCGTAGCTGAAATGGCGAGCCATTAGAATTTAACGAGGGTGTATTACCCCCGCGCTAGTTAGCGGGGGGGTAGGGGAGTGGTAGCTAGCTACCCCTCCTCCCCCTCACACACAGGTGAATACTCACTTTCACTTTTGGCTCGGACTGTGACAGACGTCTCTGTCTTGGTCCTCGCTTGGCAGCCATTGTCTGTTTTGTCTTTACTTAATCGCTTACTTTTCTTTTACTCAATATATATGTAAACATGTTTTCATGTTTGTATATATATTTGAGTATAGAAATAAGTAAGTTTCCTTTTCAGATGTGTGTGTGTAGTGTACGATATCTACGTGGAGGCCTCGGCAGTTAGGCCACCACGGCCTAATTTTATGGGTTGCGATCGAGTTTGACTTCGGTCTTTCTCTCTCTCTCTCTCTCTTGAGGTCGTTCACCCTTTTACTATGTTTTACTACGCCCTTGTAGCTTCCTTCCCGTGTGGGTGGGGTTGCTACGCCGTACATTTTGTCTCAACTAGTTTATGAATCTAATTGTAGTTGTTAATTTTTCAGCTTGTAGAACGATTCCTTTCGGGGTTTTCGTTTTTTCTTTAGTGTTCATTCATTTTTAAATTACATAATTACATAGTTACATAATTATAATTGTTATAATTCTGTTTTGGTTACAGCTCTCCTTCCGCGAGTGTAAGTGGTTGTGAGGGCACGTGCCTGTTGTGTAATTCTTGTTCCTTTTCCTCGGGATTCCTCTTCGGAGCCTTCCCGGGGGAATGAATGTGTACTAATATTATTTGTTTTATTTTTTTTTTACAGTTACCGATCTAGTTCGTTTCTGTAATATAGCAACGGTGTGAGCTGTCTGGTTGAGTCCTGGGGATTCGGCTGTTGCTGCCTCCCCCCTTGTATTGTCGTCAGGGGCGTGTCTCCTACTGGTAGTACTCCCGTGTCGACGGACAGCTCTCCAGTTCATTTTAGAACAGTCAGGAGGCTTGCCTCCTTGGGCGGATAACTTTCCTTCCGAGGGAAGTTTTTTTTCCTGTCCAGGCTTGAGCTTTTCCTCTTTTGGGGGGTTCTTCTCTTGCCTTTTTTTCGTGCGACTATGCTCTTGGTGCTGAGCGGTCGCACCTGCAGTTTCGCTCAAGGGGCTGGGCAACTGCAGGAGCTCCTCTTCGGAGGATTGCCCCTTTTAGGTCACTGGCTGACCAGTCTCTTCCACGAAGTGTTTCTCTTTCGTTCGCGAGAGAGTACACTCATAGAGACTCCTCTTCGGAGGTTTCTTCTGTTGCTGTTGCTGTTGGCCTCCCTCTCCGTAAGGCCCTCCGTCCGCCTCGTCGTAAGGGCCTCTCATCTCCCTATAAGGGTGCTTGAGGCGCCTTTTTGAATCTCCGTTTGCAGCCTACAACTTCTTTTTCTCGATCTTCCGTCTTGGTGCAGATGGACAGCAGTCTAATCTCGTCTTCCGACGGGCAACGGTCTTCCCGACAGACAACGGTCTTCCCGACGGACAGCGGTCTTCCGACGGACATCAGTCTCCCGGCGGACAACGATCCCTTCGGGGCAAAGGGTTGCCCCCACGGGGGTTCTTCCCTTGCGTGTCAGGGTTTCCCTGCGCGCCCTTCTGTTCGTCAGCGCTCTCCTGTTCGTCAGCGCTTTCAAGATGATCTTCCCTGCGGTTCCTGTTACGTGCCCTGTGCGCCCACGTTCGCCCTCGCGATCTAGAACTTCGGTTCAGGTCGGGGTCAAGGACTCTTCTTCTTTGCGCAGGCTTCCACGCGTAGCCTTCTGCTCGTCAGCGATCATCAGCTCGTCAGCGATCATCAGCTCGCCAGCGATCGTCAGCTCGTCAGCGATCATCAGCTCGCCAGCGATCTCCGGATCGCCCACGTGTGTTACAGCTGGCACGCCAACGTTCTCCAACACTTCTGAAGGAACATGGTTCGCCAGCTACTAGCTCAACTGCGGATGCTGATCGCCATCGCGCGACCCTCAACTGCGGATGCTGATCGCCATCGCGCGACCCTCAACTGCGGATGCTGATCGCCATCGCGCGACCCTCAACTGCGGATGCTGATCGCCATCGCGCGACCCTCAACTGCGGATGCTGATCGCCATCGCGCGACCCTCAACTGCGGATGCTGATCGCCATCGCGCGACCCTCAACTGCGGATGCTGATCGCCATCGCGCGACCCTCAACTGCGGATGCTGATCGCCATCGCGCGACCCTCAACTGCGGATGCTGATCGCCATCGCGCGACCCTCAACTGCGGATGCTGATCGCCATCGCGCGACCCTCAACTGCGGATGCTGATCGCCATCGCGCGACCCTCAACTGCGGATGCTGATCGCCATCGCGCGACCCTCAACTGCGGATGCTGATCGCCATCGCGCGACCCTCAACTGCGGATGCTGATCGCCATCGCGCGACCCTCAACTGCGGATGCTGATCGCCATCGCGCGACCCTCAACTGCGGATGCTGATCGCCATCGCGCGACCCTCAACTGCGGATGCTGATCGCCATCGCGCGACCCTCAACTGCGGATGCTGATCGCCATCGCGCGACCCTCAACTGCGGATGCTGATCGCCATCGCGCGACCCTCAACTGCGGATGCTGCTCGCCATCGCACAACCCTGAACGATTGCCCGCTTACGCATGCTGCTCCTCATCGCACAACCCTGAACGATCGCCCTCTTGCGGATGCTGATCACCATCGCACCCTTTCACGCGATCACTTCACCTGCGCATGCTGCTCGCCATCGCACAACCCTGAACGATTGCCCGCTTACGCATGCTGCTCCTCATCGCACCACCCTGAACGATCGCCCTCTTGCGGATGCTGATCACCATCGCACCCTTTCACGCGATCATTCACCTGCGCATGCTGCTCGCCATCGCACAACCCTGCACGATTGCCCGCTTACGCATGCTGCTCCTCATCGCACAACCCTGAACGCTCGCCCTCTTGCGGATGCTGATCACCATCGCACCCTATCACGCGATCATTCACCTACACATGCTGCTCGCCATCGCTTACCGCCAGCGATCTTCTTCACCTACGCGGCAGCACGATCCCTCGCCGTCACGCCCATTCGCCTGCGCGCCCGCGCGATCGCTCGCCTGCGCGCCCGCGCGATCGCTCGCCACCGCGATCGCTCGCCTGCGCGCCCGCGTGATCGCTCGCCTGCGCGATCGCTCGCCTGCGCGCCCTCGCGACCGCTCGCCTGCGCGCCCGCGCGACCACTCGCCTGTGCGCCCGCGCGACCATTCGCCTTTGCGCGACCGTTCGCCCTCGCGCGACCGTTCGCCCTCGCGCGACCATAGTTCGCGGCGAATTCCACAGCCGGTGGTAGCAGCAGGGACGCGTGCTCCTAGGCGGCACTCGGGATCACCTCCATCCAAGCACAGGTTGGTAGTGCAGGACGAAGACAGGTCAGTACAGCATTCTTCCCACCTTCTTTTCAGGCAGGAACCGTCGTGTCCTCTCCAAAGGATCGCCCGATCCCTTTCACCTTAGCGAGGATTTCGGACTCTGTGTCCTTGGAGCAGCAGACATGGTTTGATCCGCTGGCACGGGCGTTAATGAGGTTTATGAAACCAGCACTCACCGGCCAGGGTAACAAACCAGCGGCTGTCTCTCCTACGCTGAAGAGAAAGAGAGGAGTGGACTTCGTGGTGACTTCCCCCAGGGCGAAGTTGGTTCCCAAGAGGTCGGTCTCGAGGGTCCCCTCTCCTGCACGAGTACTCTCTCCTTCTCCCGCCCTGGAAGGATTTTTGGCGGGGGGGGCTTTCCGTTGAAGATTTCTCCATCGGACAAGGGGTGACTGCTTACCTCTTCCTCTGGGAGCTTACCAGGTTCTTTCCCTCCTCCGTTACGGCCCGAGGTTTGGTTCAAGGAAGCTACAGGAAGATCAAGGGTACTTTCCTCCTCTCGACCTCAGGCACCTTGGCCTTTCGTCGTTAAGTATCTACTTGCGGACAAGCTCGATGTTGTACCATCTGGACGCACTGACTGAAGGCTTCCTTCGGGTGTCTCATCTGTGGAGGTCAACGACCTCAGACACCCTTCCATCCTTGAGAAGAGTTTTGTCTTTGCCCAAGGACAGAGACTTAAACATCTGCTGTGCGGAGTAAATCGACTTCCGGTTTCACTCCTCCAAGGCGCTTTCTTCCAGACTCTGCAGGGCTCCAGCTCCCTTTTCTTTCAACCACGTCGGCCTAAGTTATCGGCTACGACAACTGGGACAAGGTGTCCAATTGCAGTTTCCTCCTGTCAGGAACAGATGGCACGGGAGACTCCCCCGGGGGGGCATGGTCCTAAAAGGAGTTCACGAACTCTAGGGTTGCAGGTTTTTTCGCTGGGAGGATGCTTAAGGTTACTCATCCGAATGACAGCTTCCCGATGCCCATTCCCGCACAATCTCTGTGAGTAGCCAAGGATATCGCGCCTGCCGTCTCTGTCAGCGAATTCAGTGTCTCTGAACCTCTATGCCATAGCATCAGCAGAGTTGCCCGGTTGGGCAGAATGATCCATACCTTAGGCGAAGGTCTTCCTTAGGATCATCGACGGCTTCACCCCCGGCCCCCTCAGTCGATCCTTTCTTGTAAGGAAGGATCTGAGAGGGGATGTCCATAGTCGACCTCTCAGCCCTGATCAAGTTTGTCGAACAAACTTCGGCCAGCGTAGACCAGCAGAATCGATCAGACTGGTAACGAGGCGACAGGACTCCTTTAACCCTGGATCGGAAGGACGGGTACTTTCAGTTTCCATTCCATCCATCTTCCAGGGTGCTCGTCGAATTCAGCCTAAACTGCAAGTATTCCTGCTTATGATGCAGTGTGGCTATCCCGCCGTGGCATAGCAGGTTTGTTTCCCCAGAGAACTCTCCCTGCCTTCCTCTTGGCCGCTCAGGTGCAGACTTCCGCCTCCTCTGCTGTTTGGAGGGCTGGTCAACTCCGGTAGGCTCGGGTTTCGACCTTCTTCAGCGCCGGGAAAAGCTTCCGAATGCTGACCATGAGTGTGGGCTCATGGTATTTTGCTTGGAGCCTTCTCTTCCTCTGCCTCAACATCTGGAGTATCTGGCCATGATATTGAGTCAACCGCCTTACCACGTTGGAAACCCCGCTTCTCGTCCGTCCAGCGAGGTTAAGCAACGTCGGTACTTGGATGGGTGACCACCTGGGGACGCCAGATTCTGTTACCACATCCTCCGAGCCTTCCTTTCGGTTCACCGTGGCAAGACTGAGGAGAGTCGCAGTTCCTGTTCTCAGTCAAGCAGAGTTTTCAGCCCTACCTTGGAACGTTTCCTAGTTCTTCTTTCCTCATTGACCCGTTTATAGTCCGAACGGTCGCCTCAGGATAAGTTCCATGTGGGGCGATCCAAGTTCCGGTGGCTTCAGGCAATGTTTAACCGGACTCCCTGGCCCTATGGGACCAGCGGAACTATTAAACCTGCAATGGGTGTTGACCTATGGAGCCTCTTGATGGTAGTGGATATTCTCGTCCTTTCCCCACATTCTTGATGCGGTTCTCGGACTCGTCAAAGGAAAGGGGGGGGGGCATGTTCCGGTCCAGGCCTATGGTCAAGACCTGAAGGATACCTCTCCATCATTCAGGCAGGCTTAAGGGCCTTAGTCTGGCCCCTCTTCAGATCCTACCGCTCCTGCCAAGTCGCCCCGTTGCGTGTCGACTTCATGCTAACCAGCAGGGGACGCATTTTCACACCTTCACATCTTGCAGTAGAGATATCGGGATGATTGAGATTCTCTCAATTCCACCATCGGCTCTCTCATTCCAGGCAGGGGAATGTGTCTCTTAGACTATCCGAGCAGAGCCTCATAGAGAGAGTGTACCTAGGGGTCTTTGACCTTGGGTAACCAGCAAGTGCTGGTCTGGGGGACCTGATCGCGACAGCTTGGAACCTCAAGCTTCCGCTAGTTTTCCCCCCAGTCTCAGACCCCGAGACTCTGGCAAGATGCATTCCGGTGATGGTGGGACAACTTCGACGCCTGCGTCTTCCCTCCTTTTTGTCTGCGGACAATGGGTCTCAACAAAACCAGGTTGTCTGTCAACCTTTCAATGGGAGAGCTCCACTGGGACTATGTGCAGAACGGTTTCTGGACCCTCTGCTTCCCCTGACGGAACTCCCGGGAGAGCTTCTCCCACGGCGCAGACTACTCAAGCAACCACACTGCGACATCTCTCCCGAACCGGGGCGTCGCTTCGGCTTCATGCCTGGAGACACTACGCTTCCTCCTCTAGAAGAGACAACCCGCTACAGTCGCGGTACGGAGGTCGCGTCATCTGCGATAGTCATCCACAGGGGTCTCCCAGGCAAAGTGAAGAGTCTAAGGTGGTTGGTGCCGTGGGAGATATACCTCTTCCCGTGAGGCCTCTTCTCCAGCAATAACGGTCTTATTGCCTTTCGGCGGGAGGAAACTCCTTTCTGCTCTTGGCAATGAAGCCTGTCGCTCAGCCTTTCCCTGACCTTCAGGCTTAAAGGAATAACTTTTTCCTGCCCGCTGGATCTATCCTCGCTCATGCGAAGCTACGATCGTCCCTGCCCTAGTCGGAGGAAGACCTCCAACTTGGAGCATGGCTCGGACTTTTAGTCCTTTAAGAGATCTTCTCAAGACCCTTTTACGACAGGCCTCGGATTGTATTCCGCCCTGGGTCTTCTGCTCACTCTGGCCACGGCCAGTGTGTAAGCAATCTTCTTGGTCTCTTACTACTCCCCCCCTTTCTAAGGAAGAGGGGAAGGCAACATTCAGGCTCGCTCCTGAGTTGTTGGCTAGACTCAGAATCTGAGGGTCCCGACCCTTCGGTCCGATTCATTCAAGATTTTGAGTCTCCATTCTGTGTCTGATGTCCCAAGACCTTCTCTTTCTTGCCAGTACAGGAATCGAGAGGTTAGCGCTTGGAACAGCTGCAGTTTGGCCTCAGTTGCAGCCGATTTGGGAACACAAGGAGGACATGGGGGGAGAGTCACCAGTATACCTCTTCAGCCCGGACTCAAGGACATTCATCTCGACCTGTCTTCAGACCCTCCCCCGTCACGTCGCCCTACAGCACGATGTTAAATACATCGCAACGTCCCTCGCCTTCGAGTAATACTACTCTGTGACGCAGGTGCTACAAGCTGGAGTCTGGAAGCGTCTGATGACCTTCGCAGCCCGCTTCCTGCAGGGCGTGACCCACAGGAGTCTCGATACGTTTTCTATCGCTCTGTGGTGGCTACACAACAGCTGGTCTAACCTCAGGCTCCTTTTTGGACAGGTAGCAGAAGGTTGAGGGCATTGTTATCAGGTTTTAGTCTGCATGAACGAAAGAAGTATGTCTGGCCCTTACTTCTTTCTTCATCATCCCCTCTACGGGGAAGCAGCATCCTGGTCTCTGCATAGCTGACCTCGAACCTCTGCAGGTAAACCATGCTTCCTTGTGTTCCGAGTATTGAGTCAATACTGTCGCGTCCCCCATACCCTGACGAGGTGGTATTGGGAACGTCTTAACCCAGAGTTCCTTCTGGAACTCCAGGTCAACTGCCTAAGACGGGTCACACTTCTTCCTTCACACACAAGCTTACGTAGGCCACATGGTTCCTTGCGGTGCAAGGAACTTGTGAGGTGCAGGGACTCCTTTTCTCGAGTGCGACTCACTCGGATTCTGAGTCCCCGGGTAAAGCCAAAGCCAGTATGGCTGGGGACTTTCCACCCTTCCTAAGGGATAAGTCACCCTTTGTAAATAGCGTGGTTTGTATTTCGGTTACGGAACAAATGACAAATTCGAAGATAATTTGTATTTTTCCTAACCATACAAACCTTAGCTATTTACACATATTTGCCCGCCAGCCCTGTCCCCCAAGACAAGTCCTACCTCTAAGTGAAAGTGAGTATTCACCTGTGTGTGAGGGGGAGGAGGGGTAGCTAGCTACCACTCCCCTACCCCCCCGCTAACTAGCGCGGGGGTAATACACCCTCGTTAAATTCTAATGGCTCGCCATTTCAGCTACGCTAAAAGTAATAACCCTTTGTAAATAGCTAAGGTTTGTATGGTTAGGAAAAATACAAATTATCTTCGAATTTGTCATTTTTCGCTTATACCTAACACTACCTTTCATACGTTTTACCTGTTCAATTATCCTATTCTTTACACTTTCATACTCAACCTCTCCTACACTCATTATCACCCCATACATCGTCAACAAATATCCTGACAAAAATTCTCCCAACTCCCTAGCCCAAACTCTCTTACTATCCCCATACTTAGCCTGACAAAACTTTTCATATTCCCTAAAGAAGTCATATACATCCCTACTGCTATGTTCATTAAAACTTGCACACCTAGGTACCTCTCTCATAAACACTGTCTTACAAACTTCCTCTACTTCATTCTCACTACTATCTTCACTGTCTACTCCCTTCTTGTTGCCGCCTTCTTCATTTGAATACAATGAATCTAGTTCTACACTCAAAGTCCTATCTTTAACTATTCCCTTCTTACCCTTTTTCTTATTTACCACCTTCACCCAATCATGATCATCCTCACTCACACCCTGACCTTTCTTCTTTTCTTTCTTCACATTATCTTTACCTTTCTTCTCCTTATTCCTATCACCCTTCGTTCCAATCTTACTATGTCTAGGCCCTTTACTTTCAATATCACTATCACTACCTTCCCCATTATCACTTACCCTATCCTCTTCCACCATCAACCCGTTACCAGAAGCAGAAGCCACTCCTCCGACTGCACCTTCACCTATGACAGTTTTCATCATCCCCATTACTTGCCCCATCATAGCTTCCATTCGTTTCTCATTTTCTCGCATCCTCATCTCAACACCCTCTTCCACTCTCTCTACAGTTCCCTGAAGTTCCCTAAGTTTCCTTTGCATCTCCTCATTCTCACTACTTAACCTCGCATTCTCCAACAACAACCTCTCCTCTCGCTCATTAGACAACCGCAATTCCTCCTTTAAAATATACAACTGTTCTTCCAGTTCTTCCATTTCGATACCATTAATATCTTGAATCTAATTCCTATTTACCCTTGTCCAACAGTCCAGTTTCAATCCCACCTTCAACAGTCGTCCCTGTTCGGGCGCCAAATTTATGTAGCGGGATGTCAACAAAAACAAACCCCCACACCTTTGATCACTCTTCTTTCAAAATATCCCACAATACAAACTTTCCCCTGACTCTACTTCAAACTGGACTCTTGGACAGAAGGAAAATGAAAACAAAACATAACCTTAACACTATATTCTTAAAAGTAAACGCAATCATAAACCAAAAAAACACTTATCACGAATCATAAACAATATTAAATATAAACCGTAACACCATTCAAATAAAAAACCTTAACAACTTAAAATTAACACACCCAAAACCAATATTTGTTTATGTGTGGACCACTTTGTCCACACAAGGCCCAACAGTCATTAAAAGCCCAAAACCACAACTCTGCAGCAACCTTATCACTGTTAAATATTAGTACGCATATGTTTTAGTTGGTTTGGGTTGTGCGCGTTATCCTCATCAGCATCATCATCATCGTCAATCGAAATACAAAAGCACAATCAAATCCGGTTCTTGAACACAATCCAGGTCATCTACAGTCGGTCAATCCACAAGAGCAGTCTAAGTATAATCGATTACAGGCCAGGTCAGCAACTAAAGATCGTCATTCAAATCAATTAAATCTCTCCAAAGGAGGAATCGCGGCTCAGAACATAAAAACACTAATCAGCCGGCTTCTGAAGAACAAAAAAAATGCAGAACCGACTCCTTCTATCGTTCGATATCCAATGCTTTCGCCCAAGACATTCATCACCACCCTATCCTAGCTAAAAAGGTAAACAAACAACCTCAATTATACCAACAATCTTTCCAACTTCAAACAATCATTCGCTAATTACCCTTTTTCTTCAGCGCGCACCGCGGACACACAAAACACGCACACACAAACGCACATACACACATACTCTCTCGCGCACGCGCGATCTAATAAAACTAAAGCAAATTAAATTCTCTCTCTCTCTCTCTGACAAAACTAAAGCAAATTAAATTCTCTCTCTCTCTCTCTGACAAAACTAAAGCAAATAAAATGTCTCGATTTAACAATACTAAAACAACTCTCTCTCTCTCTCTCTCTCTCTCTCTCTCTCTCTCTCTCTCTCTCTCTCTCTCTCTCTCTCTCTCTCTCTCTCTCTCTCTCTCTCTCTCTCTCTCTCTCTCTGTGACAAACTAAAGCCAATACTGTAAACAATTTCTCTCTCTCTCTCTCTCTCTCTCTCTCTCTCTCTCTCTCTCTCTCTCTCTCTCTCTCTCTCTCTCTCTCTCTCTCTCTCTCTCCCTGACAAAACTTAAATAAACACTCTCTCTCTCTCTCTCTCTCTCTCTCTCTCTCTCTCTCTCTCTCTCTCTCTCTCTCTCTCTCTCTCTCTCTCTCTCTCTCTCTCCTGATTTGGCAAAAAAAAATTAAATTAAAATTAATCCTCCACACCAGATATCGCAGATTTTCTAGTATATCTCAGAGACGAGGCGGGGATGTCAATCCCAGCTATAAAAGGAGTAAGTGCAGCCTTGGGTCAAGTCTTCCTTCTGAAGGGCATCGACCTGGGCTCCTCTAGACACATCTCTATGCTTATCAGGAGCTTTGAACAAACCTGCCCTCCTCAAACCGTTAAGGGTGCCTCAGTGGGACTTGGCTAGGGTTCTGAAGATGTTAAGTAGCCCCCCGTTCGAACCGATGAAAGATATTGTAGACAGGGATCTCACTCTCAAGACGGTCTTTTTGTTGGCCTTGGCCTCTGCGAAAAGAGTAGGAGAGATCCATGGGCTGTCTTACGACGTCTCTCATTCGAAGGGGTGGAGAGAAATCTCCCTCAAGTTTGTCCCTTCTTTCGTGGCAAAAACCCAGAATCCAGCAGTCTGGGATCCTAAGTTCGAGGGGTTCTCAATGCCAGCCATTCCTAAGAATGGGAATCCAGAGGATTTGAGGTTGTGCCCCGTCCGTGCCATTAGGAAGTACCTTGAGAGGACTGCACATCTCCGGCCGAGTATCAAGTCTTTTCGTCTCCACGGGTGTTATGAAGAAGCAGGTATCGAAGAATACCATCTCCTTTTGGTTGAGACAAGTTATTGCCAGGGCCTATAAGGAGGAGGGACTGACCCTGCCAGGTACTCCTAGGCCCCATGACATTAGAGGCCTAAGCACTTCTTTAGCCTTTGAGAAGAACATGGCAGTGGGCCAGATCCTTCGGGCGGGCACCTGGTCAAACCAGTCGACCTTTACAGTACTGCCCATTATCTCAAGGATTACTCAAGGAGGTCTTTGGACGGGTTTTCCATTGGGACAGTCATCTCCGCGCTCCAAGTGATTTAACGGTGAAGCCCCAGGTGCAATCGTGGATAGCAAAACCAGGAGACACAGGTTCGTTCCTTTTCACCCTAATCCCCGTTTTCCTATCCCTACCGGAGATAACCACACATATGTAACCAATGAAGAACACGTCTCTGCAACTTTGTCACTGGACTCAGCATCAGGAAATATTTTAAAGGGTGAGTACTTAGACACTAACGTGAGCTCTTTGTGTAGTTTGCCCTACCGTTCCTTTTCCGGTTTTTATTTTATAGAGCCTAGTTCATATCTAGGTTACTTGACGTCCGCTTAGCTGGGTCTGAAGGTCAGGAAGACACTCCCACCTCCTAAAGTGTAAGTCTCCTAAGAAAGTAGTTCGAGGTAAGTCTCTGTGTTGGAACAAATCAAAAATTTTAAGTAATTTTTATTTTTCCTAACATACTTACCGAGAACTACTTTCGGGTAATGGCCCTCCCTACCTTCCCCGAGTGCCTTTCTGCCCTTGCAGGGACTTTTTGCACCATCCGAGGAACTTACTGACTAGCGGGACCCAAGCTAACGCCGACCTAGCTCAGGTCTACCCTCAGGGCACGTTCTCCTTACTCCTGGGTTAGTCCTCCATAGAAAACGGAGGTAGGGTATACTACACAAAACTCTGGTCGGTTGAGAGGAGATTACAGGTAACTCCTAAGAAAGTAGTTCTCGGTAAGTATGTTAGGAAAAATAAAAATTACTTAAAATTTTTGATTTTGAAAGGTTGCTGAATGTTGAGGATAATAAGGAGGCAGATATAATTGCTGTTGCAAATGTTGAGGGTGCCAGTCATGGGAGATGAGAATGAGAGATTACAAGAGAGGAAGTGAAGAGAGCACTAGATTAAACAAGAGTAGGAAAAGAACTTGGTATGGATGGTGTGAGGGCTGAGATGTTAAAGGAAGGGAGTGTGACTATACTTAAATGGGTAGTGAAATTGTTTTAATATGTTTTACGTTGTCAATGGTACCAGTGGACTGGGTGTAGGCGTGTATTGTTCCGTTATACAAAGGTAAGGGAGATGTGCATGAGTGTTGTAATTCAAGGGGTATTAGTTTCTTGAATGTGGTTAGAAAAGTGTATGGTAGAGTATTAATTATTAGGATTAAGGATAAAACAGAGGGTGCAATCTTAGAGATAGAGGGTGGTTTTTAGAAGAGGTAGGAGATGTATGGATCAGATTGTTAATTAAGCAAATATGCGAGAAATACAGTATTTATCAAAAATTAAAGAGGTGTATGTTACATTTATGGATCTGGAGAAAGCTTATGATAAAGTTGACAGGGAAGTGATGTGGAATGTGATGAAGTTAAATGGAATTTGTGGAAGGTTGTTGCAAGCAGTGAAGAGTTTATATATAATGTAGGCAGTAAAGTTTCTGTTAGGATAGGGAATGCAGTGAGGGTGTGGCTGAGACTGGGATGTGTGATGTCACCATGGTTATTCAATTTATTTGTTGATGGAGTTGGGAGAGAGGTGAATGCTCAAGTGCTTGGTCAAGGATTGAAACTGATAGATAAGAGTGATCATGAGTGGAAGGGTAATCATTTATCATTGTATGTGGATAATACTGTATTGGTTGCAGACTTGAGGAAAAGCTGGGTCGATTAGTGACAGTTTGGGAGGGTGTGTGAGAGAAGGAAGTTGAGAGTTAATGTGGGTAAGAGTAAGGTTATGAGATACACGAGAAGGGAGGGCCGTACTAGGTTGAATGGAGAGTTACTTGAGGAATTATATCAGTTTAAGTACTGTAATGTACTTGGGGTCGACTGTTGCTGCAAATGGTGGATGGAAGCAGATGTATGTCAGAGTGAATGAAGGATGTAAAGTGTTAGGGGCAGTGAAGGGAGTGGTAAAGAATAAAGGGTTAGGAATGAACGTAAAGAGAGTTGTGTGTGAGAAAGTGATTGTACTATCTGTGATGTATGGATCGGAGATGTGGGAAATGAATGTAACAGAGAGAGAAATTGTATGTGTTCTAGATGAAGTGTCAAGAGTATGGCTGGTGTACCTCGATAAGATAGGGTTAGGAACGAAGTACAGTAGTGAGTGTGAGAACGGATGTAAGAAATTAATTAGCAGCTAGAGTGGATATGAACATGTTTAGGTGGTTTGACCATGTAAAGAGAATGGAAAATGGCTGTCTGTTGAAGGTGATGTATGCAAGAGTTGATGGGAGAAGTGCAAGAGAAAGGCCAAGGTTTGTGTGGATGGATATGAGGATAGATGTGAGAGAGGCAAAAGAGCGTCCTAGAAATAGGAATGAATGGCGAGCAATTGCGACACAGTTCCAATCGGACGTGCTGCTTCCTCCGGTTGCCTTGGTGACTGCTGAGGTAGCAGAAGTAGGGGATTCAGCATAAGCTTAATTTGTGGTTGACAATAGGGGATGGTGGGCTGTGGCACCCTAGTTGTACCAACCAAACTTTGCTGAATCCTTCGTCAAGCTGGGAGCAAAGAGAAGTCCCCCCTTTTTTTTTTCCCTCATGTCAGCTACCCCCAAAATGGAGGAAATGCCTTGGTAGATAGATAATAGGGAAATTGTTCCAATGTCAGCTGCACTCTTTTTTTCATTTCAGGAAGTGAATGCTGGTTGTGGATTTGTGAAATGGAAGTTAAGGAAGATATTTGTTATTGCCAGGGAAAGGGTGGACGTTCCAACCAGTGTATGAGTAAACCGGATGCTATAGATCAACACTCCCTCTATGCTTCTTGTAGGGGGTATAATTGTTTACAGTCAACCCTTTGTGTCGAGTTGGTCGTGATCTGCTGTGCAGTTGCAAGCGTACACCCTAAAGGGAAATAAGCAATCTAAGCCTTCGCCAAGATCTGTTTGCAACAATCAAGCAAACATTGAAGAACTCTTTTGCTGTTTCAGTTTCCTCAGTGGGTGATTCAGCTGCCATTGCCCCTTTGCATATGGCCATAATTTGTTCCCCAGGGAATATAACATCAGGAGCAAGGGGCCTTTGGATTTTCATGTTTTGGTAGCGTTTGGTGTACCCTTAAGCGTTCGTTGCATTTCTTTGAAAGCTGAAAGTTCTTTGGTTTCAGGTTTCCTTACGTTTAGACCTTCCATGACTTTGTAACTAAAGCTATTTCTCCTCAGATTCCCCCAGTGCCAGGGACTCCGGTGGTTCCACTGTCTTAGAAGTTTTGTAGCTCCTTCCTTTCTTTCGATGCTGCTTTACCTGTTGTCTCCCTTGGATTCCTCTAGGGCTGGAACTCTGGCTTTCCTAAGGGAAAGCAGAAGTATCACCTTCCCTAAGTGAAAGTAATACTCCTCTGCATTTCCCTCAAGGCTCACCTTTTGCTGTACCTACCAATGATTACCTAGACCCGAGGAAGTTGTGACCATCCTTGGGCATCGCTGCTGCTCCATCAATGGGAAAAGCTGCTGATGGTGTTGGTTGCTGTCCCCACCACGACTTCTGAGGCTTTCCTGGTTGAATCTTCCCAGTATCCTACTCCATGTGTGAAGGCACTGGAGAACATGACACCTGTTGTTGTGCTCTAGACTGCTGTTGAAGAGGCCCCTGTGACCTCTTTGTTCAATGGGGTTCCTTATTGTTGGGCTTAAAAATCTCAACCTTGAAGGAGGTCAGCAAGAAGTGTGTGCTCCCTTTCCAAACTTTTGGCTGATCCTACGAACACTACTTCCTCTGCCTAGAAGAATAATTTGTCGAAGAAATCGAGGAAGAGCAGTCTGCAAGTCTCTCCTCACTTTTAACCATGAAAGAGGTAGTGCATTACCGAGTAAAAACCCAGATAGGGAACATGTGTCTGTAAGAGAGACAGTAGCTTATGCTCCTGTTACAGTTACTCTTGTCTCGTACAGAACCGAACCGAGCACTAGCAATGTCAATTGCGATGAGGGGAATCTAGAGATTTTAATGATTTGTTAGACAGTAGGCTTGCAATTATTAAAAAACTTGAGTTATGAGACATTCTCTCGTGAGAATGATCAAGAATACGATCCATAGTCTCCTCTTGACACTCCCATACACTCTCTAGCTTGCATGAAGATCACTTGTCACCTGTTCTTTCCCTGCTTAGCCAGTTCACTTGCCAGGAAGCTCCCTTGAGCTCACGCAATTAAGAACAAGTGACCACACAGGATCATTTTCAGTTTGTTAAGAGCATCAAGATGGCCCCTTGTTTAAGTGCGATTGGTGGCAAATCTTCACCACCGAATGACTTGTATGCAAATAGTGTGGCTGGGTGCTGCTAGACTTATTGCTCACAGCTAAGGTATGCAGTACTTCATTCTATGGAAAACGAGGGCCAAAGTCATCTCTATTCTGAAAGGGAGTCTGCCTGTGACCCCCCTCCCCTTCAACATTTTTAGGGTAAATTCCTCGTCAGAGTCGTGCATACTCGGGAGGAAAGAACTATCTCCTGAACAACATGTAAAACCTTCCTTACAAGAGAGACATCTCAGGTTTTCAGTACAGTACCCCAACGGCGTTAAGACTCCAGTCCACCTCAGGCAGTGAATCCCGTGACTGCATTTGTTGACGTTCTTACACTCTTCCGTGAACACATTGAACTTGGAGAGGCTACCTTGTTTCCTGGGAAAGGGGCATGAGAATTAATGGAGGTTTAGCTGTTCGAGCAAGATCTTGTCTCCCCTGACTACGTGAGAGAGAAGATTCTATGAGCCCTAAGGTTCACGCACATTTCCTCTTCCCATCAATTCTGCAATGTCTGTGTTGATGGTGGGGTTGCCTTTGGAGAAACTCAAAAGACTGAGAACACAATCTTCTCAGTTCTTGAGACTGCTGCCATGAAAACCTCTTCCATAGGCAGCCTAGGGTGGTTCCTGAATCGACCAGTAGTCCGGTACAGTTGCCTACTCAGGTTTTGTCAAATCAGAGACGTTAACAAAGGACAGAAATCTGCTTCTTTATGTCATACTAGTCAATGGGTCCTGAAGAGGAGGAGTGTTGTTTCCCTGATTCTCTTGGTAAGTTAGACAAGAGGTAATGTTGGTATTGAGAAGATCCCCGGTGCTGGAGGTTGTCTCTCTTCCTCAGAGGGACATAGCAGCAATGGCAGAAAAGTGGAGTAAGGCTGGCCATGGCTCCTTCATTCACTGTGCAGTAATCTTCAGGGCCCCAGGCCCTTCTAAGGTGCCTGTGGCGAGACCAAATGCCACACCTTCAGGATCGGCACTAAAAGATCACGATGCCTTCAAAACCTGATAAGGATCTCCAGCTCCTGCGTCCTTAAGGATAGGTGTGGATAGAGCTCCCAATCTGGGGAGTTGAGGTATGAACGTGAAAGGAGACGCTGAAATCTGCAGTCCCCCCCTCCAACTGCCACGAGCTGGGGATGCCTATCATGGCAGCGATATGGAGCATAGTGAGTGGTAGAAGTCCTTAGGGATGGATACCACCTGCATTTTCTTGATCTGTGTCCTTCCCTCACTTGCACTTCAATGACATCCCACAGTTCTTTCGAAATCGCCGAAAGCTATTGCAGAGGCGAGTGTTGAATGAGTGCGCTTGAAGTCATTTGAGATTGTTTTATGGGAGATCCACAGTTGACACTCTTTGGTGGAGAAATCGATTGGGGCTGGAGATGTCATCAGCTTCTTTCTCCACTGAACAATTTTGTTTATCAAACTGTTCTACAAGAGTATGTTAAGCACCATGTAGTCTGCTATTAGAGAGGAATGTTTTTGGTGGCCCTAAAAGATGCATTTTTTCAAATATCCATTTATCTATATTTGAGAAAGTACCTTCACTCCATCATCGAGAGTTATGTACCAGTTCAAAGCATTGTACTTCGTATTATTTGCTGCACCCTAAGTATTCATGCACGTGCTCACTCTGGTCTCGTCCCCAGCCCTTTCTAACGGGATACGTATTTTAAGGTATTTTGACAACTGGCTCATCCTGGCTCTTTTGAGAGGCTGTTGCTTCAATATTGAGACAGCATACTCTCTTTTTGTCACAATTTGGCAATGAGTTGGGAAAAGTAGTCTTCCATCCAGAGAGGACAAGTGCCTGGGTATATTGACAGACACGGCAGCAGCGTGAATTTTTCCGAGGTCGCATCGGCACCATCAGAGGGGCAGTGCACCCCTTTTGTTGCTCAAACGATAATTTTTGGCACAGTGTCTTCTGTGACATCTTTCCCAGATCATTCCCCAGGCAACTCTACCAGCAATTGTTCAATGATGTTTGAAGTGTTAATGATCAGCAGCTAGCAATCTCCTTTGGCAACTGAGTGATAAAAACCTTATAAGTGGAGTTACACTCTACTCCCCACCTCCAGAAAGGCTTTTGGTTTTGGACACAGCCAAGTAAGGGGGGGGGGTTGCAAACATGAGGAAGGACACAACCAAGTAAGGGTGGGTGCAAACATGAGGAATCAAGTCGCTTCAGGGTCGTGGTTTCTACAGTAAAAGCACTTGCATATCAACCTGTTGGAAATAAGCAATGTTTCATTTGCTGCAAGCTTTTCAACTATTTCATGAAATTCAGTGTGTTACTGAACAACAACACTGCAGTATTGGCTTATGTCAACAAACAAGGAGGGACTGTCTCGTTCAGTCTTTGCAAGTTGAAAAACATGCGCATCTGGGCATTGAACACTGCTGTAAAGCTGTCAGCAAGGATCATTCCAGGTAAGACTTGTTCTAGCACACACGCTCAATTGCCAGAGGTAGGTTATAGGTTTAGAATGGTTCCTAAATCCTCCAAGTACAGTAGTGTACCAAGTTTTAAAAATTTAATGATATTCAACTTTAAAACAAACTAATAGTAAAACTGCCTGTAACCAAAACACTCGGTAGTAATTGCATCAAAGGATCTTTCAAGTCATCTTCAAACCATTATCAATACTACCAATAACTCTGAAATCGAGGAAAATCATTCGTGAATCAGTTTCCAAAATATTTTATTTACATTATTAAAAACATTTAAACACTTAAATCATAGCCACTAGTATATCCAACAAATCCACTTATGGATTACAATTTCAAGCTTAACCATTTACGAATCTATCGTATTGGAACCCAACTCTGTAAAACATCTGCGTACTTCTTCCTCTCTGAAAAGTGAATAAAAAAATAAATTTAGAGAACATTCTAATTTGGAAATATGTGATCACTACTTTACAACATTCTTAACGTAAATATGTTTATTTGAAAATTTGTTATTAACTAGAGACAATCAATTTCTGTTACAGGCTACCTAGTTCACACATCAGTCACATTTTATTTTCAAACCCTACTGAATACTTTATCTGCACTTGCTTATTGCACAATTCACATGATGTATACGAGTTAGAGAAATCTTTGTCAAAACTTCATACATACAGTAACACATTTTAGAGTTTTATAAGAACTTTTGATCACTAAGGGAAGCATCCAACTCATACAGTAACCATTTTTTTTTTTTACTAACTCCTGAAAGCTCACTAGTCTACATACTCTTGTTTTGCTCATTTTTGTGAAATAATTGGAAAAGGTTATAGGTGAAAGGCTGAGAACTATTATAATTGATAATTTTCACTTCCCTCCCATAGGAGTTACTGTCAACAAGAGCATTTATTATAAGTTACATATATGAGATTACCATGTAAAGAGTAAGATATTATAGGGCCTCAACAAAGTACTCGGGTAAAGATAGTAGGTCTTCAAGAAGGTAAGTACCATGACATATTATATGGAAATTAAGAAAGCAGAAGGTACCAGAAAGATTAATAGAGTTATGCTACTGCACCTTAATTCATAATCATAAACTGATAACATTCTAATTAATGAGAAGTATTCAGGTGAAGACTCATTTAGAATAGGAAGCATTCCTTCTAAGAAAGAATAGATCCAACAATCACTCTTAAAACTTTACAACATCCATAATTTATACAATAGCTATTTGTTCCCTTGGGTAAAAATAGTATGGCAATAAAATAATTGCATGAACCGGCTTCACTGTACCCATATTACCACAATCATTCTTTCAACATAAAATTAATAATGAAATGACAACCACTAAAAGTAGGGAGGCAAGAGGGAACCATCCATAAATCTGAGCAGATAGGGAAATGATTACATTTTTAAACTGTTCATTAAATATCAAAGATTCATGCTCCGTGTACAAAGTTCCCCCAGATAAAGGAAAGGTGTTAATTCTATAAATGAAGTGCATGAAGTAAAGTAGAAATTTGATTTTCAAATCACATTCCATCAGAATGACAAGAAATGAGTAACCTACGGAACCAAATCTCACAGCAAATAATTGTAAATGATAAATACCAAATAGAAGGAATTAACAAGTGAAAGGTGTCATCAGATGAACAAACCAACCCAGGAACTTTATAATAAATTACCTAATATCAAAAAAGAAAAAGCTTAAGTTATAGTCCTGACATACCATTCAATTGGTGTCATCAAACGTATGATGAATAGAGTACTGTATTAATGGCCTATCATGACAAGAATTAGTAGTACAGAAATTTCTAAAAGATCCTTTTAAACTCTAGTATCTTTGATACTCTGACCAAAGAGAATGTCACTTTTCTGTAAATAGCAAAATAAAATATTAAACCCCCTAAAATATTCATGTACCTCACCAAAACTGATCATACATAGTAAAGGGAAAGAAATGAAACTTGTCTATTCAAGAACCAAAACAGATTCTGCTTCAGAAGTTAAATCTGCAATCCCCTGCACATAATGGACTTAAACTTTGCATGTTTCAAGGATTTACCAAAGATTTTACTGAATAAGATTTATTGCAGACTTAATTTGCAAAAGTATGACAACTTAAACGCAGAATAAATAATACCCAGTCTCATAAACACACAAACATTCAATTGGAGTCCTATAACATAATTAACATACCAAAGACAAGACCTGAAGAATGTGATAAAATAAAAAAAAATTGCACCTATACCCTTCACATGGTTAACCAAATAAACTATTAATTCATTTTCTAATGACATAAAATAATACAATATATCAAGGAGATGAATTTTAAAACCAATTTTTACTTTTCCTAGCTATACAAACCTAAGTCTTAATAAACATGGCATCTTCAGCAGATCTGGAACAGCCATTGAAATCGTTAATGGGGAAGTAGCTCCACTCACTCTTGTGTCATATATTAAACTTTTGATTCTTGGCTCATGACTAGGAAAGGTGGCTGAAGTGGGAAGTTTAACTTTAAAGGACTTGGGTTTGTAAAGCTAGGAAAATTACTTTTAAAATTGGACATTTGTTCCTACAAATATACAAACCTTTTTGTCTTTTAAAATAGGAAAACTTATTTGTTGCTGGGAAGAAGTCCACTAGCACCAAACAGGTAGGTTCTTTTTTTTCCCCTGGAACATGCCACTCTCCCTAGTCCCACATGGGAGCGAGGAAAATTACTACAGCATCATATAAATGAGTAGACTGATAGGGATTGCCTAGTACTTGATGAATGAATGAATCTCTCTCCCTAAAATGGTTAATGCTGCCTGGGACTAAATATCTGATGTATGGTGGCCAATGCGTACTCATTCAACCATCCCTCCCCCCTTTAAGAAGGATGGGAGAGAAATAACAGATCCAGTCTAATTAGAAGGGTCCTCAAAAATGTAGCTTACCAGTATTGATGTTTTCCATCATGTAATTGCTCAAATGCTTCATTCTCAAAGGAAAGAAAAGAAGCAATAGAAACAGTCATTCTACCTTTCCTACAGATTTACATTGAACACATTGCTTTAAATAATATGCTTTCTGTCCCATGTGGGAATTGGGCTGGCTACAGAACTACTTGAGCAGCTCCTTCACCCTTTGTCCAACAGCACGGCTTAGGAGTCTGGACACGGGGAATCAAAATATTAGCTACCAGCTCTCTTAAGAGACACACGAAGTGCTTGCCTGCAAGACCTCAGAAAAGCCAAGTCTCCCGAGGGGTCACACTCATAAGTAGCAGTCTCCACAGCAACAGGAGAGGTTAGCTATAATTCAGTTACAGAATCCACCCTTTACACCTCATTTACGTATATATTGCTTCCCCTACATAATAAAGAATGAAGGCAGCAATCATTCATTCAACTGAAAGAGCTAGGAAAAGAATTAACAGCCTCTGTCAGGACACAACTTAACGTTTGGTCTGTACTACAGTTGCCGCAGGGATTCCGAGTGAAATAAGCTCCACCCCTGATGATATCATAGCCAATCACGTTGTCTTCCACATTAGCAACAGTAACAATGCATGCCCTTAAAAATTTAAAACTATAATACCTAATAATCACTTAAAGGGGATGTGTAGTGACTGCTGTTAATGTGGGAGATAACATGATTAGCTATGATATCGTGTAGGGGTGGGGCTTATTTCGCTCAGAATCTTTGCTTAGACTATAGCTGCTCCCAAAGAAAAAAGTGAAGTCTGCCAGGAAAGTGGACATGGATACTCACCCACGTTCACCATTTGTCATTGCCCAGTAATAGGGTTGCCTAGTAGCCTATTACATAATTGCCAGTTAGGTACCTTTACCATTCTTTTTGGTCGTAGAGATCAACATAGGATTAAACCCCATATAAATAACTCTGAAGTTTGGATCTGCATAAAACTAAGTAGAAAATTAAGAACCCCTTCTTACCAATTGGAGGAAAATCTTCAGGGTGAGTAACTATATAATTATAGAGCATAAGATCACGATGTGCTGCCTTTCTCTTTCCATAACTATCAGCAGTAATTCCAAGAATCACGCCTATTGCGCCCCAAAGAATATGCCTCTGAATACCTGAAAAGACAGGATATCATTAGTAAAAACAAAGATTATATTAAATATTGGTATAATATATTTATTTTGCCGGGTTGGTATACAATTCAGATCAGTAAAATTATCATACTACTTTATTAAATGTTTATAAATTGTTCAATAAACAAGCTGAATAGAGTGTGATAAATATATTTTTTAATTGTTTCCTAAAGAAATGATAGTTAGTGAATAGCCTAAGCTATGTGAGGGTATCCCAAACTACAAATCTAATCCTGAATAGTTTATGCAAACAATGACAGTTCAGTCATGCTTACCAGCAAAATATAAGAAATGACGAGACCAACAGATCGTGAGTTGTCAATAATCCCACAAATTTTCCATAACTTGCACGTCTTTAAGGATTCGAAGAAGAGAGGCACCACCATGTTTAGTGGGGCAGAACACTTCATGTAGAGAAGTCTTTCTAATCATTTCTTACAAAAACAATGTACCCCTCCAAAAACAGAAAGAATATATATGTAAAAGAACAAAATTATAAAGAGGAAAATAGGGAATATTTCATCAACTTCCCATTTGACTCAATGTCTCTCGAATCACTGATAACAAAATCAAGGCAAGCAACTAGGATGATATATAAAAGCACAGCAAGATCACTCTTCAAAGGTTAAAACATCCATACTGTGCTAAATAAGACAACAGCAAAAGCAGCAATGAGATTTGGATTGACTGATGCTGAAGCAAAGCGGTGTAAGAAAGTCATCTGGTCAACCCAAAAAATGGCCAGAGCACCTTCAGTATCCTTAAGGGCAGCTTGAGAACATTTTAGTGCAGCAGGGGAACTGCATTAGTGCCTAGGGGCTGGTCAATGAATGTGCTATACAGTAATAACCGTAAATAATAAATTACCAAATTTTTCCAAAAGGTCATTAGGAACACCTCAGTAGTTTGTACTATTAAAGTAGAATGGTTCAGTAATTACTTGCTCGAATACCATGTATTTGTTGAGATAAAACAATTTGACATACTGTATATTCCACACAAATTCAAAAAGATTTTTCCACTATAAAGTACCATACCAATGCACAATGAATGAGTTCGGAAGGATCATGAGGTTTAATGTTTCCTATAGGCTGTTTTTAAGCAGGCAAAGGATTGCACCAGCCTGGTTCCCACTGATTAGATGACAGTTATGTCTGAATTCAATACTTTTCTGTTCACACAACTACAGAATTGTGAATATAATGATCAAAATTTAGTAATATGTTATTTTCATTAGTAAAATAAATTTTTGAATATACTTACCCGATAATCATGTAGCTGTCAACTCTGTTGCCGACAGAAATCTACGGTAGGGATACGCCAGCGATCGCTATACAGGTGGGGGTGAACACCACAGCGCCATCTGTGGTCAGGTACTCTAGTACTTCTTGTCAACACCACCTCAATTTTTTCCTCGGTCCACTGGTTCTCTATGGGGAGGAAGGGTGGGTCAATTAAATCATGATTATCGGGTAAGTATATTCAAAAATTTATTTTACTAATGAAAATAACATTTTTCAATATTAATCTTACCCGATAATCATGTAGCTGATTCACACCCAGGGTGGTGGGTGGAGACCAGCATACATGTTAACACAGAAGCTAAGTATCCCGTATTTTATTTTATTAGTTATTCAAAAATAACATAAAATAAATAAGTACCTGGTAAGGAAGACGACTTGAACCATTACTCTGCCTTTATTAAGTACGTCTTTCTTACTGAGCGTAGCGGTCCTCTTAGGATGCTGAACGACTCTTAGGTGCTGAAGTATAAAGGGCTGCAACCCATACTAAAGGACCTCATCACAACCTTTAACCTCGGCGCTTCTCAAGAAAGAATTGACCACCCGCCAAATCAACAAGGATGTGGAAGGCTTCTTAGCCAACCGTACAACCCATAAAAAGTATTCAAGAGAAAGGTTAAAAAGGTTATGGGATTATGGGAATGTAGTGGCTGAGCCCCCGCCTACTACTGCATTCGTTGCTACGAATGGTCCCAGGGTGTAGCAGTTCTCGTAAAGAGACTGGACATCTTTGAGATAGAATGATGCGAACACTGACTTGCTTCTCCAATAGGTTGCATCCATAACACTCTGCAGAGAACGGTTCTGTTAGAGGGCCACTGAAGTAGCCACAGCTCTCACTTCATGTGTCCTTACCTTCAGCAAAGCAAGGTCTTCTTCCTTCAGATGAGAATGTGCTTCCCTAATCAGGAGCCTGAATAGGTAAGAAACTGAGTTCTTAGACCTTGGAAGAGAAGGCTTCTTGATAGCCCACCATAAGGCTTCTGATTGTCCTCGTAAAGGTTATGACCTTTTTAGATAGTACCTAAGAGCTCTAACTGGGCAAAGTACTCTCTCCAGTTCGTCCCCCACCAAGTTGGACAGGCTTGGGATCTCGAACGACTTAGGCCAAGGACGTGAAGGAAGCTCGTTTTAGCAAAAAACCGAGCTGCAAGGAACATGTAGCCGTTTCAGATGTGAAAACTATGTTCCTGCTGAAGGCGTGGATCTCACTTACTCTTTTAGCTGTTGTCAAGCACACGAGGAAAAGTTTTTAATGTGAGGTCCTTAAAAGAGGCTGATTGGAGAGGTTCAAATCTTGATGACATAAGATACCTTAGGACCACGTCTAGATTCCAGCCTGGAGTGGACAACCGACGTTCCTTTGAGGTCTTAAAAGACCTAAGGAGGTCCTGTAGATCTTTGTTGGTGGAAAGATCCAAGCCTCTGTGGCGGAAAACCGCTGCCAACATACTTCTGTAACCCTTAATCGTAGGAGCTGAAAGGGATCTTACGTTCCTTAGATGTAACAGGAAGTCAGCAATCTGGGTTACAGTGGTACTGGATGAGGAAACTGCATTGGCCTTGTACCAGCTTCGGAAGACTTCCCCTTTAGACTGATAGACTCTGAGAGTGGATGTCCTCCTTGCTCTGGCAATCGCTCTGGCTGCCTCCTTCGAAAAGCCCCTAGCTCTTGAGAGTCTTTCGAAAGTCTGAAGGCAGTCAGACGAAGAGCGTGGAGGTTTGGATGTACCTTCTTTACGTGAGGTAGACGTAGAAGGTCCACTCCTAGAGGAAGAGTCCTGGGAATGTCGACCAGCCATTGCAGTACCTCTATGAACCATTCTCTCGCGGGCCAGAGCGGAGCCAACCAACGTCAGCCGTGTCCCTTTGCGAGAGGCGAACTTCTGAAGTACCCTGTTGACAATCTTGAACGGCGGGAATGCATACAGGTCGAGATGGGACCAATCCAGCAGAAAAGCATCCACGTGAACTGCTGCTGGGTCTGGAATCGGAGAACAATACAACGGGAGCCTCTAGGTTATCGAGGTAGCGAACAGATCTATGGTTGGCTGACCCCACAGGGCCCAAAGTCTGCTGCAAACATTCTTGTGAAGGGTCCACTCTGTGGGAATGACCTGACCCTTCCGGCTAAGGCGATCTGCCATGACATTCATATCGCCCTGAATGAACCTCGTTACCAGCGTGAGCTTTCGATCTTTTAACCAGATGAGGAGGTCCCTTGCGATCTAGAACAACTTCCACGAATGAGACCCTCCCTGCTTGGAGATGTAAGCCAAGGCTGTGGTGTTGTCAGAGTCCACCTCCACCACCTTGTTAAGCTGGAGGGACTTGAAGTTTATCAAGGTCAGATGAACCGCCAACAGCTCCTTGCAATAGATGTGAAGTGTCCTTAGCTCCTGATTCCATGTTCCCGAGCATTCCTGTCCGTCCAAAGTCGCACCCCAGCCCGTGTCTGATGCGTCAGAGAAGAGACGGCGGTCGGGTTTCTGAACAGCCAAAGGTAGACTTCCTTGAGAAGAAAGCTGTTCTTTCACCACGTGAGAGTAGACCTCCTCTCTTCGGAAACAGGAACTGAGATCGTCTCTAGCGTCATGTCCTTTATCCAGTGAGCCGCTAGATGATACTGAAGGGGGCGGAGGTGGCGTCTCCCTAACTCGATGAACAGGGCCAGCGATGAAAGTGTCCCTGTTAGACTCATCCACTACCTGACTGAGCATCGGTTCCTTCTCAGCATGCTCTGGATGCAATCTAGGGCTTAGTAGATCCTTGGGGCCGACGGAAAAGCCCGAAAAGCTCGACTCTGAAGATCCATACCCAGGTAGACAATGGTCTGGGATGGGACGAGCTGGGACTCCTCAAAATTGACCAGGAGGCCCAGTTCCTTGGTCAGATCCATAGTCCATCTGAGAATCTCCAGACAGCGACGACTTGTGGGAGCTCTTAAAAGCTAGTCGTCTGACGGAGCCGGACACAAGATCATGGTACTGCTGCACAGTCTGTGAACTGTCAACCATGGGGAAGCGAGGAAGTACAGTGACAACCCGAAGCTGTCTAGACTGTCTGGGTCGTACAGACAACTCCTTATCGGGTTGCTGAGGTTGCCGCACTGCGTCACAACAAGACACTTCTGCTGGTTGTTGAACGTCTTCCCAGTGACACACTGACTCCGTAAACAAAAAATCCTCTAACAAGGACTAAGCTTGGACTGCATGTCTTGCAACACAGCTCAAGGTCTATGGGAGCAGGTGTGGTAACAGACGGGGTTAGCGACTGAAGTGGAACCATTACCCTCCCTGGAAGCATGCTATGCTTAAATAAAAGTCCATAGGAGGCTAAGCAGCTAAAGGCTCCTCTCCAAATGACAGAGTCCTCAAGGGAAAATCAGAAGGAGGGAGAATAGCACTTTCTCATCTACAGGAACCATATCCGAGAAAAGCTAAGTTCTCTCAGTGAGGGTTTCACTGGTGCAAAAGCAGCAGACTAGAAGGCAACGTTATGAAACTGCTTGACAGTCTAGTGAGTTGGCAACAACCAAAGATGTGTGACTGAGAAGCATGCGGTAAGGTATGCAGAGCATGCTGTATGTAGAGCATGCTGTATGTAGAGCATGCTGTAAGGTAAGCAGAGCATGTTGCATGGCGTGCGGCTTATGCTGCATGGGATGAGGCTCATGCTGCATGGGATGAGGCTCATGCTGCATGGTATGAGACTCATGCTGCATGGGATGAGGCTCAAGCTGCAAGGGATGAGGCTTATGCCGCATGCGTTGAGGAGGATGCCGCATAGTATGAGGCTCCTGCCTCATGGGTTGAGGCGGTTGCCGCATAGCATGAGGCTTTTGCCTCATGGTTTGAGGAGGATGCCGCATAGCATGAGGCTCCTCATAAGCATGAGGCTGCCTCATGGGTAGAGGAAGATTTTTTAAAGAAATCTGAACCTGACACTAATCTAGCTGTCCGAGGATTTACCTGGTGAGACATCAGTCTCTTTACCAGCGAGTTTTACCAGATTTCCCCGGGCCACCACGTGACACAATTGGTAGTAATTCATTCAAATTACCCCTAATGAGTCAATATGGATAAATATCAACACAACATCGTGTTCAAATAGAAATAAATTTCTACCTCATACTTGGGATCGAACGCTAGCCCCTTCTAATGAAAGGCCAGGTCGAAACCAACCATGCCACGAGAGCCCATTCAAGAGTTGAGGTTCTTGCCTCAAGAGTGGAGTTGGCTGCCGCAAGAGTTGAGGTTGCTGCCTCAAGGATGGTGGAGGTTGCCGCAACGCAAGAGGTTGCTGCATAGCGCTGGTATCTGGCAACTCCCAATGCGGCAGCTCACGCGTGGAGGTAGGTTGAGGAACCTCAACATCATACGTCTGGCAGGGTGGACTGCGCAGAGGTGGAGTTGAGGTTGCTGCCTCGAGGATGGTGGAGGTTGTCGCACCGCAAGAGGTAGCTGCCTCGAGGATGGAGGAGGTAGTCGCAACGCATGAGTCTCCTACCTCAAGGGTAGAGGAGGTTGCTGCAAAGCATAAGGCTCCTGCCTCAAGTGTTGAGGAGGTTGCCGCGTGGCAAGAGGCTCCTGCCTCAAGGAAAGTGGAGGTTGCTGCACAGAGCTGGTATCTGGCAACTCCCAATGCGGCAGCTCACGCATGGAGGTAGCTTGAGGAACCTCAACATCATACGTCTGGCAGGCTGGACTGCGTAGAGGTGGAGGAGCGCTCGCAGGAGGAGGTGTGTTAACCTTCTCTGCCTGAAACTCCTGCATCAACACCGCAAGCTGAGACTGCATTGTCAGCAGCATAGACCACTAGAGTTTAAGAAAGACAACAACAAACGGAGCTACTGTCCGTTGAAACTGAGGGTCTAAAACAGCTGGTGCGGCTACAGACGGAGTTACTGTCTGTTGCGATACCACCTTGCCTCTCTGGGAGGTGTGCAGTTGTCGTACTGCAGCAAGTCCGAACTGACCCAGTGCTAATGGCACCACCTAGGAGTTGGACTTGCGCGGAAGGGACCGACTTGCACTTAAAAGCTGCAAGATTTGGTCCATGGTTTCTGCGAGAAACCTCTTCCGCAGACGAGGAATAAATGGGCTCTCTCGTCTTTGTGTGGGTGGGGTGATCACGTCGGCTACGTGAGTTGGTTACACCCGAAACCACGGAGGGAAACGTCTGTTCGTCGATCAAGGCCTGCTGAACCCATAAGTCCTTCGACATTACTTCTCCCCTGGGCTTGGGAGCTTGTAAGAGGTCCCAGACTAGGCGAACAACTGGCACGAACAGACGAACCCTCGAACGCAACACTGTAACACTTTGCGCTTATCACTGTATCACTTTTGATTTTCTGTTTGCACTTATTTCACTGAACTCGAAACTTTAAGTGGTTTGTACCTGAAACACGCAATTCTATCCTTCATTAAAAGTTAGTAATTGCGAAAACAGTATTACAATGTAACAGAAAAACATAATGAAAGATAAATAATTCAGTGGCTGGAAAAGAGATTAAACACTAGATCAAATAAACTACGTTTAAAATCTCTCACCGCATAAAGTCTGAGAACAAGAATAAAACTCTAGAAACGTTTACCTTCTTCCCCTAAAGAGACTAGGGAGAAGAGCAAAAACGATAACAACGTTACCCGCTTGAACGAAACGTTTATCCTCCTCTCTCTCCCTCCGTCTCTATCTCTCTCTCTCTCTCTCTTGACTTAGCACCTGAGAGAAGAGCCCAATTATATATATCGTTAAAACATATTATTGTTAAAGGAAAAAAACTGAAAGGTTTCCCAAATAAAAAGTTCCTTTATTAGAATAGAACCATTTAAGCTAAGAAAGAATGAACAAAACGCTAGAATCGGTTTACTCTTACTGCAACGTGACACCGTGATAGACTCTCTCTCTATCGTAACGATAGAGCGCAAGTTGAACGTTCTGAACGTCAACAACTGCAGAGACAAAACAAAACGTTAGTTCAACTTTGAAAACAGTACAAGACTATCAAAGAAATTCTTTCAAAAACATTAAAATAGCATAATATGTTAACAGGTAAAAACGAAATGACGGGCTCAAAGTTAATTAACTTCGGTTCCAAGAAAAGACCGCCTACTATAGGAAAGGTCGAATATAAACAAATATAAAAATTAATTTTAATAAGTTTATAATAAAAGGAAGTTAATCAAAGAGGCCTATAAAAGGCGGAGAGATATAAAATAAATCTATAACTTTGTTAAGCAAAATTAAGAGAGTCTATACTCTCTTCGACACCAACACTTCCGTCTAAGGGAAGGGTCGGCCATTTAAAAGTGAAAGAGAGTTCATACTCTCTTCGTACCAAAATTAAATCAAAAATTAAATCAAATTAATTCCAAAAACTTGCTAAGCTAATGATATAGCTTCCTGAATAGCGAAGGCTAAACTCTAGAGCAAATACATCACCAAATCGTGAGCAATAACTCCAGAATCAACAGCGTATCCATGTAGGTCTAGCCGGAGGCACGACAGAGGAAAAATTGAGGTGGTGTTGACAAGAAGTACTAGAGTACCTGACCACAGATGGCGCTGTGGTGTTCACCCCCACCTGTATAGCGATCGCTGGCGTATCCCTACCGTAGATTTCTGTCGGCAACAGAGTTGACAGCTACATGATTATCGGGTAAGATTAATATTGAAAAACACCAATACTGACTTCAGGAAATATAAATATTTTGAGATGAGAAAGAGGAATAAATAAATTACCTAGATAATAAAGACCACACCTAGATCATAGAAAACTGACAAGCTTTCAATGCATGAATTTAAATGTTTATTTTCTATTACAGTAATATTCTCTGAGAAAAGCACGACAGTGCTATTAACAAGACAGTTGAAATGCATTGTAATTTACTCTAAAGGTTGAGAAGAAGGCTTAAAAACAAATTTTTTTTTTTTACAAAATTTGATTTAATTGGGAAGTTGAGAAGCAAATTGTGGTTGGAACAGCTTGTAAAATGACATCTTCCCATGCCTCTTTAAGGTATACATATTCTTAACATTGTATGGATCTCGATATGGGTAACTCGGGTAAAAACAATGAATGGGGGCAGAACTTGAAATTTTTTACTTGCAACTATATACAGTTGAGTAACAGAAATGAAATAAAAAAAAAGGAGGATACTCGAGTTCTATATATTTGAAATGGATTTACATATACAGGTAGGTACTCTTATATACAGTACATAACCTCTTTTGTTTAGATTAGAGAATAAAGTACTTGTAATGTTAAAAATACATATTAACTATCTCAACAATAACACTAATGATTTGCACAGTGAATATTGCTAGAAAATCCCAATTTCTTTTAAATTTAATTTGTATTTTTCCTGACTATACAAACCCGAGTCTTAATAGGAATAAGATTTCAGAAAAGCTGGAACTCGGTTATTAAAATCTATAAGGAGGTGTTGAATCCTCATCCCCTTTCCAACACAAACAGTAGCCAATTTAATCTTGACCTAAGACTTGTGGGGAGGTTGAGGCAGGAAATGTCAAGTGAAGGAAAATGTCATTTTCATTAGTAAAATAAATTTTTGAATATACTTACCCGATAATCATGTAGCTGTCAACTCTGTTGCCGACAGAAATCTACGGTCGGGATACGCCAGCGATCGCTATACAGGTGGGGGTGAACACCACAGCGCCATCTGTGGTCAGGTACTCCAGTACTTCTTGTCAACACCACCTCAATTTTTTCCTCGGTCCACTGGTTCTCTATGGGGAGGAAGGGTGGGTCAATTAAATCATGATTATCGGGTAAGTATATTCAAAAATTTATTTTACTAATGAAAATAACATTTTTCAATATTAATCTTACCCGATAATCATGTAGCTGATTCACACCCAGGGTGGTGGGTGGAGACCAGCATACATGTTAACAAAGAAGCTAAGTATCCCGTATTTTATTTTATTAGTTATTCAAAAATAACATAAAATAAATAAGTACCTGGTAAGGAAGACGACTTGAACCATTACTCTGCCTTTATTAAGTACGTCTTCCTTACTGAGCGTAGCGGTCCTCTTAGGATGCTGAACGACTCTTAGGTGCTGAAGTATAAAGGGCTGCAACCCATACTAAAGGACCTCATCACAACCTTTAACCTCGGCGCTTCTCAAGAAAGAATTGACCACCCGCCAAATCAACAAGGATGTGGAAGGCTTCTTAGCCGACCGTACAACCCATAAAAAGTATTCAAGAGAAAGGTTAAAAAGGTTATGGGATTATGGGAATGTAGTGGCTGAGCCCCCGCCTACTACTGCATTCGTTGCTACGAATGGTCCCAGGGTGTAGCAGTTCTCGTAAAGAGACTGGACATCTTTGAGATAGAATGATGCGAACACTGACTTGCTTCTCCAATAGGTTGCATCCATAACACTCTGCAGAGAACGGTTCTGTTTGAGGGCCACTGAAGTAGCCACAGCTCTCACTTCATGTGTCCTTACCTTCAGCAAAGCAAGGTCTTCTTCCTTCAGATGAGAATGTGCTTCCCTAATCAGGAGCCTGAATAGGTAAGAAACTGAGTTCTTAGACCTTGGAAGAGAAGGCTTCTTGATAGCACACCATAAGGCTTCTGATTGTCCTCGTAAAGGTTATGACCTTTTTAGATAGTACCTAAGAGCTCTAACTGGGCAAAGTACTCTCTCCAGTTCGTCCCCCACCAAGTTGGACAGGCTTGGGATCTCGAACGACTTAGGCCAAGGACGTGAAGGAAGCTCGTTTTAGCAAAAACCGAGCTGCAAGGAACATGTAGCCGTTTCAGATGTGAAAACTATGTTCCTGCTGAAGGCGTGGATCTCACTTACTCTTTTAGCTGTTGTCAAGCACACGAGGAAAAGAGTTTTTAATGTGAGGTCCTTAAAAGAGGCTGATTGGAGAGGTTCAAATCTTGATGACATAAGGAATCTTAGGACCACGTCTAGATTCCAGCCTGGAGTGGACAACCGACGTTCCTTTAAGGTCTCAAAAGACCTAAGGAGGTCCTGTAGATCTTTGTTGGTGGAAAGATCCAAGCCTCTGTGGCGGAAAACCGCTGCCAACATACTTCTGTAACCCTTAATCGTAGGAGCTGAAAGGGATCTTACGTTCCTTAGATGTAACAGGAAGTCAGCAATCTGGGTTACAGTGGTACTGGATGAGGAAACTGCATTGGCCTTGTACCAGCTTCGGAAGACTTCCCCTTTAGACTGATAGACTCTGAGAGTGGATGTCCTCCTTGCTCTGGCAATCGCTCTGGCTGCCTCCTTCGAAAAGCCCCTAGCTCTTGAGAGTCTTTCGAAAGTCTGAAGGCAGTCAGACGAAGAGCGTGGAGGTTTGGATGTACCTTCTTTACGTGAGGTAGACGTAGAAGGTCCACTCCTAGAGGAAGAGTCCTGGGAATGTCGACCAGCCATTGCAGTACCTCTATGAACCATTCTCTCGCGGGCCAGAGCGGAGCCAACCAACGTCAGCCGTGTCCCTTTGCGAGAGGCGAACTTCTGAAGTACCCTGTTGACAATCTTGAACGGCGGGAATGCATACAGGTCGAGATGGGACCAATCCAGCAGAAAAGCATCCACGTGAACTGCTGCTGGGTCTGGAATTGGAGAACAATACAACGGGAGCCTCTAGGTTATCGAGGTAGCGAACAGATCTATGGTTGGCTGACCCCACAGGGCCCAAAGTCTGCTGCAAACATTCTTGTGAAGGGTCCACTCTGTGGGGATGACCTGACCCTTCCGGCTAAGGCGATCTGCCATGACATTCATATCGCCCTGAATGAACCTCGTTACCAGCGTGAGCTTTCGATCTTTTAACCAGATGAGGAGGTCCCTTGCGATCTAGAACAACTTCCACGAATGAGTCCCTCCCTGCTTGGAGATGTAAGCCAAGGCTGTGGTGTTGTCAGAGTCCACCTCCACCACCTTGTTAAGCTGGAGGGACTTGAAGTTTATCAAGGCCAGATGAACCGCCAACAGCTCCTTGCAATAGATGTGAAGTGTCCTTAGCTCCTGATTCCATGTTCCCGAGCATTCCTGTCCGTCCAAAGTCGCACCCCAGCCCGTGTCTGATGCGTCAGAGAAGAGACGGCGGTCGGGTTTCTGAACAGCCAAAGGTAGACTTCCTTGAGAAGAAAGCTGTTCTTTCACCACGTGAGAGTAGACCTCCTCTCTTCGGAAACAGGAACTGAGATCGTCTCTAGCGTCATGTCCTTTATCCAGTGAGCCGCTAGATGATACTGAAGGGGGCGGAGGTGGCGTCTCCCTAACTCGATGAACAGGGCCAGCGATGAAAGTGTCCCTGTTAGACTCATCCACTACCTGACTGAGCATCGGTTCCTTCTCAGCATGCTCTGGATGCAATCTAGGGCTTAGTAGATCCTTGGGGCCGACGGAAAAGCCCGAAAAGCTCGACTCTGAAGATCCATACCCAGGTAGACAATGGTCTGGGATGGGACGAGCTGGGACTCCTCAAAATTGACCAGGAGGCCCAGTTCCTTGGTCAGATCCATAGTCCATCTGAGAATCTCCAGACAGCGACGACTTGTGGGAGCTCTTAAAAGCTAGTCGTCTGACGGAGCCGGACACAAGATCATGGTACTGCTGCACAGTCTGTGAACTGTCAACCATGGGGAAGCGAGGAAGTACAGCGACAACCCGAAGCTGTCTAGACTGTCTGGGTCGTACAGACAACTCCTTATCGGGTTGCTGAGGTTGCCGCACTGCGTCACTCCAAGTCACTTCTGCTGGTTGTTGAACGTCTTCCCAGTGACACACTGACTCCGTAAACAAAAAATCCTCTAACAAGGACTAAGCTTGGACTGCATGTCTTGCAACAAAGCTCAAGGTCTATGGGAGCAGGTGTGGTAACAGACGGGGTTAGCGACTGAAGTGGAACCATTACCCTCCCTGGAAGCATGTTATGCTTAAATAAAAGTCCATAGGAGGCTAAGCAGCTAAAGGCTCCTCTCCAAATGACAGAGTCCTCAAGGGAATATCAGAAGGAGGGAGAATAGCACTTTCTCATCTACAGGAACCATATCCGAGAAAAGCTAAGTTCTCTCAGTGAGGGTTTCACTGGTGCAAAAGCAGCAGACTAGAAGGCAACGTTATGAAACTGCTTGACAGTCTAGTGAGTTGGCAACAACCAAAGATGTGTGACTGAGGAGCATGCGGTAAGGTATGCAGAGCATGCTGTATGCAGAGCATGCTGTATGTAGAGCATGCTGTAAGGTAAGCAGAGCATGTTGCATGGCGTGCGGCTTATGCTGCATGGGATGAGGCTCATGCTGCATGGGATGAGGCTCATGCTGCATGGTATGAGGCTCATGCTGCATGGGATGAGGCTCATGCTGCAAGGGATGAGGCTCATGCCGCATGCGTTGAGGAGGATGCCGCATAGTATGAGGCTCCTGCCTCATGGGTTGAGGCGGTTGCCGCATAGCATGAGGCTCCAGCCTCATGGTTTGAGGAGGATGCCGCATAGCATGAGGCTCCTCATAGCATGAGACTCCTGCCTCATGGGTTGAGGAGGATGCCGCATAGCATGAGGCTCCTGCCTCATGGGTTGAGGAGGATGCCGCATAGCATGAGGCTGCCTCATGGGTAGAGGAGGTTGCCGCATAGCATGAGGCTCCTGCCTCATGGGTTGAGGAGGATGCCGCATAGCATGAGGCTCCTGCCTCATGGTTTGAGGAGGATGCCGCATAGCATGAGGCTCCTGTGAGGTTCCTGCCTCAAGAGTTGCGTCTGCCTCAAGGGTTGAGGAGGTAGCTGCGCAGAGAGAGGCTCATGCTGTGAAGAATGCGGTTGCTGCATGCGTTGAGGCGGCTGCCTCATAGCATGAGGTTCCTGCCTCAAGAGTTGCGTCTGCCTCAAGGGTTGAGGAGGCTCTTGCCTCAAGAGTTGAGGTTCTTGCCTCAAGAGTTGAGGTTCTTGCCTCAAGAGTTGAGGTTCTTGCCTCAAGAGTTGAGGTTCTTGCCTCAAGAGTTGAGGCTCTTGCCTCAAGAGTTGAGGCTCTTGCCTCAAGAGTTGAGGCTCTTGCCTCAAGAGTTGAGGTTCTTGCCTCAAGAGTTGAGGCTCTTGCCTCAAGAGTTGAGGCTCTTGCCTCAAGAGTTGAGGCTCTTGCCTCAAGAGTTGAGGCTCTTGCCTCAAGAGTTGAGGCTCTTGCCTCAAGAGTTGAGGCTCTTGCCTCAAGAGTTGAGGCTCTTGCCTCAAGAGTTGAGGCTCTTGCCTCAAGAGTTGAGGTTCTTGCCTCAAGAGTTGAGGCTCTTGCCTCAAGAGTTGAGGCGGTTGCCGCATAGCATGAGGCTCCTGCCTCAAGGAAAGTGGAGGTTGCTGCATAGCGCTGGTACCTGGCAACTCCCAATGCGGCAGCTCACGCATGGAGGCAGGAGGAGCCTCAACATCATACGTCTGGCAGGGTGGACTGCGCAGAGGTGGAGGAGCGCTCGCAGGAGGAGGTGTGCTAACCTTCTCTGCCTGAAACTCCTGCATCAACACCGCAAGCTGAGACTGCATTGTCTGCAGCATAGACCACTAGAGTTTAAGAAAGACAACAACAAACGGAGCTACTGTCCGTCGAGACTGAGGGTCTAAAACAGCTGGTGCGGCAACAGACGGAGTTACTGCCTGTTGCGATACCACCTTGCCTCTCTGGGAGGTGTGCAGTTGTCGTACTGCAGCAAGTCCGAACTGACCCAGTGCTAATGGCACCACCTAGGAGTTGGACTTGCGCGGAAGGGACCAACTTGCACTTAAAAGCTGCAAGATTTGGTCCATGGTTTCTGCGAGAAACCTCTTCCGCAGACGAGGAATAAATGGGCTCTCTCGTCTTTGTGTGGGTGGGGTGATCACGTCGGCTACGTGAGTTGGTTACACCCGAAACCACGGAGGGAAACGTCTGTTCGTCGATCAAGGCCTGATGAACCCATAAGTCCTTCGACGTTACTTCTCCCCTGCTTGGGAGCTTGTAAGAGGTCCCAGACTAGGCGAACAACTGGCACGAACAGACGAACCCTCGAACGCAACACTGTAACACTTTGCGCTTATCACTTTATCACTTTTGATTTTCTGTTTGCACTTATTTCACTGAACTCGAAACTTTAAGTGGTTTGTACCTGAAACACGCAATTCTATCCTTCATTAAAAGTTAGTAATTGCGAAAACAGTATTACAATGTAACAGAAAAACATAATGAAAGATAAATAATTCAGTGGCTGGAAAAAAGACTAAACACTAGATCAAATAAACTACGTTTAAAATCTCTCACCGCATAAAGCCTGAGAACAAGAATAAAACTCTAGAAACGTTTACCTTCTTCCCCTAAAGAGACTAGGGAGAAGAGCAAAAACGATAACAACGTTACCCGCTTGAACGAAACGTTTATCCTCCTCTCTCTCCCTCCGTCTCTATCTCTCTCTCTCTCTCTCTTGACTTAGAACCTGAGAGATGAGCCCAATTATATATATCGTTAAAACATATTATTGTTAAAGGAAAAAAAAAAACTGAAAGATTTCCCAAATAAAAAGTTCCTTTATTAGAATTAAAACCATTTAAGCTAAGAAAGAATGAACAAAACGATAGAATCGTTCTACTCTTACTGCAACGTGACACCGTGAATACTCTCTCTCTATCGTAACGATAGAGCGCAAGTTGAACGTTCTGAACGTCAACAACTGCAGAGACAAAACAAAACGTTAGTTCAACTTTGAAAACAGTACGAGACTATCAAAGAAATTCTTTCAAAAACATTAAAATAGCATAATATGTTAACAGGTAAAAACGAAATGACGGGCTCAATGTTAATTAACTTCGGTTCCAAGAAAAGACCGCCTACTATTAGGAAAGGTCGAATATAAACAAATATAAAAATTAATTTTAATAAGTTTATAATAAAAGGAAGTTAATCGAAGAGGCCTATAAAAGGCGGAGAGATATAAAATAAATCTATAACTTTTGTTAAGCAAAATTAAGAAAGAGAGTCTATACTCTCTTCGACACCAACACTTCCGTCTAAGGGAAGGGTCGGCCATTAAAAGTGAAAGAGTTCATACTCTCTTCGTCACCAAAATTAAATCAAAAATTAAATCAAATTAATTCCAAAAACTTGCTAAGCTAATGATAAAGCTTCCTGAATAGCGAAGGCTAAACTCTAGAGCAAATACATCACCAAATCGTGAGCAATAACTCCAGAATCAACAGCGTATCCATGTAGGTCTAGCCGGAGGCACGACAGAGGAAAAATTGAGGTGGTGTTGACAAGAAGTACTGGAGTACCTGACCACAGATGGCGCTGTGGTGTTCACCCCCACCTGTATAGTGATCGCTGGCGTATCCCGACCGTAGATTTCTGTCGGCAACTGAGTTGACAGCTACATGATTATCGGGTAAGATTAATATTGAAAATCTATTTGTATAGTTATGAAAACTATAAATTATTTCTAAAAATTTCTGATTTGCTCCAACTCGAATGCAAACCCTGGTCCTTTAATAGGAGACTTATCGCTTGGAGGGACGAAGTTCCTATAACGAAGATGGCTGGTTTAAAATTTTGGGATATCACACACTAGGACCTGTTGAGGTACAGAGGTAATGACTACTGTACACCTAACAACCTGAAGGGACTTAACCTGAGAGATGGTGTCTCAGGTGATAGGTTAAGTCCCTGTCGATACAACAGACGGGGACAATAGGTAGGACTGACTCTTCTGAGGCCCGAATAGTGTCCTTTACCTTCACCTGTCTCTTGGGAGATAGGGTGGGAGTTTGTACCACTGAAAGACAAACAAGAGAGCACAAGGACCTGTGGACAGATGTCCTTAAGTAGCTCGTCAATACAAAACAAGGAGTCTCTATGAACTTTTGATGAAACAAGGGAAGATATTCTTGACCCACCACATGAATAAGAAGGGAGGAAAGAGCTTACTCTCTTTTAGGGGTGGAATACCAAGGTCTTCATGCTCGAACAATGGGAAGAGAAAGGGGAACATTGCCCTGAAGCTTATATCTTGTGATTGCCAGACTAATATCCTGAAGTCCAGTATGAAGGGTCTGAGTCCCTGGTTTTCCTGGGACTCGGTGTCCTAAGTGACAAACAAACATTCCCAAGTGGAACAATGGCATGACTGATGACATAGCGTGTGAAGACCTTGCGCTGGGTGAATGAAAATACAGTGTACTATGTGTGAAGGCCTATACCTGAGAAAGTTTGAAAACAAAGACCTTGCTGAAGGTAAGAAAAAGCGTGGGGAGTGAGAGCATACAAACTGTGCAAGTGGAAACCTGCATGTGGATTCCTGTGTGAAGATTTGTCTCTGGTAGACTGTGTGAAGGTGATCATGCGCGTGGATCTCATTGGCGATGTTATCTCCCATTGTCTCATAGCTCTTGTTTGGATAACTCCTCTGCCTTGAGTTGTTGTCATGGAAGTCTCGCTGTCAGACAAACGTAGGGGACAACGGGTACCTGTAGAAGGAGCAGAGGCAAATTTATTTTGTACCACCTGATCCTCACAAAGATTAGAGAGTATCATAAGCTTGTAAAGGGAGGTCAAAAGCAGCAGAGGTGAGGTCAAAGGTAAAGTACTAGACCGAGGAGGAGGATATGGTCTCTTCCCTACGTTGCCAGAAGTCGTCATCAAAGGGTTCCTTACCGGCAGCACCAACACAAAAGAAGAGGAGGATCGAGGATAATATCCTACTGGAGGTGGGGTATCAGATGAGGAAGGCACAGCAGAAAAAGCCCTGGGTGTCCTAGCATCAGCTAAAACCCTCGGCAGCTTCCTTACGGACAGAACATAGGTCCGGAATCCTGGAAACGACAGTGTCGGTTGTTACAACAGTGGGCTCACTTTCAGGGGGAGGAAGGTGATTAATCCACCTCATCTGAAGCTTGCCCTGAGGACAGATCAAGGTCACTCGCTTTCTTCGGTTTTCCTCTGGAAGACTCAGCTTTAGAGGAAACCAAAGAAGATGTATCAGTTTGAGCAACGGAGGGCAAGAAAAGAGAGCCAGAGGACTTCTTTGGTTTGGAGGAAGCCCCAGGAGCTAAAGAGTCCCTCTCAGACTAATTCTTCTGCCATACTCAGACCACTGCAAAGGTGACCGCAACCTGCACGCATCACAGCATGATGACTACGAGCAGTCATGCACCCTGCAAAAAGGGCACAAAGCTTTAATGTGGATTTCCCATTACAAACACAGACAATCCAAAAAGAAAAGGTTAGAAGGGCTCACATTCCACCAACCAGTAACTAATGACTGCTCGTTATAAATTTATCAGCCGAGATCCAGCTTTGCTGAAAACTCCTACTAATGGACAAGGAGCCTTCATGGCGATCGCTCGCGAGTTTTTGGAGTCTGTCGACCGTCGGAGACGTAAGCTATATATGTATATTCACCGGCTAAGTTTAATATTTAAAATAACCCAGTGAGGAAAGGAAACAAGGAAAAATAAAATATTCTAAGAACAGTAACATCAAAATTAATATTTCCTATATAAACTATAAAAATTTTAACAAAACATGAGGAAAGGAAATAAAATAGAATAGTGTGCCCGAGTGTACCCTCAAGCAAGAGAACTCTAACTCAAGACAGTGGAAAGCCATGGTACAGAGGCTATGGCACTACCCAAGACAAGAGAACAATGGTTTGATTTTGGTGTGTCCTTCTGCTCTTAGAGCTGCTTCCCATAGCTAAAGAGTCTCTACTACCCTTGCCAAGAGGAAAGTAGCCCCTGAACAATTACAGTGCAGTAGTTAACCCCTTGAGTGAAGAAGACTGTTTAGTAATCTCAGAATTGTCAGGTATATGATGACAGAGGAGAATATGTAAAGACTATTTGGTGTACGTGTAGGCAGAGGGAAAATGAACCGTAACCAGAGAGAAGGATCCAATATAGTACTGTCTGGCCAGTCAAAGGACCCCATAACTCTCTAGCGGTAGTATCTCAACGGGTGGCTGGTGCCCTGGCCAACCTACTACCTCAGTACTGAATACAGAGATTTCACCCCACTTTTTTACAATATATTGAAAATTCTATAATTGTGAACATGAAACTCCGGGATTCAGAAAAAATATCTTTTTGGCCAATCGATCATAATCAGAGAAGTACAAATTTTCCTGTTTGAGAAATACAAACTTTAGCATCAGTACGTGAAAAAGTTTAATCATGATTATTGAATTTCACTAGTCAGTGCCCTCCTACTTCTAAAGAAACAGCCTCTAATGGACTAGCCAATCGGAAACATATAAAATTGGAATGTTGACCACTTTCTGTGCCACAGCCAGGGGTAAATTTATAGTAAAGTACAATATCCTTAATGAAGAATACAAGAAGTGTTGCTGGTATAGGGTATTTATTGAAATTTAAGCAATTCCAATCAAAATATTTGGAGGGAGATCCATCTATCTAAAACTATAGACATCTTGAAATTCTAGAGGTTAGGAGTGAAAAACACTATCTTAAAGGGAATCAACTAAATTACTGCAATACGGCGTGGGGGAGTAGTAGTAGAAATGTCTTGCAACCATTAATTGTAATTCAAAAAAGACTGGTAAGAATCATAAGCTCCAGTGATTACTTAGCTCATACATCGCCACTCTTCCGGTCTCTCTCGATATTGAAGCTGGAAGACACTTATAAGCTCTCCTTAATGAATATGATGTTCCAAACACTTATTTTGAACAAATTTCCAGATTTAAGACGAAAAATAATTCAGGAACAATCAGTTCATCCATATGGAACAAGAAATTCAAACTTAACTCTTCCTTTCATACGTATTAATAGATGCGAGCAATCGTATCTATACCAAGGTATTAAACTTTGGAATACTCTGCCCGCTTATCTAAAGGCACTGCTTAGCTTTCGGTCTTTTAAGAAATCATATACAAATCTCCTGTTATCTGGGTATTAAGCTTTATTAATGAGTATTTATACTTGCCTACCTAACCACAACGCAAGTATGTTTCATTGTTTAGAATATTTTTTTATTTTTAAAACTAGTTCTTTTACTGAGTTTTTTGCTTAATATCTACAATTTTTCAATGTATATACCATTAGCTTTCATATACCATCTTTCTTTATCATATAAATATGCATTTCCATTTGTTTTTAGGCTAAGATTCTCATTTATATGTATCTATTTGTATACATATGATTATGTATATGTATGCGTACATTTTGTATATCTATATCCATATTTATTTTATTTTTTATTTTTACTTAATTGATGATATTATTTCGCTGTATTATTGCCCGAAGAGCTCTGCTCCACATGGGCTTGGACTGAGTCTTTTTTCCTTTTTGTAAATCTTTGAATGTAAATATTTTTTGTCCAATAAACATTATTATTATTATTATTATTATTATTATTAACTAAACGGTTACAACCTAACCTAAGGTTCCCGATTTAACCAAACCTAAGACATGTATCCTTCCATATGGGGGAGGGGAGGAGGACTTCCTTCAAACTCCCTTAGACGTTCGTGTCATTAACTTAAGTAAGACTAGTTTAACCCATCCTCAAAACAAAGTAAAATTTCCCATTAATTAATATCATCTAAAGTGTTCAAAACATAATAAAACCCCAGTAACACTTGTTATTCCGTCAAACTGGGAAATAGCATCTGTTTTGGGATGATAATAAACGTACAGTTTCAAATTTACCATTTTCGGAGGTGAGACTAACATTACAGAACTGTAGTAGAGGTGGAGTTAGCAATAATAAATGTGAAGGCAGTAGACTGGCCAAGAAAAAGTCACGTAACAATTGAAAATATCTATGAGTATTAATAATACTATAAAGAATATGGGAAATCAGTGTTGGGACAGCTGCAACACCTGTCGGGAGTTTTAAGAACTTTTCTCGGAAGCTATCCGTGTCATGGGTGAACAAAGCAAAATTAAAAGTCAAATAAATAAAAGTAAGAGTAAAAAGAGATACATTTTGCAAAAATAAGCAGTTGTGTTATTAGTAGCCCCTTACTATCAAGTTATAAGGGTACATAATATTGTAATGAGTTTGAAGATATCTATTTGATTATTTAATTTCCAATGTCCTTACTATTATTGTATGCAGTATAAAAACAAAGCTTTTTCAATTCTGCTTTGCTTATAATGAAAGCAATGGGATATGACCAAGCAAAGAGAATCACTTTGCTTGGTCATATCCCTTCCTAACCTGTCTTAGATCAGTGTGTCCTTATTTACCAGAGGGGACTACACCTCTCTAACAGGACAGAGTAGTGCATAGCAGGGAAAAGACCTTAACTAGACTTATAAATTCTATTTAATGTATACTTTAATTTCTATTGAAACTGGAATTCACCATAAGCAATGGACAAGTGCAAGCTATTTTGGCATTTTTCTCTATATAACTAATTGGGGATGGAGCATAGTAACTCCCATATTGATCAACTAAAACCTGAACATAATTTTCAAAGTCCATTTTTTACTTGTGGGAGAATAATTATGGGTTACAGCGCATGCATTGCTTGCATTTGCTTTTGACAGCTTACCGTTTTTTGTATGATGTAATCATTTGCTGGCTTTTATTTACCAATTAAGAGCTTCCAAATATTTATGCATAAGTTCCTGGGTATTGTTTTACAAGAGCCACTCATTTTCCCCATTCGCTTCAGTTCTACAATGACTATCACCACAAGAAGTCTTCCACAGGGGAATCTATTCTATATCAAAATTTAATGTATTATAATTTACTTCAGTCATTAATTATGTTTAAAACATATTCTGGTCAGTAGCGACCAACATGGATTGCGAGCGCAGCACATCTATGTACCATTTTCCAGAACAAAGGGACAATGAGATATTTACTTGCAAGCAAAGCAAGTCATGGCAGAGCAAAAACCATTTGAGGGACATGATGTGAATTACTGACATTATGATACTTCAATTTCATGTCACACAAACCATTTATTTTTTCAACTAGTAAATGGATAAATATGTGATAACGAGTATGAAAAATATATGGTTTATGCATTAGGCCAGAAATTAAATATCGCATATTCACCAAAGTTGGAGCCTTTGTATAACAACGGACAGGACCTCCCCTGTGCATGGACCACCACCAAACCTATTCTAAAAGCCATGTCTTTACCTAATGGGAGGGGGGGGGGGGGCGGAGCTGCCCCTTAAGACTACTGTATTTATAGCAATAGGGCTGAGAATAAAGTTTATAAGATGCTGGTTTAGTATGTGGCCTACCTGGCTTGTTAGGTTAGGTTAGGCCACATAGAATTTCGGGTAATTTTTTATTGTATTACAGGGTGAGATTTCGAACAGATAATATGTGTTTTCCTATGGTAAATAACGTGATTTAACCGAATTTGCTGTTCATTTCAATCGGAAACAAACAGATCAACCAATTCGGCTAACTTTAAGTTGCACGGTGTCACTTCTCTTACGAATGTACTGCGAACGATAACATTAGCAACGTTACCAATAATACACAGTGTTACCAACGTTGACGTATGGTACACAGAGTTACCAACGGCACGCTGACATTACTAACGATAGCAATGGCAGAGGCTCCCTAGGTTAGGTGGGTTTGTTAGGTTCTCTGCCCTTTTTGTACTTTTTATATATTGGGTAAAACTTATATGGAGAAATTATTTAAAATTTGTATGGAAATATCGGAGCCTCTGCCGTTTATGGGGACAGCCCTTTGACCGGCCGAAAATCGAGGTAAAAAAGTCCGAAATCGGCTCTTTTTTACGGGAATGATTTGTTAAATAATGTAGATTGACGGGACAGTATTAAATTGTAAAACTGAATGTTTCTTGAAATCGAGTAAAAAAAGTCCAAAATCTGCTCTTTTTACGGGAATGATTACATGACGTGTCCTTGAAAACTACATACTTAACTAAGGGGTAAATATGTAGATTGACGGGACAGCATTAATTTGTAAAACCGAATGTTTCTTAGACTGGGATGACACGGGCTCTGTCTATCGGGAAAGTTGGAAACTAAGCAGGAGCTACCCGTGACTTGCGTACGGACCATGCTGAACTTGGAAAATATTGCCGTGGTAAAGGTAAATTGTGTTATTAGTCAAAACGATAAATTAACATCATATTATGGTATGTTAGAAAATTGTAAAGAACATCAACCCCATAATGAAATACGATTTGGCTAGTATTAAGAAAGATATCCCTGTCCCCATAAACGGCAGACACCCCACGGAATTGGGTAGGCCATATTCGAATGTAGGCCACATACTAAACCAGCACCGTTTTATAAGACATGGCCATCCTCATACAAACAACCTTCAAAAAATTTTACAAGGTCTATTAGATTACATTTATGAATAATCAGCCTTTGCAAAATAAATTAGCAGAATCTAGTCGATATAAACTTTCAATGAGCCAAATAAGATGAAATAGGCGAGATGCCAGTAATCTACTTGCTACCTGGAATTACATCAAAATTTAGAAATTACAAACAGAAAAAAAAAAAAACTGAACATTTATAAATAAAATTCCGCAGCTAGCATACAGTTTACTTAAATATAGGGTCATATCGAGTCAGTGACCTGGAAAAATAAATATTAGAAAACGACGAAGGAAGACACCAGTCGACCACTGTACGGCTCCCTTAGAACACTTACCGCTGAAAGCTGGTCTTCTTTGGAGAGAATTGGCGAAACATGCAAATAATACTCCTCCAACACCAACAGTAGCGGGATACCACAACCTTCTAGGACCAACGTCTCGGCCAGGCCGATCTGGGTTAAAATACTCAGCAGGGTCAATTTCGGTCCTTTCGTCAACCTCCATGATGTCGTCAGTGTTGCTAGAATGGGTTAGTGTAAATATCCCCAAAACGCATTATAAAAAATCCCCAAAACAACCCAAAAATCCCAATTTCCACAAATATATTTTTTTTTCTAATTGTGTATACTTTACTAATATAGAAATTACTCACTATACTTCATGCAAGTGCAAGTAAATTAATTGCAACGCCAAAAGGGTTTACTCATCTCTGTTTCTTCTTTATAGAAATTTGTACAGAATATCCCCATCAGACACCAAAACTCCCCAAATCTAGGAATAAATTCCCAAATCTGGCTACACTGGTTGTCGTCTGCGGCAAGAATATTTGTGGATAAATATTTTATAGATGGTATTGTTATCTACTTTCTTTAACATGAGTGTTTTAAACTAAATATATTCTTCAGATAAACAATTTTATTGTTAAAAATATAATCCATTATATTTATGATTTGAGAATCACAGACCTGCAATAATACTTAGAAAACTATCGGTGTCTTTTGCAGATTCTAAAATATTTGCTTGGCTAACCAAGACCTATTGGGTCCCATGATAAAATAATAATTTAACAATTTTTTTTTCGTTATTCCCTTTAAATGCACTCACAAATATAGTCTCATTATCATTTGAAGACGGAGTTCCAAATAAATGCCCATTTTCCTCTTGGTAAGGGTAGAAGGGACTCTTCAGCTATGGTAAGAAGCTCTTCTAGGAGGACACTCCAAAATCAAACCATTGTTCTCTAATCTTGGGTAGTGCCATAACATCTGTACCATGGTCTTCCACTGTCTTGAGTTAGGGTTCTCTTGTTTGAGGGTACACTTGTGCACACTATTCTAGCTTATTTCTCTTTTTCTTGTTTTGTTAAATTTTTTATAGTTTCTATAGGAGATTCATTTTAATGTTACTGTTTTTAATATTTCATTTTTCCATGTTTCCTTTCCTCGGTGGGCTATTTTACCTGTTGGAGCACCTGGGCTTATAGCATCTTACTTTTCCAACTAGGTTTGTAGCTGAGCAAATAATAATAATAATAATAATAATAATAATAATAATAATCTGATAGGCCATATTTTGTCAATCTGGTACTGTACTCATTATTGACCCTGATTTTACTTTTATTTCTAGCTTTCACCATATATTGATATAGAGGATGACCACACTGGTGTGATTCTATAGTAAGGTGAAGGTAAGCTTAACATAGGCCTTATGGACGAGCTACTGAAAGTCTGGTCCTCAATTTTATGTTTAGATTTTCATTGTAATTTTGTTGATAATTGGAATACATTCTTTTACTTTTTAACTTTCTCTTTCAGGTCTATTTTTACATTCTTTCTCATCAATATCTTAAATATTCTATTGGACTACATTACACTTTACTTTGCAAATTAAAGTTCACAGCTTTCAAACCTAGCTTATTTTCTTTCTTAGGATTTTCTTTTTTCATTAATAATCTAATACATTGTTTGTCATGCAGTGCACCACTTTATTTTTTCATTTCTTTCTCCCTCCCATTTGCCTATTTCCAATAAGTCTTCATATGCAGTAATGTTGAGAATTTTGTAGAATGGTCTGTAGCAATTCTGATAGTTCCAGCACTACACTGATGTATAACTGTAGTGAAATAAATATCTATATGTTTTGGTTCATGGTGTTTGTTTGGAAAGTATTAAATTTATGACAAAGTTCATTAGATTGAGGATTGGGGACAATGATTAGCTTCATTGATTCAGGTAGATATTATGTAGTTTTTTATATTCTAATTCTGATACAAGTAAAACTTTGACTATGTAGTAAATGTTATATAAAATTAGTGATAATATTGAAGGTAAAATTATTTTCAAAAACTAGTGTATGTGTAGCTAGTTAGATAAATTAGAAAATAAGTTTTATTATGTGAATATTCTAGGATCAATGTGATTAATTGTAAATTCACTTTATGATTTCTAGAGACCTGACATTTTCCGGGAATAATTTTTCTTTTTATTCCAGTTTTAAATAATGGAATAAAGTTATATTGCTTTGTCTTCAGCAACTGACTCGTCTAAGACTGTTAGACAAAAGCTTGCAGTCTCTTTAATTCCTTATTTGATCCAATATTAATCTCTGGCAGGGTCATTCAATTAGTTTTGTAGATTTTGTACTTTTTTTTTTTTTTTTTTTTTGTAATTAAGACCATGGTCTGCCTTTAGATATTCCAAGATTATACCCTCTACTGAATAATTAAGAATGCTGTTAATTTCAATGTTTGACTTTTGTTCCATAAGGATCAATAACATACTACACTATTCTAGAAGTTTTAATCCGACTACTGTATGACCAAATTGTGGAATGATCTCTCAAAAGCAAATAGTTAAACTGGTCAGACATCAAAATTTCAAAATGGTGAAAATGTTTATTTGTTGTGCATTTTCATAGGTATCTGTTACTTAACTATTTAACACAATTTATCATACTATTCTTTTATTTCTTTCATAATTCATTCTTTATTTCTTTTGGTGTCCCTATTGAGGACCTTAGGCTTGTATCATGCACAAATTGGCAAATACTAGCTGCCCTAGGGTGGGGTAACTCTTAACCTAACCATTCACTGTCCATCACCTCAGCGCCGATGATTAACACATTAAGTACAGCCTAATCTTGTTTTTACTTGATTTCTATCACAGTATAAGTATTTTGTAATTAAATGAAGACATAATAAGTGTGCAGTACATGTTCACACACACTGGATTCGGTTAGGCTACAGTACAGTATGTAATACTATGGTAGTTATCATACACATTGTTGTTCCTATCTAATATAACACTCACTGATACTGTAGTGTATATTACTGTAATATATGTAAAGTAATATCACTACAGTACTACTGCTCAACTGAAATGTAAGTGTGTTCACTGTTTTCGTTCTCTTGTGCAGTACTGAAGGGAATCACAAATCTACAATACATTACCCCATGATGTATCGTCTCTTGTGCAGTACTGTAGGGAATCACACATCTACAATACATTACCCCATGATGTATCGTCTCTTGTGCAGTACTGTAGGGAATCACACATCTACAATACATTACCCCATGATGTATCGTCTCTTGTGCAGTACTGTAGGGAATCACAAATCTACAATACATTACCCCATGATGTATCGTCTCTTGTGCAGTACTGTAGGGAATCACACATCTACAATACATTACCCCATAAATGCAAACAATGTCTAGGAGTACAGTATTTACTACTGTATACAAATACATCACATTTTTACAAGAAACGTGATTCTGCTGACGAATATTTCATTTGTTTATTCAAGAGGTGATATGGTTTTCTGTGTCGCAAACAAGCGATATTGTGAAGAATAACCTCACGTAAAGTGGGACTGACTGTATATATGCAAGATCTTTAAAATAAAAACTTTACTCAACCCCAAAGAAAATAAGATGCACGATGATACAAGATATTACTAGTTTTTCAAGTATAGTGTAAACTTCTTTAGTTTACTTAGATATCTTTTAACAGAAAATAAAACTTTGAACAAAATAACCAAACCAACTTTTCTTCTAACAAACCTCAAAATATCAGCTAAATATCCGACGTAATTTTTGTTACCGAAAATTCCTGCTTTGTACCAATCTAAATAAACCTTCTATATTACGTATTAGATCGACACTCTCTCTCTTCAAAGAATTGTACTTTATGTTGAATTGGATATATATTGGTTTCTTGTGCAAGGGAGGGTAAGAGGCCAGAGGCATTTAACAGACCTTCTTTACCATAGAACGTACCCACTCAACTGGTAGGAGTCATCCCTAAGTCAAATAAAAGATGTAAAAACTTGCTCTAAAGAGAGAAGTTGAGAAAGACCATCATAGACCTACAAGGTCTACTAATCCCGTTGGCATTTTGGCATAAAGCTGTCTAGAACGGAATCCCGACGGCCTCCTACCATTACAAAGCGAACCCTTGGAGGTGGAAGTTCAAGACTTTGTGTCCAATGGCTTTTAGGGAAACACATGGGAACTTTTAGAACGGGATCTCAAAGCATCATTTGATATCTTTGCCTACTTGCATAACCACCTCGGCAATCCTATTAATATCTAATTCACAACCCAAAATAGAGGAAGAAAACAAGGACTCTATCCGAGTCAGAAACTGTCCCCACCGTAGACAAACATGCTCGTTAAATAACCATTTTTACAAATCACAAATATAGAAGAATATTACTGTATAAAGAAAAAAATCTTAATATCTCTCTCTGCATAGGAATATTTCAAGAAAACACGATATTTATTCCCCACAGGCAGCATTTCTCTAAAGAATCAGTTCTCAATTCCTTGGTATTAATTACAGTACAGTATAGGTTTCAGAGAGTATAGTAATTGGATTGGAACCAAAACTTGAGCTAAGTAATTAATTTGTTATACCTCTCAAAGCAAATAATAATACTAATCAGAACTTACCTTGAATTACATACTGAATTAGATACCTTTCAGAAATAGTATTCTTACCACTCAATGGAAATACCTCATTAAATAGTTTCTTCCTTCTTATCCTCCTGTTTATATTGAAGAAAAAAAAATAAAGGAATTCAACCAGTATCATAAAAATATGAATCTATACAATTCACTTATATCCCAGGCTGAATTTATACCAGAAGTATGGTCCAAATATCAAAGAACTATATGGTGGCTTTTAAGGGGAAAAATGTTATTTTCATTAGTAAAATAAATTTTTGAATATACTTACCCGATAATCATGTAGCTGTCAACTCCGTTGCCCGACAGAATTCTACGGAAGGGATACGCCAGCGATCACTATACAAGAAGGGGGTGTACTCACCAGCGCCACCTGTGGCCAGGTACTGCAGTACTTCTTGTTGACACCACCTCAATTTTTCCTCGGTCCACTGGTTCTCTATGGGGAGGAAGGGTGGGTCAATTAAATCATGATTATCGGGTAAGTATATTCAAAAATTTATTTTACTAATGAAAATAACATTTTTCAATATTAATCTTACCCGATAATCATGTAGCTGATTCACACCCAGGGAGGTGGGTGAAAACCAGTGTACATGTATATCAAGAAGCTAAGTATCCCGTATTTCATATTATCAGTTATTCAAAATAACAATGAAATTATAAGTACCTGGTAAGGAAGTCGACTTGAACCATTACTCTGCCTTTAATAAGTTCGTCTTCCTTACTGAGCGCAGCGTTCCTCTTAGGAGGCTGAACAACCCTAAGGTGCTGAAGTATAAAGGGCTGCAACCCATACTAAAGGACCTCTACACAACCTCTAACCTAGGCGCTTCTCAAGAACGAATTGACCACCCGCCAAATCAACTAGGATGCGGAAGGCTTCTAGCCTACCGTAACAACCCAAAAAACAACAATAAAAGCATTCAAGAGAAAGGTTAAAAAAGGTTATGGGATTAAGGGAATGTAGTGGCTGAGCCCTCACCTACTACTGCACTCGCTGCTACGAATGGTCCCAGGGTGTAGCAGTTCTCGTAAAGAGACTGGACATCTTTGAGATAAAATGATGCAAACACTGACTTGCTCCTCCAAAAAGTTGCATCCATAGTACTCTGCAGAGAACGGTTCTGTTTAAAGGCCATCGAAGTGGCTACAGCTCTCACTTCGTGGGTCCTTACCTTCAGCAAAGCAAGGTCTTCATCCTTCATGTGAGAATGAGCTTCTCTAATCAGAAGCCTTATATAATACGAAACTGCGTTTTTGGACATAGGCATCGAAGGTTTCTTGATGGCACACCATAAGGCCTCTGATTGTCCTCGTATAGGTTTTGACCTTTTAAGATAGTATTTTAGAGCTCTGACAGGGCAAAGAACTCTCTCTAGCTCGTTACCCACCATGTTGGAAAGGCTAGGAATTTCGAACGATCTAGGCCAAGGACGTGAAGGAAGTTCATTTTTTGCTAAAAATCCGAGCTGTAAGGAACATGTTGCTGATTCGGATGTGAATCCTATGTTCCTGCTGAAGGCGTGAACCTCACTAACTCTTTTGGCTGTTGCAAGGCAGACGAGGAAAAGAGTTTTGAGAGTAAGGTCTTTGAAAGAAGCTGACTGGAGAGGTTCAAACCTAGGAGACATAAGGAACCTTAAGACTACGTCTAGATTCCAGCCTGGAGTGGACAATCGACGTTCTTTAGAAGTCTCGAAAGATTTAAGGATGTCTTGTAGATCCTTGTTAGAGGAAAGATCCAAACCTCTGTGGCGGAGAACTGAAGCCAACATACTTCTGTACCCTTTGATCGTAGGAGCCGAAAGAGATCTAACATTCCTAAGATGTAACAGGAAGTCAGCAACTTGGGTTACAGAGGTATTGGTAGAGGAAACTGCATTGGCTCTGCACCAGCTTCGGAAGACTTCCCACTTGGATTGATAGACTCTACGAGTGGATATCCTCCTTGCTCTGGCAATCGCTCTGGCTGCCTCCTTCGAAAAGCCTCTAGCTCTAGCGAGTCTTTCGACAGTCTGAAGGCAGTCAGACGAAGAGCGTGGAGGTTTGGGTGTACCTTCTTTACGTGAGGTTGACGTAGAAGGTCCACTCTTAGAGGGAGAGTCCTGGGAACGTCGACCAGCCATTGTAGTACCTCTGTGAACCATTCTCTTGCAGGCCAAAGGGGAGCAACCAGCGTCAGCCGTGTCCCTTCGTGAGAGACGAACTTCTGAATGACTCTGTTGATGATCTTGAACGGCGGGAATGCATATAGCTCGAGATGGGACCAATCCAGCAGAAAAGCATCCACGTGAACTGCTGCTGGGTCTGGAACTGGGGAACAGTACAAAGGGAGCCTCTTGGTCATGGAGGTGGCGAACAGATCTATCGTTGGCTGACCCCACAAGGTCCAAAGTCTGTTGCACACGCTCTTGTGAAGGGTCCATTCCGTGGGGATGACTTGATCTTTCCTGCTGAGGCGATCTGCCGAGACGTTCATATTGCCCTGAATGAACCTCGTTACCAGTGAGAGGTTTAGACTTCTTGACCAAATGAGGAGGTCCCTTGCTATCTCGTACAGCTTCCTCGAATGGGTCCCTCCCTGCTTGGAGATGTATGCCAAGGCTGTGGTGTTGTCGGAGTTCACCTCCACCACCTTGTTTAGCAGGAGGGACTTGAAGTTCATTAAAGCCAGATGAACTGCCAGCAACTCCTTGCAGTTGATGTGAAGCGTTTCCTGTTCCTTGTTCCATGTTCCCGAGCATTCCTGTCCGTCCAAGGTCGCGCCCCAGCCCGAGTCTGATGCGTCCGAATAGAGATGAAGATTGGGGGTCTGAACCGCTAACGATAGACCCTCCTTGAGAAGGATGTTGGTCTTCCACCACATGAGAGTAGTCTTCATCTCTTTGGTAACAGGAATAGAGACCGCTTCGAGCGTCATATTCTTGTCCCAGTGAGCTGCTAGATGGAATTGAAGGGGGCGGAGGTTGAGTCTCCCTAACTCGGTGAACAGGGCTAACGATGACAGGGTCCCTGTTAGACTCATCCACTGTCTCACCGAGCATCTGTTCCTCTTCAGCATGCTCAGAATGCACTCTAGGGCTTGGCTGATTCTTGGGGCCGACGGAAAAGCCCGAAAAGCTTGACTCCGAATCTCCATTCCCAGGTAAACGATGGTTTGGGAAGGAATAAGCTGGGACTTCTCTAAGTTGACCAAAAGACCCAGTTCCTTGATTAAGTCCAAAGTCCAGTTGAGACTCTCCAGACAGCGACGACTTGTGGGGGCTCTTAACAGCCAGTCGTCTAAATAAAGGGAGGCTCTGATGTCCGCCAAGTGGAGGAATTTCGCAATATTCCTCATCAGTCGCGTAAACACCATAGGCGCCGTGCTTAGGCCAAAACACAGGGCTTGGAATTGGTACACAACCTTTCCAAAAACGAATCTCAGGAAAGGTTGGGAGTCTGGATGAATAGGAACGTGAAAGTAAGCGTCTTTCAGATCCAACGAGACCATCCAGTCCTCCTGCCTGACCGCTGCTAGGACCGACTTCGTCGTCTCCATAGTGAACGTCTGCTTGGTGACATAAGCATTGAGCGCACTGACGTCCAGCACCGGTCTCCAACCTACTGTCTTCTTGGCCACCAGAAAGAGACGGTTGTAGAAGCCCGGGGATTGATGGTCCCGGACTATCACCACTGCCTCCTTCTGTAACAGGAGCGACGCCTCTTGGTGTAACGCTAGCCTCTTGTCCTTTTCCTTGTAGTTGGGAGAGAGGTTGATGGGAGAAGTGGTCAGAGGGGGATTGCAGCAGAATGGTATCCTGTAACCCTCCCTTAGCCACTTGACAGACTGGGCGTCTGCACCTCTTCTTTCCCAAGCTTGCCAGAAGATCTTGAGTCTGGCTCCTACTGCTGTCTGGAGAGGAGGAGAGTCAATGTTTGCCTTTCGAAGGCTTGGGACCTTTCTTGGACCTGCCCCTGAAACCGTCTGGACGGGTACTTCCTCGGCTGGGGGCTCTGCCACGAAAGGGCAGAATAAATCTTGTAGCAGGAGTATCGGCCACTGGGGTGCGGTAAGTTCTAGGAACCGAAGGAGCAACCTTAGCCTTACGTGCTGAAGAGGCCACAAGGTCATGAGTGTCCTTCTGAATAAGAGCCGCAGACAATTCCTTGATAAGGTCCTCAGGAAACAGGAACTTAGAAAGCGGAGCAAAAAGTAACTGAGACCTTTGACAAGAGGTGATACCAGTGGAAAGGAAGGTGCAAAGTTGTTCCCTTTTCTTGAGTACTCCCGAAACAAACATGGAGGCAAGTTCGCCGGAACCATCGCGAATTGCTTTATCCATACAGGACATTATAAGCATGGCCGAGTCCTTGTCAGATGGGGCAGTCTTCTTGCTCAAGGCCCCCAGGCACCAGTCGAGAAAATTAAAAATCTCAAAGGCGCGAAAGACTCCCTTTAAGAAGTGGTCTAAGTCAGAAAAGGTCCAGCAGACCTTAGAGCGCCTCATAGCCGACCTTCGTGGAGAGTCAACCAAACTTGAGAAGTCAGCCTGGGCAGAGGCAGGGATTCCCAAGCCTGGTTCCTCTCCTGTGGCATACCATACGCCCGCCTTAGAAGTCAGCTTAGTAGGTGGAAACATGAATGACGTCTTCCCTAGTTGCTGCTTGGACTGCAACCAATCCCCTAACATTCTCAAAGCTCTCTTAGAAGATCTAGCGAAGACGAGCTTAGTGTAGGCAGACTTAACAGGTTGCATGCCTAGAGAAAACTCTGATGGAGGAGAGCGAGGGGTAGCAGAAACAAAGTGATCCGGGTAAACTTCTCTGAAAAGAGCCAGGACCTTGCGAAAGTCAATGGAGGGTGGTAACGACTTGGGTTCCTCCACGTCAGAAGAGGGATCATCCAGGTGCGCAGCTTCCTCCTCAGAAACCTCATCACCTGAGGGTTGAGAAGCGAGAGGTAAAGTTACAGCGGTATGCTGAACGGCAGAATCCTGACAAGCGGGTGCATATACACTTGCGGATTCATCCTCAAGTCTCTGTTGAAGAGGATGAGGGCTGGTAATGACAAAGTCATGAGGCTGGGAAGAAGGAGGCTCTGCGGGAGTCTGGGGAGCAAGCGTGGTGAGAGGCGACTGTAGTAAAACCTGAGGTTCAGGCTGCAAAGACTGCTCAAGCTGAGGAGAAAGAGGTAGATGCATGCATTGAGGTGGCTGACTCATTGCATGAGGTTCATGTCTCAAGAGTTGCGCTTGCTTCAAGGGTTGAGGTGGCTGCGCAGTAAGAGGTTCCTGTCTCACGAGTTGAGGTTCTTGAGGTGGGTGCTGCGAGAGTTGAGGTGGCGGCTGCGCAGAAAGAGGCTCCTGTCTCACGAGTTGAGGTTCTTGAGGTGCTTGCCTCGAGAGTTGAGGTTCTCGCCTCGAGGAAAGTGGAGGTATCAGCTGCGAGAGCTGAGGTGGCTGCCTCAAGGATGGCAGAGGTTGTCGTACCTCAAGAGGTTGCTGCCTCGAGGATGGTCTTACTGCAAGAAACTCTTGCCTCAAAGGTAGAGGAGGTTGTAAGGCATAAGACTCCTGTCCCCATTGTTGAGGAGGTTGCCGCGTGGTAAGAGGTTCCTGCCTCAAGGAAGGTGGAGGTTGCTGCACAACGCTGGTATCTGGCAACTCCCAACGCGGTAGCTCACGCATGGAGGTAGCTTGAGGAACCTCAACTTCGTACGTCTGGCAGACTGGACTGCGTAGAGGAGGAGGAGCGCTCGCAGGAGGAGGTGTAACCTTCTCTGCCTGAAACTCACGCATCAATACCGCAAGCTGCGACTGCATAGACTGCAGCAAAGCCATCTTGGGATCAACAGATGTTGAGGTCTGTTGAGGCAGAGCCTTAACAGAAGTTGAGGTCTGTTGAGGCATCGCCTTACCTCTCTTAGGAGGCGTGCAGTCACCTGATGACTGCGGCGAGTCAGAGCTAGCCCAATGACTACATCCGGGCTGTAGAACTCGTGCGGTCTGGACTTTACGCTTAAGAGGTCTTGAGACCTGAGTCCAGCGTTTTCTCCCCGAAAATTCTTCTGCAGACGAGGAAAATAAGGGCTCAATCGTCTGAGAGTGGAAGTGACGATCTCTGTAAGATACGCCCGCAACCACCGAGGATACTGCTGTGCGCCGATCAAGGCCTGCCGAACCCTTTTGCCCTTCGACATTGCTTCTCCCCTGGGCTTGGGAGCTTGCAAGAGGTCCCGGACTGGGAGGACGACTGGCACGCACAGAAGTACCCTCACGCACAACACTGACACTGACACTAGCACTCGGCACAGCACTGGCACTACCACTTCCCACTGCACTTTTCACTTTAAGTTCCTTGACGTCTGCCAAGAGGAACTTGTGGTCACTCACTACCGACTCCACTTTATCACCTAAAGCCTGAATGGCACGTAAAACATCAGACATATCAGGCTGAGCACAAATAGTAGGATCGGGGGTAGCCACTACAGGGGGAGGAAAAGGTTGAGGATCATGGGGTGAGGAATAAAGCGAAGAGCGAGCCGAACTCCTCCTAACTCTCTCTCTCTCTAACTTAGTGGTATACTTGAGGAATCGAACAAAATCAAGTTCCGAAAGTCCGGCGCATTCCTCACATCGATCTTCCAACTGACAGGATTTTCCCCTACAGTCGGAACAAACGGTGTGAGGATCAACCGAGGCCTTCGGAATACGCCTAATACAAGTCCTACATCGTCTTTGGGGAGGAGCTTGAGAAAGGTCGGACATCTTGAATCAAAGAACAGTCAAGGGGAATTCCAATTAAAGCAAAATATCGTTAACCATTAATCAAACGAATCTAAAAGCTATCTAAGCTAAGAGACAAGTTTCCTGTATAGCGAAAGCTGAAATCTTAGAGCAATACTTCACCAAAAACCTTGAACAAGACTCCAAAATTATAAGCGTATCCATGTAGGTCTTGCCGGAAGCACGACAGAGGAAAAATTGAGGTGGTGTCAACAAGAAGTACTGCAGTACCTGGCCACAGGTGGCGCTGGTGAGTACACCCCCTTCTTGTATAGTGATCGCTGGCGTATCCCTTCCGTAGAATTCTGTCGGGCAACGGAGTTGACAGCTACATGATTATCGGGTAAGATTAATATTGAAAATTTGCTAATTGGACTCTAAGTAAAATGTCAGACACTGCATGTCTTGTATTCTATGCATTTTATGACTAAAATTAGTGTTTCGTTATAATAAAAAAAAAAAAAAAATGAAAATTCACCCTCACATTAAAAAACTGCCCTTCCCTTTTTTCTGACTTTTATAAAACCCTGCACCTGCATATGGAAAGGACTTGTTTCAGCAGCAGGGGTGCTTGTACCTACAATAACATTATTACGAAACACTCAAGATGTGCTCGTGGCTGAGCCTATGAGTGCACTACCATACAAGACAAAATGCTATCCATCAGTAATATGAGCCATACAAAATATCATGTCATTAAAATAAGAAATGAGTTCTCATTGTCCTTCAGCTACATTAACATGATTAGGAAAAACTCAAGATGTGCTAGTGGCCAAGCCTTCAAGTGAGCACTGTAAACTGCCCTCTGAGATATAATACAACTGAAAAATTAATATAAGAAATAAATAGTTACTTGCTAGCATATACTTCATATATTGATGTTTTAGCAATAAATATATAAGGCATAGAATATAAAAACATAAGAACTTAAGATTGTACAAAACAGCAGTCAAGAGCTTATGAAGTTCATAACTATCACAGCCAAAACCTTCTTAATGGAAGTGGTGTTGATAACAAATGAGGGTACAGTACATTAATGGCTAGCGTGGCCTTCCCAACTATCTATAATAAACTAATCTAATCACCTTGGATTTTCCCTTAAACTGTAAGCAAGTTTCTTCAACATTTGGTCCTTTTAATCTACTACCAATTTTCATTTATCTCCTAATTTCACTAAAAAATTCTTGTCTACAGCAAATCTAATTAGTATAATAGGCCCATGAAAATCTGACCAATTCTAAATATTGTAGGTAATAAGTAATTTTAGTTTTCTGGAAGCATTTTAAACGGTATGGATGCTTTCCGATCAAAGATATGGCAGTAATTTTAGCCATCTGCAAGCGATTTACAAGTTATGGGAGTCAATTGGGGTTGTGGTTGTGGTGGCCTGTTGGTAACATTCTAGCCTGGTGATCGTCAGACTGGGGGACGAGTCCCCTTCAAACTTGTTAGTTCCTTTGGTTGCTGCAACCTCACCATACTTGTGAGCTAAGGATGGGGGTTTGGGAGAGCCTATAGGTCTCTCTACTGAGTCATCAGCAGCCACTGCCTGGCTCTCCTTGGGTGGAGAGGGGACTTGGTTGCTGATCATATGAATACTGTATATGGTGACTCTAAGGCATTTTCCTGCTTGACAGGGCAATGTCACTGTCCCTTGTCTCTGCCATTCATGAGTGGCCTTTAAACCTTAAACCTTTAAGTAGCCTACCATGTAAATAACTAACCATGACAAATACCTGATGAATGATATGATTTGGGACAGGACCTGGTACTGAGACCAGAGACATTAGATTGCCAAAATATTTTTTGGACAAAATGCTGACAATCTTAAAATCAAATAATTTTGGATATTCAATAAAAGTTAATTCCATCTAGTATGTACACTAATATACTTCTTAAAAATACACAATACAGGTAAGATGAAAAATCGGAACAGAATTCACCATGGTAATTAGATTAATGTCGAGGGTAGGTTGAGGCCACTCTTGAGTTATTTCTCAAAATTCATAATTACCTTGTTGAATTACTTTTATCTAAATAAATCCAAAATCAATATCAAACTGTATTTTCCTACAAAATAAAAACTTTGCAAAGGATGTAATTTCACGTAAATTCCTTTAATTCTTCTGAACTCAAGGATTTTCAGTTATTTACACTCTAATGTTAAAAAAGAAATTTAACTATTCATGAATGATGTTAGCCCAGTGATTGTTCTGTAGATTTTTTTTAAATGGAAACTGTCTCCACACTAAATGGAAATTGAATGAGAAACCCCTTTTGCACTTACTCAATGAGAAACTTTTCTTGAACTTAAGACAAACATCTAGCAATGTCTATACAATCAATGAAACTGAAAATCTACATCTAGAGGCAACTTCGAGCAAAATGAAGTATCAAAACCTACCTCAAACAACTCATTTGGATATTTTACCAAAATAAGTTTCCACATACTTTACACCTCTGTCAGCAAGGAACTCACTTGGAAGAAAATGTACTAGCCTTTCGTTAACTTATTTAGTGGCCGAGAAATATACGCAAGTTTTAATTCTAAATGTGGCTGCGCTCACTGCCAATTAAAATAGAAATCTTTAGCCTCCTGGAGCTATATTGCAAATCACCTTTGTTAAACATTCACGCCATAATAAAGGTATGAAAAGGACGACACGATCACCTACTACCTCAGAACTCTGCGGTCTGATAAGCAGAAAAGTTGTGGAATTAACTAACATAACTCAAGAAGAAAACTGAACTGCTAAGCAAAACTTAAGCAGTTAGCCTGCTGTTCTTAGTCTTCTCTGGCCTTAATCAAACTAAGTGCAAATAGTAAGACTGTCACTTAATGTTAATTACTTTGTTCGTAATCAAAGTTAACTAACAGCTGACGTACAGTAACTTAAAAATAAGAGGGAATATGAGTGAACTACATTCCTCCATACATAAATACAACACAAAGCCAGAAAAAAAATTATTTCTATTCATGATTTATTGATTAAAAACTAAATACTATACTAAATTTAATTTGAATCCTAGGGCAATGGAAAGACATCTTATTCAGACAAGATCCGATGAGAGACTGATAGTAGTAGGTTAATATAACGACCATTGATTAGTTAATGGCCATCAAACCGCGAAATGGCAGAAGGAAATTTTACAAGGAGAGAACGGCAAATTTTTATTTTGGGGTAGACGTTGACAATACTTTGTTTGAGTAAAAGCAATATGAACATAAAGGGAGTTTAAGAGTATTCACAGTCAAGAAAAGCAGTTTAATTTTTCTTGCTTCTGTAACGTTTTTCCCAATTTTTCCTGCTGCTGAATGATATTCACTTAAAACTGCTAAATCATAATAAAGATAACCTTTATTGTTACAATGTCTCAAAGTCACAAGTCACAAAAAAATGAACTACTTGTACTGCAGAAAATTATATAGAGCTTTTCTTACAAAGTGGGTGCATTTCTTATCTCATCTCATTCTTCAGTTTCCTACATCTATACTGTGTATAGGCAGTGTATAACAAGGTATGACTAATCATTTAAGCTAGTTAAACCTTATATCTAAGACATAAAGCTATAACACAAAAAACTACACAAATGTAAAAAAGTTTCATCCTGTATTACATGATCTAAGAAATACTTATACACACCTAGAGATTTCCAAAATATTCAGAGATTTACAAGAACACATGATAGGTTCTTTACCAGATGACCTGTACAACAAAAGCATTGGTAATCTATAATTTTCTTTCAATTAAATAAAAGCAATTTACAAGACAGAAAGCAGAATTTTATTTCACAAAATAAACAAAAGGCTTGCAAATAATCCATATTCCATATGAGTCACATTATTAAGAAACTCCTTAACATACTGTACCTTGTACAAGAATGTGTATCACATACAATGTACAAATATTATCCGTGACATTCATAATCAAAGAATTTTTATACGAGTATTCAACGAGCAAAAAATTCTGCATCATATTGCTGATGACAAGAGAAGTTATTTCATATTCAATATCACACCTTGTACTCCTAGGTATGTCATATCATTTGGAAATGGAAATGCAAACTCTGATTTTAGCATGAAAACTATGAATACAATCATGACCATGTAAATAAACCTCAAAATATTTTCACCACCATCATACATACATACATACATATACCAAGGCACTTCCCCCAATTTTGGGGGGTAGCCGACATCAACAAAGAAACAAAAACAAAAAGGGGACCTCTACTCTCTACGTTCCTCCCAGCCTAACAAGGGACTCAACCGAGTTCAGCTGGTACTGCTAGGGTGTTACAGCCCACCCTCCCACATTATCCATCACAGATGAAGCTTCATAATGCTGAATCCCCTACTGCTGCTACCTCCGCGGTCATCTAAGGCATCGGAGGCAGCAGCAGGGCCTACCGGAACTGCGTCACAATCGCTTGCCATTCATTCCTATTTCTAGCACGCTCTCTTGCCTCGCTCACATCTATCCTCCTATCACCCAGAGCTTCCTTCACTCCATCCATCCACCCAAACCTTGGCCTTCCTCTCGTACTTCTCCCATCAACTCTTGCATTCATCACCTTCTTTAGCAGACAGCCATTTTCCATTCTCTCAACATGGCCAAACCACCTCAACACATTCATATCCACTCTAGCTGCTAACTCATTTCTTACACCCGTTCTCACCCTCACCACTTCGTTCCTAACCCTATCTACTAGAGATTCACCACCATAATTCTAATAATTGAAAAACAAGTAATTTTTACGCTCAATCTGCTTTCATGGTATGTAATGTTATGATGCTTCACTTCCTACCTAAGGATTCATATCAAGGACGCAAAAGATGGTATATCTGAATTTGTACGACGAAGGGTCTCCAGGGCAATGGTGACAGCATCTACTTGAGGTAATGGCGCGGCCTTTTTTATAGATCTGATAGCTTTGGCAGTGCCAAGTTTTATTTCTGCTTGCTCCATCAGCTGGGGATAAAAGACATTTCATAGGTAGAATTACATAAATATTCAATCTAAAATGGGAAGAAAATATGCTTTTAACATATTTATTAATAATTGCAGGCATTGTAATGGAGAAAGGTTGTAATTTATATTCTCTTCAAATCTATTCCATAATTGTCCTAGCTCTTACTCGAGGGTACGCTCAGGCACCCTAGATATTTCCTGTTCTCACTTGGCTATTTTTCCTGTTGGAGCCCTTGGGCTTATTGCATCCTGCTTTTCCAACTAGGGATGTAACTAAGCTACAACAACAATAATACTCTTATTTTCTATGAATGTAAAAAGTTGACATGTGATGAATACATGTGGCAAGAAAGGCAGAGTTCTTTAGAAAAACGTAACACACCACCTTATCCCAGAGACAGGCCTGCATTTGACTATTCTTTAACGGTCAATCTTAAATGAAAGTGATACTCAAGGGTGCATATTGTTCAATAATGACTCCAATTCCTTCTTTTCCCATCACTTTTTTCTTGATTACATTAGTTTAAAAAAGACTTTACCCGGCATAATGTGACGAATGCTGCAATGTGTAGACTTTATAATTCTTTTTTAATCCTATAGAGGTTTCCTCTATGCTTAACTGAATTTACATCCTAGTTCATTGTTCTGGTTTATTTCCATTGCAGGAAGTTTTAAGAGAAAATCTGAATTCATAAAAGCAGACTGATATATGCTTAACTTAATGTTCTGAAAGTATTTGTTTTTAAGACTTGATATTGATTGTTTGTTGAAAATCACACAATAACAAAAATTTATTAATTGCAAGTTTTCAATATTTTGTTACATTAGTAGCGGGTTAAATGATTGTGAACTATTCACAGGATTAGAATACTTTGATGTGGCTTTTTATATGAATGAAATATAGCCTTAAAAATGCTGTTATAGCATGGTGATTCATTGACTGATTATCAGTTATCTGGCATCCTGAGTGTTATAGCATGTAAAACTCTATTTATCTATACAGGATATTGGGGGTATTTCGATAAGGCACGAGTAAGTTACAAAAAAGGATTTGTGAGTTTTGATATATTCAGTGAAAGTTCCTTAATTGGTCACACATTATAGATACAACAAAATGTAATAAAGATTTACTTACATCTGCAACATTCTTCTCTCCTAAATTGTGATGGTAGCCTTTGAGTGATCTCAGAAGTAAATTAATGACACTGGAAGCCAACTCGGCATCATTTTCATTTTTTATTGAGCACTGAGACTGAAAAAAAAAAATTCAAATGAGAGAAAAACAAAGGACTAGCAAAAAATATTAAAATCTGATTAAGAAATGCATAATGATAATAAAAAAAAAATTTTTATTTCACTAAAACTAGAAATGATATAGGCCAGTTTTAGAGTATGAGTATCGGCTGAAGTTGGATATTACCGATACCTAAAGGTTAAAGGTGCCAGGTTTCAGTTCCATCAGAATAGATGCTCACCAGAACGTCAGCCGGGCAAGCCCAACCCGTCACTGTAGTGCCCTACTACAGCAGCAGCCTCCCCAGAAAACAGCTTAAACTCACAGCCTGGGAGGGGATCGATCTGATTCCAAGTGAATGCTAGGCAAACACGTTACTGCTAGTGAATTTTATAAAATAAATATTGCCAAAAGCATTTACAGGTATTAGGCATTTATGAAACCATGTATCGCCCAGTGAACCCTCCCTCCTTTTTCCTCCCCCTAAGCTGGCCCAAGCTTGAGGTGCTAATAGGAATGATGGGAGAAGGTTAGGTAGTGGTGGTGGAGGGGGGGGGGGGGCCAGTAGCTGTAGTGAACGACACCTCGTAGTAACGGGGGATTTTGAGGAGGGAGAAGTCTAATTGGAAAGGGATCTCTGGTAGTGGTATCACTCGCCCCAGTTTTAATACCGACACCCCTTAGGGGTGAGCGAGCTGGATATATTCCTAGCATTCCATGCAACTTTTTTCTCTGGTATATTTAGAAGTATTTATACCTTTGAAATGGTGCTTTAAGGAGCATTTCACTGGGCGACACAGGTTCCTCGCCCAGAAATAGATTTTTCCTTCGTCAAAATCCCTTTTCTATACGTATGTGGACTGTGTATGCGAGTATTTTAATCTACGAACTGAAAACATATTTGATGAAATAAAAGATGAACCTTACCATAAATCTTTGATATGATGTTTCTTAGTTTAATTAACATCCAGTATGATCAGTAGCATAGCAAGGTGGGGCCACAGGGGAATCCCATCGAATAACACGATGAGAACATCAGAGCCTTCGTTAGAGGAGGGAAACAGTCAAGGAAAGGGACGCGATACCCTGAGTGGAGCACTTCAACCACCAAGGGTTCTGCCCTGTAGGCCTACCCCCTCGTCCAATGACTTTGCAAGCATTGCTCCCACTGGTGGTAAGTCATGGGACCTGTCGTCCCTAATGGGCACATCTATGTCTTCAGTCCCTTCTAGACAAGGGATTACCTCAGCGTCAAAAGGAAGCCGAGGGATCTGACTGTCTATTGTATGGTTGAGTGTGGTCTCGTTTGGGGAGCAGATAACACTGGGGAGCTTGTTTCATTGGCGATGGTCTAGGCATGGGGGGGGGGGGGAAGCCGAGAAGCGTGATGCAGTTTTTCTTCCTAAAAAGGATACCTGAATAAATTTCTCAACTTTTTCCAGTGTTGCGGCCACTTCTGCATGTGGAAAGAGAGTAGGGTGGTCTATATCATTAGAATTCCTCAGTGCCACACTGTCTCCAGCCATAATTTGTCGAGAGAACATAGTCCCGATGGCGTCCCTCCTTTTTAAGACACAATTACAACCAAAGAAAAGCACACTGGTGGAGCATAAAATCCAAACCTTTTGCTACAAAACATACTAGTTCTTCGTACTGTACTGCTTACGAACACCAGATGATAAAATTGGGTGTCTGTCTGACCCTTGACCCAAAACCTTGACCATCTTGACTGGCTCAAATGAGAGGCAAAGTCATGATGGCAGCCTCAAATGAACTAGAGGTAAGTTATAGAGCCAAAACCCTTCAAGTTCGAGGGTTTGTAAGAAAAACTTTTATAATTATAAATATATCATATATATATATATATATATATATATATATATATATATAAATATATATATATATATATATATATATATATATATATATATATATATATTCTTACATGTATAGGTACTCCCATGGGAGGGAGGATCCAAAGAAAGAATGGAAGACACCATTCATTCTACACTCATACCACAATTAAACAGAAAATAATTGATGATATGACATATTGGTAAGTGTCATGCAAGGGCATAGGTTTTAAACTATCTGCTGAGCAGCTACCACTGGACATAAGGAGAATGTGTCCAAAGATCTGTGGGTACAATCTTTTAAGTAAAGGTAGTGTCTTTTCTAGACACAAGCACTGAGAACCTGTACCACTGAGTGGTTTTTACAGAATGGTAAGGTTATGGCAACACCATGTATATCATGAACCTTGGGAGGGGCCCCAGATGACATTTCTCTCAAAGATTTGTATGTTCTCATAATTGCTTATAGTAACAAAATAGAAATGGTGTTCTTGGTTACTCCCTTCTTGTTTTGATCTGTACTTACAACCAAGTTAGTGGTATTATGACAAAAAGGCGTATTCCTCTTTAAACAAAGGCAGACTGCCCTTACAGAACAAAGTAACAAACTGTTTGGATCATCAGTTACTTCCTTGATTGCTGAAATTGAAATGGAGTCAAATCGGTTATCATTAATTAATGGATTTTGGTTCTTAGCTATGAAATCTGATAAAAATTAATAGGTCAGATCTTCCCAGCTCCTGGAATGCAACACTAAATGAGACACACCATGTAGCTCACTCATTCTTTTGATGATGTTAGAACTAAGAAGAATACTGTTTGAATGTTAGGTCTCTTGTCTGGTGCTTTGCTGAGTACTTCGTAAGGTGCTAACTTTAGGAACTTTACAACCTTTAACACAACCCCCAAGGAGGGGGTTTGAGTTACTGAGGTAGGCAAGACTGCCCGAAACTTCTAATCAAAGGCAAGAGTTCCCACGAGGAGAGGTTAATTCGCTCCAGTCTAAATACCAGGCTCAAGCCTGAGCGTTAACCTTTTACCACTGTGACTGAGAGAAGTTTCTCTTTCTACAGAAAAACTAAAAATGCAGCAATCAGTAGCATAGTGGCCTCGAGTGGAGCAATGTTTCTTCTACAACACCAATCACAGAAAAGCGACCACTTTGCCTGATAAATTGCTGTAGAGTACTTGCTAAGGTACCCTGAAAGTTGCTCGGCAATCGGTCTCAAAAAGCATTTCTTTCAGAGATGCTGGATAACCTCCAGAAGTGAAGCTACAGGCAGTGAGCTGCTTCGTGAAACTTTTTCCCGTAAGTTTGAACAGCAAAAACTCTCTCTTGCCTAAGGTCCCGATCCAGTGCCTTCACCAGCTTTTCATTGGAGGGCAAAACTGTTGTAATGTGTTCATCTGAAAACCAGACTCCCTTCAAAAGGAAGGCTCCCCTGTTTCTAAAGGAGAAACGAGCAGGTCTCTCTGCCTTGAGGATTACCATAAAGTTAAAAGGTCATCACTCTTACTTGAGTGGGCTCCTAAGGAGATCGATGGGGAAGTCAGAAGGGAGCGTGCTGGGAAAATGGGAGGATGGCTACTTTTGACACATGTCGCAGGGTGAGGCCTAGCTGCAGGAGTGTTCTATGCAAGGTTGACACAAAAGATGACCCACTCCTTGGACATAAAGGTGCTACACTTATGGTCCATTGGCCCTGGGGACACCTGCACATCCGGCATCCTCCTTGCAGCAAACACACCCATATATGATAGAAAATAGAAAATAAAAAAATTAGTGCAAATCAGCACTCTAGAGGTGAAAATGTTATTTTTATTAATAAAATAAATTTTTGAATATACTTACCCGATAATCATGTAGCTGTCAACTCCGTTGCCCGACAGAATTCTATGGAGGGATACGCCAGCTATCACAATACTAGAAGGGGGTGTACTTACCAGCGCCACCTGTGGCCAGGTACTCAATCATTTGTTGTTGACACCTCCTCAATTATTCCTCGGTCCACTGGTTCTCTCTGGGGAGGAAAGGGAGGGTCGATTAAATCATGATTATCGGGTAAGTATATTCAAAAATTTATTTTATTAATAAAAATAACATTTTTCAATATTAAACTTACCCGATAATCATGTAGCTGATTCACACCCAGGGAGGTGGGTGAAAACCAGTGTACATGATTAAAGGATAGCTAAGTATCCCAAATTTCATATAACAGTTATCTCAAATAACAATGAAATAATAAGTACCTGGTAAGGAAGTCGAATAGAACCGTTACTCTGCCTTTTATTTAAAGTTCGTCTTCCTTACTGAGCGCAGCGTTCCTCTTGGAGGCTGAATCAACCCAAAGGTGCCAAAGTACAAGGGGTTGCAACCCTACTAAAGGACCTCTACCAAACCTTTAACCCAGGCGCTTCTCAAGAATGAATAGACCACCCGCCAAATCCAAGGATGCGGAAGGCTTCTTAGCCTACCGTAACAACCATAAAAACAACAATAAAAGTATTCAAGAGAAAGGTTAAAAAGGTTATGGGATTATGGGAATGTAGTGGCTGAGCCCTCACCTACTACTGCACTCGCTGCTACGAATGGTCCCAGGGTGTAGCAGTTCTCGTAAAGAGACTGGACATCTTTCAGATAAAATGATGCAAACACTGACTTGCTCCTCCAATAGGTTGCATCCATAATGCTCTGCAGAGAACGGTTTTTATTAAAGGCCAACGAAGTAGCTACAGCTCTTACTTCGTGGGTCCTTACCTTCAGCAATGCAAGGTCTTCCTCCTTTAAGTGAGAATGTGCTTCTCTGATCAGAAGCCTTATATAGTACGAAAGCCCATTCTTGGACATGGGTCTCGAGGGTTTCTTGATGGCACACCATAAGGCTTCTGACTGTCCTCGAATAGGTTTAGACCTCTTCAGATAATATTTGAGAGCTCTGACAGGGCAAAGAACTCTCTCTAGTTCGTTACCTACCATGTTGGAGAGGCTAGGTATTTCGAACGATCTAGGCCAAGGACGTGAAGGAAGCTCGTTCTTTGCTAGGAATCCAAGCTGAAAAGAACATGTAGCTGATTCGGTTGTGAAACCAATGTTCTTGCTGAAGGCATGAACCTCACTGACTCTCTTAGCTGTTGCAAGGCAAACGAGAAAAGCAGTCTTGAGGGTAAGATCCTTGAAGGAAGCTGACTGGAGAGGTTCGAACCTAGATGTCATAAGGAACCTTAAGACTACGTCCAGATTCCAGCCTGGAGTGGAAAGACGACGTTCTTTAGACGTCTCAAAAGACTTGAGAATGTCTTGAAGGTCCTTGTTGGAAGACAGGTCCAAACCCCTGTGGCGGAGGACTGAGGCCAACATGCTCCTATACCCTTTAATCGTAGATGTTGAAAGGGATCTCTCATTCCTAAGATGAAGAAGGAAGTCAGCTATTTGGATCACAGAGGTATTGGTAGAGGATATTGAATTGGCTCTACACCAGCTTCGGAAGACCTCCCACTTAGACTGGTAGACTCTACGAGTGGAAATTCTTCTAGCTCTGGCAATCGCACTGGCTGCCTCCTTCGAAAAGCCTCTAGCTCTAGCGAATCTTTCGACAGTCTGAAGGCAGTCAGTCGAAGAGCGTGGAGGTTTGGGTGAAACCTGTCTACGTGTGGTTGACGTAGAAGGTCCACTCTTAGAGGTAGAGTCCTGGGGAAGTCGACTAGCCATTGACGTACCTCTGTGTACCATTCTCTTGCAGGCCAAAGGGGAGCAACCAGCGTCAGCCGTGTCCCTTCGTGCGAGACGAATTTCTGCAGAACTTTGTTTATAATCTTGAACGGAGGGAATGCGTACAGGTCGAGATGGGACCAGTTCAGAAGAAAAGCATCTACATGAACCGCTGCAGGGTCTGGAACAGGGGAACAATAAAGCGGAAGTCTCTTGGTGATGGAGGTGGCAAACAGGTCTATGGTAGGTTGACCCCACAACGTCCAAAGTCTGTTGCACACACTCTTGTGGAGGGTCCATTCCGTGGGAATGACCTGATTCCTTCTGCTGAGGCGATCCGCTGAAACATTCATATCGCCCTGGATGAACCTCGTGACCAGTGTGAGGTTTAGACCTCTTGACCAAATGAGGAGGTCCCTTGCGATCTCGTAAAGGCTCCTCGAATGGGTCCCTCCTTGCTTGGAGATGTAAGCCAAGGCTGTGGTGTTGTCTGAATTCACCTCCACCACTTTGCCTAGCAGGAGGGACTTGAAGTTCAACAGGGCAAGATGGACTGCTAACAGTTCCTTGCAGTTGATGTGGAGTAATCCTTGTTCCTTGTTCCATACTCCTGAGCATTCCCGTCCGTCCAAGGTCGCACCCCAGCCCGAGTCCGATGCATCCGAGAAGAGATGAAGATGGGGGGTCTGGATGGCCAATGATAGACCCTCCTTGAGAAGAAGATTGTGCTTCCACCACCGGAGAGTGGTCTTCATCTCTTGGTTGATAGGGATAGAGACTGCTTCTAGAGTCGAGCCCTTGTCCCAATGAGCTGCAAGATGGAATTGAAGAGGGCGGAGGTGGAGTCTCCCTAGCTCGACAAACAGGGCCAGAGATGAGAGGGTCCCTGTGAGACTCATCCACTGTCTTACTGAGCAATTGCTCCTCTTCAGCATGCTCATGATGCACTGTAGGGCTTGGTTTATCCTGGGGGCCGATGGAAAAGCCCGAAAATCCCGACTCTGAATCTCCATTCCCAGGTACACAATGGATTGGGAGGGAATGAGTTGAGATTTCTCTATATTGACTAATAGACCTAGGTCTCTGATTAGATCTAAAGTCCAAGAGAGGTTCTCCAGACAACGACGACTCGTGGAGGCTCTCAACAGCCAGTCGTCTAGGTAGAGGGAGGCTCTGATGTTCGATAAGTGCAGGAATTTCGCTACATTCCTCATCAGATGAGTAAAGACCATAGGAGCTGTGCTTAGGCCAAAACACAGGGCTTGGAACTGATAGACAACCTTTCCGAAAACGAATCTCAGGAAAGGTTGGGAGTCTGGATGAATGGGAACGTGAAAGTATGCATCTTTCAAGTCCAACGAGACCATCCAGTCCTCCTGTCTGACCGCTGCTAAGACCGACTTGGTCGTCTCCATTGTGAACGTCTGCTTGGTGACATACTCGTTGAGAGAGCTGACGTCCAGCACCGGTCTCCAACCTCCTGTCTTTTTGGCCACAAGAAAGAGACGGTTGTAGAAGCCCGGGGATTGATGGTCCCGGACTATAACCACTGCCTTCTTCTGCACAAGTAGCGACACCTCCTGTTGCAATGCTAGCCTCTTGTCCTCTTCTTTGTAGTTGGGAGAGAGGTTGATGGGCGATGTGGTCAGAGGCGGTTTGAGGCAGAATGGAATCCTGTAACCGTACCTCAGCCAACTGACAGACTGTGCGTCTGCACCTCTCTTCTCCCAGGCTTGCCAGAAGATCTTGAGCCTGGCTCCTACTGTTGTCTGGAGAATCTGAGAGTCAGTGCTTTCCCTTAGATGTCCTGGGTCCTTTCTTAGACTTGCCCGTGAGAGTCTGGACGGGAGCTTCCTCGGCTGGGGGCTCTACCACGAAAGGGCGGTATGAACCTAGTGGCCGGGGTATCAGCCACTGGAGAGCGATAAGTCTTGGGGACAGAGGTGGTAACCTTAGACTTACGAGCCGATGAGGCTACAAGATCGTGCGTGTCCTTCTGTATCAGGGCAGCCGACAAGTCCTTAACTAGCTCCTCGGGAAAGAGGAACTTTGAGAGTGGAGCAAAAAGGAGCTGTGACCGCTGGCACGGTGTAATGCTGGCTGAGAGGAAGGTACACAGTTGTTCCCTTTTCTTCAACACCCCTGATACAAATAACGACGCTAGCTCACCCGATCCATCCCTGATAGCCTTATCCATGCAGGACATAATTAACATGGCAGAGTCTTTGTCCGCAGGAGATGTTTTCTTGCTGAGGGCTCCCAGGCACCAGTCGAGAAAGTTGAACATTTCGAAAGCTCTGAACAACCCTTTCAGAAGATGATCCAGGTCTGAGAAGGTCCAACAAACCTTCGAGCGTCTCATCGCAGTCCTCCTAGGCGAGTCCACCAGACTTGAGAAGTCAGCCTGGGCAGAGGCAGGAACTCCCAAGCCTGGTGCTTCCCCTGTGGCATACCAAACGCAACCTTTCGATGCGAGCTTCGTTGGAGGGAACATGAAGGAAGTCTTGCCCAGGTGTTGTTTAGACTGAAGCCACTCCCCTAAGGTCCTTAAGGCCCTCTTGGAGGATCTAGCTAGGACAAGCTTAGTATAGCTCGACTTAGCTTGTTGCACGCCTAGCGAAAACTCAGATGGAGGAGAGCGGGGAACAGCAGAGACGAAGTGGTCAGGGTAAAGCTCCCTGAGTAGAGCCAAGACCTTTCTAAAATCAACAGACAATGGAGAAAGCTTAGACTCCTCCACGTCTGATGAGGGATCAAGATGTGCCTCCTCATCATCCGACACTTCATCAGCAGAAGGTAGCGAAGCAAAAGGACCAGAATGCTGAACCGCAGAGTCAGAACGGGTAGGAACAACAACAGAGGTTTCCTCAACTTGAGGGAAAACCTGAGGTTCAGACTGCATAGGCTGAACAACAGTCGGAGCAGAAGGCAGGTGCAAGGGTGAAGGAGGTTGACTCCTAGCAAGAGTTGCACCCAAGGATTGCACCAGCTGAGCGGAGGACGGAGGCGGAGTAGTCCGTTCCTGTTCCTGAGAGATGAGTGGAGCATGAGAAGGTTGAGGCTGCGCAGAACAAGGTAAAGTTCTAGCAAGCTGAGGCTCCTGAGGCGCAAGTGCATGGTGTAGATGAGCTTGCCTAGATGAGGGTTGAACTCGGTGCAGCGCTGGTTGAGCAGACAGACTCACGGAGGGGAGAGGTTGTTGTACCCCAACCGAGAGTTGCACCACTGGTGGAGCAGCAAGAGGAGGAGGAGGAAGAGTGTAACTCTCCTGATCCCAAAGCAAGGGTTGCCTTAAAGAAGGCTGAGGCTGAACAACACTGTGAACAGCAAACTCCGAAAGTGGTTCAACATCGTACGCCTGGCAGATGGTGCTGCGACCAGGCGGAGCAGGTGCAGGCTGGGCGAGCACAGGCGGAGCAGGTGCAGGCTGGGCGAGCACAGGTGCAGCGAGAACAGGTGGAGGGAGTGCAGGAGGTGCAACACTCTCAGCCCGACACTCACGCATCAAGTCCGAAAGCTGAACTTGCATGGACTGAAGCAGGGTCCACTTGGGGTCGGCAGAAACGATAACAGACTGAGGTAAAGTCACAGTCGGGGTCTGTATAGGCAGAACCTTACTCCTCTTGGGCGGAGTACAGTCGACCGATGACAGAGGCGAGTCGGAGCTGAGCCAATGACTGCAACCTGGCTGAGCACTCGCTGACTGAACTCTACGTTTAAGCGGTCTCGAGACCTGAGACCAACGTTTCTTCCCTGCATGAAGATCAGCGGACGAGAAGACGGGCTCAATCGTCTGCAGGTGGGAGTGACGGTCTAAGGAAGACACGCCCGCAACCACCGAGGATAATTCTGTGCGCCTAACAAGGCCTGTCGAACCCTTAAGCCCTTCGACATTGCTTCTCCCCTGGGCATGGGAGCTTGCAAGAGGTCCCGGACTGGGAGAACGACTGGCTCGCACAGAAAAATCCTCACGCACCACACTGGCACCACTAGCACTTGGCACTGCACAGACACTAGCACTCGTCACAGCACTGGCACTATTTCCACCCACTGCACTCTTGACCTTCAGTTCTTTAACCTCGGCCATCAGAGACTTATGGTCACTTACCACTGATTCTACTTTATCTCCTAAAGCCTGAATAGCACGCAAAACAGTTGACATATCAGGCGGAGGGCACACAGTAGGTTCGGGGGTAGCCACTACAGGGGTAGGAAAAGGTAGGGGATCATGAGGTGAGGAAAACATAGAAGAGTGAGAAGAACTTCTCCTAGCTCTAGTTCTCTCTAACTTGGATGAATATTTTAAAAGACGTACAAAATCCAATTCCGAAAGTCCGGCGCACTCCTCACACCGATTTTCTAATAGACAGGGCCTGTCCCTACAGTCAGAACAAGCGGTGTGAGGATCTACCGAGACCTTCGGAATACGCCTATTGCAAGACCTACATCGTCTATGGGAGGGAGCTTGCGAAACGTCAGACATCTTGTTTCAAAGAGTAAGTCAAAGGGTGATCCAAAAACAAGCAAAAATTCATTAACCGTTAATCAGAGTTTATATAAAAGCTAACTAGCTAATATAAAAAGGATTCCAGTATGCGACAGCCGTTAATCTAAGAGAATACTTCACCAAATATCCATGAATAAACTCGAAGACCATGAGCGTATCCCAGAACGTCTAGCCGGAAGCACGACAGAGGAATAATTGAGGAGGTGTCAACAACAAATGATTGAGTACCTGGCCACAGGTGGCGCTGGTAAGTACACCCCCTTCTAGTATTGTGATAGCTGGCGTATCCCTCCATAGAATTCTGTCGGGCAACGGAGTTGACAGCTACATGATTATCGGGTAAGTTTAATATTGAAAAATGTCCATTGACAAGAAAACGGGAGTAGGGTAAACTACACAAAATTCTGGTCGGTTGGGAGGAGATCCCAGATACTCCTAAGAAAGTAGTTCGAGGTAAGTACTCCGTGTTGGAACAAATAAAAAATAAAAAAAATTAGTTCAAAGCAGCACTCCAGAGGTGAAAATGTCCATTGACAACAAAAGCTGAAATCAAAGAGGTTTATCTGCGAGCCAGCAGGGAGGTGGTGATTCTACCTCTACTGACTGGTAACTACTGGTTGGTTGTTTATACCTCGTTACAAATTTTAACTGCCGTATAGGCCTATTCTAGCTTCGCCATTGTATATCCCACATAAAGGACGAGGGTTTGTATATATACCAAAACAAACATACTTAAACATACTTCCAGTACAAGCATTACTTATTCACGTTTATTGGTAAAATCTTTATGGTATGGATTTAATGCAGAAAAGTTTGCAAGTTACATTTTAATACTATTATTATTGTTTATTATCACTGTTATACTGGACAATATCATGTTATTAAAACAGCACTATAGAGTACTGTATAAAGTATAGCAAGGGGAGTAAAAAGGAGAGGAGAGGAGTGGAACAAGAATGATGTGGTGTATATTAATCTTAACAGATAAGTCGCTGTGTGCTGCCAAAACTCAAAGATAATAATCAAAGTACTTCACGGATCTCATTACGTAACTGAAACCACAAATCTAGAATCTGAAAAAATTGAGGGTTGACTTTATAGTTGCATTCGTAAAGTAAATAGATCTTCAGAGGTACTAAGTATACACATTAAATATTGATAAACTTACCAACTTCATTATCAAAGCAGCTGCTGGGCCACCAGCTAGGCTAACATCAACATCAAGAGGAATGCTTCGTGTAGGGAACTCCAATGCTGGCTTTTTTGCTGGTGGAACTAATGTTGCAGGTGGTGGAGATGGAACTCTAGGTGGAGCTCTTGTACGGGAATCCCTTTTCTCTGTGGTGCCATATAAGCGCTCTGGGGATCGCCTATAAATGGAAGGATGCTTACTTTGTTATCAAGATAAATTAAGCAATACCAGTAGAGCATAAATAAAATGCTTTCAATATTCATTCACAATGTATGCACTCTTAGAGTGCAAACAACAAGACCAAAATCTTGCCTGCAAAACTTACCCATAATAGAATACAGAAGGAACAAAATAATTATTAATCATTGTTATTACTAAACGATAGTGAAAAACTTTTATGACCAATAATTATCAAAATGTATCCAATGGCAAAAAATTAAATTTCAAGTTAACTGTGGGAAGTATATTACTATACAATACTTTCCCATACTAATGGACATTTTAGAAAATCTACAATCAGGCATTGCAAATGAGAGTATGCCCTTTCATCTCTCAAGAAATTCTAAATCCGACACAAATACAAAGTGATAAACAAAACAAATTTACTGACCTACGACCACTTTCCCGATAACGATCTGCAGAAGAGGACGATCTGCTTGGTGAACCTGTAATAAGGGGCACAATTAGCTGCAAAGGTACTCCAAACAAAATTAATAATTTCATAAAAATTAGATAAAATATTTTGAATAAAAATGGAACGCAATATATGGATAGGATTAAAAATTCAATAAGATAACTTCACGACAAGGAGGCAATTTGAATAAAACCATACATTTCTAGTAATACATCTTACAGTACTCAGCAGACTTTTTGAATATGCAATTGAATAAGAGAAATTGAATATGGTTTCATGATCCAATGGTAATAGGAAACACCACTAAATAAAACTGAAAAAATCTTAGAGGATATGAAGGAAAAACAAAAGGCACAATACAGCCAGTTCAAGTCATAATAATTTTCCATAAACAGAATTTGGAAGGTTGTGTGAGGGAAGGAAGTTGCAAGTTAATGTGGGTAAGAGTAAGGTTATGAGATGCACAAGAATGGAGAGTGGTGCTAGATTGAATGTCATAATGAATTGAGGGGCACTTGAGGATGAGAGACTAGTGTGTAACTAAAAGATACCAAAATGAAAATAAGAACACACAATCTTTGCAAAACGAATCTAATAGGGGAATAATGTTGCAAAGTTTCAATTCTATATAACACCTGGTACTACATTTTACTTTAAGATGAATACATACCCCGTTTTTCTCGTCGATCCAAATAGTCCTTTGGGCGACGATCTCTATCCTCTCTTGAATATAGATCTTTACCTTCTCTGGCATATGGATCCCTACTTTCTTTCGCGTATGGATCTCTATCTTCTCTGGCGTATGGATCCCTACTTTCTTTTGCGAATGGATCTCTACTTTCTCTGGGGTATGGATCCCTACTTTCTTTTGCGAATGGATCTCTACTTTCTCTGGGGTATGGATCTCTACTCTCTCTGGGGTATGGATCTGTACTTTCTCTGGCGTATGGATCTCTAGTAACTTCTCGCGCATATGGATCTCTACTATTTTTTCTTGCAAATGGATCTCTACTATCTTCTCTTGCAATTGGATCTCTACTATCTTCTCTCACATATGGATCTCTACTAGCTTCTCTCGCAAATGGATCTCTACTACCTTCTCTTGCATATGGATCTCTAGCTTCTCTCGCGTAAGGATCTCTATCATCTCTCACATGTGGATCTCTGGCTCCTATCGCATATGGATCTTTATCATCTCTTGCAGGAGGATCCCATGTGTATGGAGCGGGAGCGTAACCATCGGTTCTACCCAAGTCACTTTTTGGACGAGGAGCATAATCATCAACAGGGTAAGCACTCCTAGCGTAGGGAGTCTTTTCACTCCCACGATATGGGCCGAGCTCATTCCTTGAATAATGGTTTTGATTATAATATCTCACTCTGAAGAAATGGAAGAACTACAGTAAGACTTATGATTCAATTATACTATGATATATACAGTATCACCTATTATACAGTGTAAAGTAGAAATCGCAGGGTACTCTGTTCAGAAAATTACAAAATAAAATTATACACCAATTAATTGTTCATATATCTTGATTGCAAGATATGACTTTAGATTGCTATATTTGTAAGAAAATGTGTGTTCTGAAACTATGAATTTCAAAGATGATAAAACATCCTCCTCAAGATAATATTAGAAAATTACTTTTAATGGCCAAAATTTATTATACTACTGTTTATATCTTTTGCCAGTGTAAGTGAACATGTTTATGCATTACAGTACAAAACACTAAACTATAATTTCTTTCACAATAATGACTACTAATACTGTACAGTACTCTTAAAAAAGAAAGAAAAGCATAATTTTGTTTGATATTTTCTATATTGTAAGAATTGTGTATATATTTTAAAGAATATTTCTATTACCAAAAATTAAGAGTCCCTAATTACAATATGATGGGGTTCATTCTGGGATACTATTAAAAGTGATTCAGTACAGAGATTAATCTCTGATATTAAGTGATAAGTAAAGCACAAGTGAGGATAAGATTAGTACAGCAAAAAATGATTGTGTATACTACTGTATGTGCATTGGCCATGGAGTATGTAAAAGACTGCACAACAGGTTACTTCATTAATTACCAGATTTCATTTCAGTATTTATCAGAAGGAAAAAACCCTGAACTGTCGATCAAGCTTTATATGTAAATAATACTTTAAAATGAAAGTAAAACAAAGCTTAGAGTAGAATAAGAAAATCATTACAGAATTGTTATTTTTTTTTTTTTTTTTTTGCTAATCTTTGTATTCAGACTTCCTCAAATATAATATTCCCTTTCAGAAAAGATAAAATACTACAGTAATCAAAAGATTATCAATATGAGAACTGCATGCACTACTGTCTTAAAACTAATAAAAAACCAAACAATTTAAAAGTAATGTGTATCTTTCCCAGCTATACAAACCTGAGTGCTTTAGGTAGGGAAATATATTTTCCACGTGAGTTACATGTCCGTTGAATTGTTTTAACGAGCAGTTCAGAAACAAGTGAGAGCGAGGGCAAGGAGCCCAGTCCTTAACTGTTGAAGTCTCTTCACTTATGACCTTCCATCTCAAGACTAACAGAGGGTTGAGGAGAGAAGTATACCTAAAGGATTCAAGTTTGTATGACTGGGAAAAATACAAATTACTTTTAAAATTTAGGACTTGTTGCCGTGCAAAATACAAACTATCGACCTTTATCCTTTAAGAGGAAGACTCGCTGCTTAAAGAGTCGGAAGTCCATCTAGAACCGAACTGGTGAGCTCTTTTTCTTTCCTGGAAATGTTAATCTACCTGGTCCTGTACAGGAAGGAGCAAAGGAGAAGAATCCAGCAACCTCCTATCTGTCTATCATTAGGATAGATAGGCTGATAAGGCCTAGCCTGTCTAAGAAGATTGGTATGTGGTTGAGGGAGGGATCCCTTCCCCAAAGGGGATAGCAGTCCGGAATAATACCCCTAGCATATGATGACTAATAGGTAAGTATATATCCCACCATCCTTCCTTTCATCTGCATCTGGGAAGGATAGAGGATATCTTCTCCAGGTTCTAAGGAATGGAGCTACGAAGTGTAGTTTACCACCATCAAGTCAGATCCAGCGAATAACACTTGGACCGTTTCGTCCTTAAGATAGGAGCACAAAAGAAGAGGTGAAGAGTCAGTCATTCTACCTTCATTCAGACTTAAAACCAATACATTACCACAGACAAGATGCTTGCCGTTCCATATGGAACCTATGCTTGCTGGACTACTACTTGAGAAGCCACAGCAAGACCAAGCACAAAGGCATCAAGAGATTTATGGGTAATCTTTTTAGAATAAACATCGTGAAGGGAGTCTGGTATGTACATGCCCTAACCTTCAACAACCGGCCGACTGCATGATCCAACCCTTAAAGGCAAGGGTGGAGCCTAGTCCTTGATTTTGGAGTTCCAGTCCTAACTGATACCTAAAATCCCTCATGAGAAGAGGTTTATGCAATACAGATCGACTCCTGAAGTCCGTAAGAGATCGTATTCTAGACACTTCTTTCTTGGTTCTGCCCATGCTAAGGAAGAGTTGCCAACACTTAGGTATGTGTTGGGTCTTCTTCATATAGCATTGCAGACCCCTCACAGGGCACAAAGGCTTCTTTTTTTTTCTGCCACTCAACACTTCATGTAGAGCGAGCCTGGAGAAGGGCTCGAACCTGAGGTCATGCCCCGGCATTGTCAGAGTTTGGCCATGTGCCATGGCACTAGACTAAGGAGCTCCTGCACTTCTCAGAGTGGGAAACTAAGGCAGAGAGACTATGTTACTTGCTTAATCTTTTTGCCGATTATAAGGCAGCAGATACATTCTTGAGAATCAGAACCTTGACTGAGGCCTTCTACAGTTAACCCCCAGGTAGTTGTTCTGATGTCATACAATGCTGCTCTCAATACCTTAGAAGAAGCAATATCAGACGCAGGAAGTTTCCTTCTCGACCAAAGTTTGCTTGAGGCTTCAGTGGTTGGAATGACAGTGCCTGGGCAGAAAACTCTCTTCTTAACCAAAATGGTAAAATTAGCAGTTGTGTCAATAAGGGAGTTGTTGCCTAAAAATGATTTTACCTTGCTCAAGAGTGTAGTCCCTTTCTGGGAGTGTACCTTCACGATTCCAAGAACTAAAAGGATTTTGTGATGTCCAAGTGGGACGTTCAGGTTGGTAAAAATTAATTGGGGGGACCCTTTCCATGTGGTCTCATATCACCTTTGGACTGCAGAAAGGAACTTTACCCCCCACCCCAAAGATGAAAAGTTTGAATAATGGCCCACTGGTACGTTTGCACTCGATGTGGCCAAAAAACCTATGTGAAAACTCATGTTAAGAGACTTTGACAGATAAGGGGACATAGCTTCCCACCCTCGCCCCCACCTGTTGCTTAACTGCTCGTTAAAATTATACAACGGTGGTTCAGCTAATGTTAGAAACTTATTCCCCTACCTAGAGGACAATAGTTTGTACAGTATTTCACAAAAGGATAAATAAATCCTACATGTCAAATTTTATACAGTATGTGAAAGCATGCATTGTGAGGGTCAATAATCATGTGTCAAACTACTATATCACATTAATAATTTACAATAATCATTAATACTATCTACATGTATACAAAAATCTTTGAAATGCTAAATAAGAACATACAAAATATTACAAACATTAAGCTACTTACTCTGGATATTTGGGCACCTCTGTATTCTTTTTGCGCCCCAACATTGGAACGTCTCCTGAAGCTTTAAATAAGAAGCAAAGTTTTAGATTAGGTCCACACTGCTTTACATTATTTTCCTCTACCTTATAATACATCTAGGGAACTGACATGTCTAAGTACTGTACAGTAATGGTAACCACAGATAGTAATAAGCAATACTTCTATTGAAGTAAAATATCAATTTTGAAAACTTTTAAATAAGAATTACAAGCAAATTACTGGATTTTAATAAATTTATTCAATTTTATAAAAATATATCGTTATATATTTAGAAGTTCTAAGCAGAAAGCCTTTTCTTAAGAGTAATAATTGTACTCTATTAGGATATACTGTAGTATACATTATTCAAAGGTCAACGATAACACCCTTAGTTTTATCTATGAATAAAAAATGATTTATTGTTTCAGTGGAGAAACAAAATTAAACAAACAAATATAACACTTACCTTTACTTTTCTCATATATGTCCTTTTTCTGAAATAAGAGTAAGACTTTATTAAAACAAAACTGCAGAATTTAGATTATACAGATAGCTCGATAATGTCATAAGATTTAATGCAGTTTACAAAAAATAAATTATTTTTGTTACCATTACTACTAACTAAGCTACAGTCCTTGTTGAAAAATGGGCTCCAACAGGGAAAGTAGTCGAGTGAGGAAAGACGATAAGGAAATAAACTATTTGAGAGTAGTAATGAACAAAAAATATAAAATAATTTAAGATCAGTAACATTAAAATAAAAGTCAAATATACACTATAAAGAGAACTTATGTCTTGATATATTACAAAGAACATATAAAACAACTCTATTGAGGAATTTGCCAAAAAGATGAATTGCTATAGGTCATAAAACTTTACCACTCATGTTTACCTTCTCAAAAACGATTGGAAAATTCACACAGATGATGGTACCCAATTAAAAGGACAAATTTCCCTCATTAGTTTATGTAAATCAAATGGTCTACTGTTTGGAAATGCATTCATTTAATACTGTATTTGTCAGTCCCAACCTCAAAAAGTCTCATTAAATGAAAGGGTAACTTTCATGACTACAGTGACATATATTAAAAAAATATCCATACCTGGAACCCCCCTTGTAATGTGAAGAAAAAAATTTTTGAACTAAAGTAACGTTACAATAAAAATCCATGTTCCACAAAAAAATTATTTTCTATTATTGAAAACTCAAATAAGAACAATCAGAATAGCGCCAACGTTATCCCTGCGTGTCGTAAGAGGCGACTGAAAGGGACGGGACGAGGGGGCTGGGAACCCCCTCTCCTGTATCTACAATCCTGTGAGACATCGACAAAGAGATGGAGCTGGGGGAGAGTGACTGCTCCCCGCACTCTAGTTTTGGCGTGTTTGAATGTGCGTGGATGTAGTACGATAGAGAGTAAAATATGTGAGATTGGAAGTATGTTTAGGAATAGAAGGATGGATGTATTGGCCTTGTGTGAGACAAAGATAAAAGGAAAGGGTGAAGTGATGTTTGGTGAAATGTCTGGTAGAGTGTCTGGGATTGAAAGGGGAAGAGCAAGAGAGGGTGTGGCTTTATTGCTGAGTGAATGGATGACAGGTAAAGTAGTGGAATGGAAGGAGATATCTAGGTTAATGTGGGTAAGGGTTAGGAAAAAAAAAAAAAAAAAAAAAAAAAAAAAAAAAAAAAAAAAAAAAAAAAACCTACCTACCTACTGCTTCCTCCAGCGCCTTAGATGACCGCGGAGGTAGCAGCAGTAGGGGATTCAGCATTATGAAGCTTCATCTGTGGTGGATAACGGGGGAAGGTGGGCTATGGCACCCCAGCAGTACCAGCTGAACTCGGTTGAGTCCCTTGTCAGGCTGGGAGGAACGTAGAGAGTAGAGGTCCCCTTTTTGTTTTTGTTTCATTTGTTGATGTTGGCTACCCTCAAAATTGGGGGAAGTGCCTTGGTATATGTATGTATGTACTAGAACCTTTTTTAATTACATAGGTAAATATCTAAAAAAAATTAAGTAACTAACCTTCAAATGCTTCATCCCACTGCAGTGCATCTCCAGGGATTTTATGGCATTCATAGTAGCAAAGCATAACTGAAAAGAAATACAATACAGTTCTGATTCTTAAACATACTAGTGAACAAATTTATCATTACAAGATCCTGTTTTGAACAATCATAGACACTTATATACTTGTATATTCTAAATTAATACAAAGGCTTAATCTAAGTCTGTCTAACATTAAATTGGTAAAATGGCTACAATTTATATGCATGGAGTAATTAGAATATGAGAATGAAGTGTTTTTGTAAAAATTAATTATGGGAGTAAAATAGAAAGACAAAGACAAGAGAATAAAGTCTCTTTGTTTAGTGTGTCAATGCAGTCAATACATTAGTTAAAGTAGACGAATGTAATGTCTTGAGAGGATGCGTGTAATATATCCGTTTATTATCAAACTTTATTAAAAAGGAAAAGCACATATATTCAAGATGGGGGAAAAAAAAGGGTTCACTATTCTGCTAAACTGTATACTATACAAATTAATTTGGAGGGAGAAATGGTAATATTTTTCTAGATTGTATTCAAAACAAGAGTATTTTTGGTTGCAAAATAAAATATCAGAATAGCATATTCCCTGACATCACAAGGAACCATTATGTAATGTGAGGTTCAAGTGTTAGCTCATATAAGATCCCTGTTAATACTAAAAGGATGTTTCCTATCAATATTTAATAAAATGGCGATAAGGAAAGAAATAAATGTCTTCTAATTTCATGTTAGTTTTGTCTACAATAATATATTTTATGCTCTTCTAAACTTATAAAAATAAAAGTGGCGGGCAAAAGTAAATTCTCATTAACAGTTTGCTTAAAATCTTGAAATTCATATAGCCTAGAGCTAGGTTCATGGAAATCACTCAACAATAAAGTAACACACACACACATGCATTCACAGTATAACATATCATCATCGTCAGCCATTAATAGTCCACTAAAACTTCTTCTTCTTCTTTGTCTACATCTTTTCCCACTTCTATGTGGGGTCGATGTTTATGGTCGGCTTTCTCCATCTACCTCTGTCCCACACTTCATCACCGGTTTAATCCCTTTGATCGAAGGAGTCCACCAACACATGATTTCAGTTTTTTCAAAGCTACTCATAACCACTAATATCAATTTCACTCTGCAACAGGTTCACAAACCAGAGAAATATTCCTTTAGTGATAATTATACCTGACCAAGGATTCGAACCTATGACCAATAGAAATTAGGGTAAACATCAGATTTTAATCCATTCGGTTGTACAGAGAGAAAGAGTTGATTTCTACTTCGAGTACTGTATTTAACCCTTAAAATTCCGGATTTGTACTTAAGAATCGAAATCAATCCATCTCCTACCGTTACAGCTTGATTGGTAAGTTTGTAAACGTTGACCATAGTGATAGCACTCTATGTATATTTAAGAATATATGAACTAAAGTATCAGCGAGTGTTGTTAGGAAGAACAGTGTTTCGTTATTACTTATACATTAGATTACGTGGCGACGACTTAGTTTCAGGAGTTGTCTTATCTTGTACGAATGCTGTGCGACTCTTACCTTATACTGATGCTGTGCTAGTAAAGTACAATTACCTTTGTAAAGTAATAACTACAATACAGTGATAGAAACTATATGAAAACAATGTAGTACAGCGAGTTATTGAGGTGTTATTCCACCGCAAGTAGGCAGTGGTCATTTGTTTTGTGAGGTTATGAGTTGACACACCCTAGATCACCAATATTAAATTTTTTTTTCCTCACTGCGGGTATCTCTGCTACTCAACTCGCACAATGGCGGAGAACTGACTATACAAACACACACAATTGGGCCTCCCTATCTGCAGGTATTATATTTGGTGGTCCTTAAGGAAACCCTCGAGTAATAGGAAATCAATAAACTCTAAGGTTGCTAAGTTTTAATGCTAATACAGTATATAAAATACCTACACAAATTTTTTTTTACATGTATAGTCTTCTTAATGGTTCACTTCCCTTTCTTTCTCTCACTATTTATCTAAAAGGCTAATTTATACTATATAGGTAAAAAATGTACTATGTACATTTTTTATAGGCTCTGGCAAGTATTATAAACTATGTATTACAATTCTTAAATAAATAGGTCCGTAAAAGTTTTATGTACATGCATCATTAATTTCATCTTAGATATCAAGTTTAGGTTATTACACACTTATCAATGCTTTGATCTAGAAATTTTAGGATTGAGGTTGTTTTAGGCGACAGAAATTCAAAATATATATTTTCATATTACATAACCCAGGAACGTTATCAATTAAACGCAGCACCTTGAATGGCAAACCTTCCTTTACAAGACATGCTTTCACTTCAGGAGGAAACTTTTTATTAAACTACTACTTGAAAAGTATACCAAAGACGAAGGCTTTATCATTGTATTACCATAAAATGCAAAACTTTTGCTTGAGATTCTCAGTAAAGGCTCACAGGTTCTTGGAGCATTAAACGGTGATTGGTTTTATAACGTTCCACTGCGATGCAACAAAGAACTGAGGTCAGCTGATAATGCCACACTTTGTACCTAGGTGGCTGCTTTGCACTTTATGTAATTCTAGCTAGAATTTTTTTCCGTAAAAGGCCAATACCATTGCAGTTGAAGACTTGCCTGAGATCATATTTTCCTTGTCCAAAAAATTCTTAATCTTGAAGGATGTGCACCAGCTGCCTACTCATCCCCAGTTCCTGATTCTACAATTACTTCAATTTTTTTTTCTTTTTTTTTTTTTTCAAATTTTAACTCTTGAATTTATCCACCCATCTACTACTTGCTACATATGACTTTACCTAATACCTCATTTTGTTGTAAAAATTTCCATAAATGTATAAGGGCTTTCATAACATGTATAAATCAACAGACATCCTTCTCTTCGAAATGACTTCTGCCCATATTATCATGGCAACCTCGGTCTATGCAAAAGCTTTGTCATGTACCATCACAACGAATTTTGCAGTGGAAGGGATATGGTCAATATTTCACTATCTCAATCCTCCACCCACACACCAAAAACTGACACTTAAATCATAAAGCATCAGGCTGTTAGATCTGAATCTATAAATGGTATATTTTTTCCTCCAAGAACCTCTTGTTTTCATTCACCTCTCAGTAGATGGCAGATAAGTGGGTCTGTAGTAATGCTGGGAGGTTGGTGGCACGAGAGAAATTTCCTTATATTCATTTAGAAGTCTGATATCAAGAGGGCACTTGCAATTGATAGGATTTTTTTCAAAAGTAAGATTCGTTGTACCAGTGAATGCTTAGAAATCAGCAAACAAGGTTACCCTTTCAATGAAACTCAATAAGATCCCTTATTTCTATGCATAAATGAAAAAAAATGTTTCTTAGCCTTGACAGAATACACACAAAAGCAATAGTATTCATAGTTACATAACAAGTACAGAAAAGCTTTCCTAATTATACAATAGCAAAAGAAGAATGGTGCCTTAACATGGGGCTTAAAAATTTGCTTAGATAAGTCTCCTCAATCCATTATCTTTTGCTGTATAAAAGTGAATGGTTTCCTTATATTTGCTCTTTATAACAATGAATACTAATGCTTTTACTCTTCAATCAAGGCCCAGTCAAGTACTGGTATCAAATAACAATGTTGCTTGAACCATTCCCTTAAAATAGAGCCACGTTGTGGAGACTGATACTAATATGAGCATTACATTTTTTAGCCTTTGTATAAGAGTAACTATGAAGTGCTCTCCAGTGTTTGCTGTTATATAAATGTAAATTCCTGGAATACCCAAACACTGAATTTTAATCAAATTTATTATTCTTACAATCACCTGATGTTTATATTGCTTTTACTTAGAGCTGTGTTGATGCGTACCTTAATATAAAAATTTCCCATTACTTCTTTCAAAATGCCTGATCATTTGGAAACCATCAAGTGGTTGCTGGCTACTACCGGTAATTAGTCAATGATACAACGTACTACCACCAACTGTTCAATTCTCAAAGTTTTAAACAAAGTCATTATTCTCTTGACATCACTGTTCAGTAGAGGGGGGTGGCATGTATATGGACATCAGGCAAGTATAAAAATAAATTTGATTATCAAAATTATATCTATTTTTACAAAACTCTTCTGATGTTCATATTGCTGATTCCCACACTCTGATGGAGGCGAGATAGTCAAGGAAAGAGATAAGACAGTAATAATCTAGTTTAATGAATTCATCAACCACCCAAGACTAGTTTTAAAGGTTACCAATCCTGAGTGGACTACTTTAAACTTGTAATTACTATTGAAATTACGAAAGTTGAAATATAAGAGAAACCGCTGTTGTAATCTGAATTGGTTGTTCATAACAAAAGTAATCAACTATCAGCTGACATAACTTAAAAAGAGGGAACGTGAGTAAACAACATTCCAACATACTGTATACACAAAAACAACACAATACACCAGGTGGATGTTTACATTACTGTACACAAAACCGAGAAAAATTTTAATTGTATTGCAATTTATCAGTTAAAATTGAATTAATGGAATTCAATCTAAATCACTGGATGATTTTAAAGACCTCTAATTCAGACATCAGTCGACGAGAAACTAAAGAGTAGGAGGTAATATGTTGTACCATCGACTAGTTAGTGGCATTCAAATTATTTATTTTACCCAAAATAAACTACGTACCTTTAGTAACTTATTTAGATTCCAAAAAATAATCTTAAAGACTAAGCTTCATCATTGCCTTTTATTAATTGATTTAAAGATGTTACTATACTCAACGCAGCTAAAAATATTGAGAGGGGACGGCACTTGGTTTAAAACAGATTCTCCCACTGGTGGCATGTTTCCACACATCACCGGCCTCCTCTCCGAGGTATATTAAAAAAATCTCTCTCTCTTTTTGCCTTTTCTTCCAAGAAGTACCTGTTCATGTACCATCAGAATCCTTACTGAATGGATCACTAGAAGCCCTAGCCACCACTTGGGAGTTAGCATAGGGTTTGAAACAGGCCAGGTTAGGCCTAAAATATTACCATGAATCTGAAGTTTAATGGCCTTCTAAGCTTCCATTAAAGAAGCTAATGATGTTAAAATCTTAATATGCTCATGACTATCAAAATTAACTTGTTAGGCTATAGCAAAGTTACAGGTTAGTGTGTTATTTTGGTCATTGTTCCCTCTATAAACAAGTACCCTAGCATTCTTCAACTTTCCCCTGAACTATACACTACTCAAAAGATTCTATAAATAAAAAATACGACCCCACCATAAGAGACAGAGAACGTGGCTCATAATGCCAAAAAATATTTTTATGCACACACTGTAACGATTGCTAACAAATCCGAAAGACATTTCAAGAAACACTAAAATGAGTAAAAAGCAGATAAAAAACTTGATATCTGCAGTGGAGGAGTACAAGTTATTGTCTTCACATGATGACTTTCGATTGTAGAAGCGATCCGACATGTGCCGCAAGTTATTATCGTTATACTCTGGTCTCATTGCTTTACTAGAGGCATTAGTATATTGGAAGGAAAGAAAACAGAAAAATATCTTACTTTTAAGGAGTAACATAAACATTCCAAGTTTCCAGAGACGAAAGAAAGCAATATGAACATTATGTGAGTATAGAAATAAGAAACTTTAGTACCAGAATTCTGCTTTATTTTCATTTATCTTGAGAGCATTTTTGTTGTAACCATCAACTCTTGATTACAATCCTGACAATCTCAGTGCTTTACATTGTATAAGATTCATGTCAAATATCAGGTACATAATTAGAATATACAGATGTCATCATTATTTAGTCAATAGAGATGTAAACAAACTGAATAGATGATAATCTAAAAAATCAGATGAGCAAGAAAACTTTCCAGACACTGTTAAATACCAAAGTTCCAACTTAATTCTGTACTATACACTTAACAGTATTTAATTGTGTCAGTACTGTACTTATAAAATTATAGCTCCTACACATTTTTCCAATAAATTACAAAAATAACCTTGAAAAAAAAATCTAAAACTAAAAGGATCTTTCCCAATATTAGAAAGTCAAATGTTTGCTAATTACCAAAATGTACTTACCTCACAATAGTAGCCTAAAACATTTTGCTCAGTATATTTCACAGTAACGATACCTTCTCCATAGAGTTCATCTGCATGGCACCAAAGATATAATAGTCAGGAGAAATAAAAAATCCCGTAAGTACAATAATCATAATTATGCTTATCTATTCATTTCTAAACAAATCTACTTATGTATAATAATTGGATTCTTGTCATAAAAGGTAAAAAAAATTTGATGTAGCAAAAATATTTCGAAATTACTTTTTAATACAAAACTCTTAATCATGTTACCTTATTTCCATGCAAGAAATCCCAGTCCCATTCACCTATTAGATAATAAATAAATGTGTATATCAACATTCTCAACCCTCCTTATTCCAATGTGCATCATGAGTGAAATGAGCAAGGGGAGGAAAGCCATGTAATTAAATCATGATGGATGGATTTGGACCAAAAACATCTTTGTCACAAAAATACTATTAATGTCCACTAATCCAGTGCTACATTTATATATTGATAGCATTTAATCTTTATGAGGGAATAAGAAACACCCATCCAAATAGGCACCCAGATATTGGGTAATGAGAAACAATTAAAAAAAGCACTCGGAGAGTGCAGACCTCCACCATAGCAGCTTATTTCTCAAAACCAGCTTGCCCTTCCCAGAATCAATTTAGACTGTAGATGTATTTGAAGTCTGTGTGACATCCATGTGCAAACTAAGGGTTAAGGTTAGGGTTAATTCAGTCAATCTTGACCTTGACCAGTGAATAACTTCCACATCTCAACATAAAAATTCATCCCTGAAAGTTTCACATATCTAAAATTGTGGCCAGAAAGTTGTTCACTAACAAATAGACAAACAGGGACAAAAACATAACTTACTCCCAACTTGGTTGGCGGAGGTAAATATCAATACTGTACAGTAAGATCAGACGTTAAGCCTCAGTAACCAAGGCTACACAAGAAGAAACTTGAAATTTAGCTAATGCAGGGGGCAAGAAGTAAAAGTAATTCTATGTACTTGCCATACTTCATTGTAGTACTTGAAAAGACTATGAATAGGAGGAAGGAACAAGTCCATATAAACCGTCTCATTCAGTATACATATACCATGTCCTGCTGCTATAACCAAAACTCCCTCCTCCCCCCAAAAAAGAAAAAAAAGACTCGCAACCTGTAACTAGAACCCTGAAAAAGGGGAATGGTTACCTCCATGTTCTAACTCAAAGAATGGCCTCAAGATTCAAGTTATACACAGGAAAGAAATAGAAAAGGATCACCATATGAGGCTACTGTATATCTATAAATATAACAAAACAACCTCCAATGCACAAAATAGTTGTACAGTATATTCTTGGACACGCATTGAATTTTGATGGCTGGTATTGAGAAAGAATCAAGGTTATGAAAGTCAAATTGCACTAACTCATATTTCTCCAGTAAGGGAAGCAAAGCATGGCCATCCAGTCCATTCCATACATTTAACATCGAATCAATTGCCAAAGCAGTCACATTACGATGAGGAGAGCAATACACATGGAGCCTACAATGATGCAAAAGTATCAATGACAAGGTTTACCCACAACTGCCAAATCACCTTAAAAACATCTGAGTGACCATTATGAAATGAGGATCTCAATCCTTCTAATCAGAGTGTCAGCAACCGGCTTTTTAGACCTTCGAATTAGCCTTACGATAATGGAAACCAGAGTGCTTCTCTTTCCCTCCCCAATAAAACCTGCATACCTAGACAGCACAGTAACTTAGAATAGGTGCCGCACTGATTCTTGAGGTGGGTAGTAACAGTCAAACACTTAAAACATAATATAGAACTGCAATCTTCAAAAATGCAGCAATTGCTCAGAGGACAAGGGGGACAGCTTGAACTATTTCACCAATAACCACACAAGCCTGTACTTGACTGTCCAGGATATAGATACTCAAACCCTGGCTCAACATCTCCATAGACGTAAAGACCTCTGGCTCAGGAGGAATTTAGGAACCTAACCTTCAAAGACTGTCTTTCTCATGCCACTACAGGATATCCTAAATCACCTAATCTATCACAGACCCATAGTAAAAACTATTTTAAAATGATAAATTTGAAACTAATTTATATTTTTCCTAACGATACAAACCTTGAGGTGTTTATAGGGATTATACTTTCAGCAAAGTTGGAAGACTAGCCATCAGACTTTTAGCGAGGTGCAACTACCCTACCACTAGTTAGCAGGTGGGTAGAAGGGGTAACTAGCTAGCTCACACACACAAACCTGTGTCGTCTTATCACTTTTTATTGAAGGTAGGACTTATTGGGGGGACAGGTGATGACGGACCAATTTGTATAAATAGATTAAGGTTTGTATTGTTAGGATAGATAGAAATTACTTTCAAATTTGCTATTTGTTCCGACACTAAAAACAAACCATTTCGCTATTTATAGGGATGATTTACCCATTAGGAGGGTGGAAGTCCAAACCAACTAGTTGGTATTTAACAAGGGATTTTCCTGTACATAACAGGGAAAAACCCTGACACCTTGTTAAATTCGTGCAAAGCATGGTTGGTGGCCAGAGCAATCTGTGTGATTATGTGATACTAGCAGTGTAACCAGTCTAGATAAGAATTCTCATAAACGAAGGAATTTTTTAATCAACCATAGATGTAACAAGTATATCTCTATACCAGGTTACACAAGGAAAATAAGTTTGACCAGCAGACCACGGAGGCCAGCTTTGCAGAGTACCGTAGGGGCTGTTCCCCCACAGGGGGAACATGAAAGGAAGAAAGAGCCAGTCATTCCTTATCATTTATCCCAGACTTAATCACGCTGGTTAAACTATGCCCTCCACCATCTGCTACTTGTCCATCAAGGAGCCTGAAGTATTTAAACCATTTATTGTGTAGCCACCACAGGGCCATGGGAGAATGTCTCCATGTTCCTGTGGGTCACATCTTGCAGGAAGTGGGCGGTGGTCGTTTGACACTTCTACACACCCGCTGTCAGGGCTAGCATCACAGAGCAGTTTCTTAAATGCTAGGGACGTACTCCTGCCCCTAACGTTATGAGTTCTAGGTCTCCTCTATTGAGGAGAAGGATCAGGATTCAATGCCCGGTCCACGAACTTGTGAATCCAAGGCGAGAACGTGTTCTTGGCGATCCTTCTCGACCTTCAGTGAGCTGACTAAGAGAGCTGACACTCGGGGGTGAACTCCTGTAGTTCTCTCAAGTTACCACATCAAGTTCCTCCCTGGAATAGTACCTATTGATCTGGATCATTGGTCACACTAAGAAGGACTCCCAATCTGAAGGGTCCGAATCTAGGATCCGAGCTGCCAGGAACGGAGTCGAGTATTATCTGGCCCATTGCCATGAATGAGACGTTGAAGGTGGACCATGGGATTCGCCGACTCTCTTGGCCAAAGCCAACATGAGCCGGAGACCTGTCATCGAGATCAGGTGAAGATCTGCTGCTTGGCGTCCTGGGCCGCAGGGGACACCCTTCAGGGACCAAAGGACGGGAACCATGTTCCGTGGAGGAGGTCTCAATTCAAACTGAGGGCAGGTGGGCTTGAAACTCCATATGAAGAGAGACGATGCCGTGAAGAGGAAAAGTTAACCACTTTCAGTCTAAAGGTGAGGCTCAAGGACGAGTGGTGGCCTTTCATTGCCGACACAGAGAGAAAATTTTCCTCCCGAAGGTAAACGAGGATCTCTGCTATTACCGGAATAGTAGCATCAAGGGGAGATATCCCTTCCACAACATCAACCACAGAAGACAGTCCACTTGGCCTGGTAGACTGACGCCGAAGGTCTATGCAGGTATCCAGACATGCTCTTTGCAACTCTTTTACTGGCCTTTGACTTTTCTTATGTTTTACTTATTTATATTTATATATATATATATATATATATATATATATATATATATATATATATATATATATATATATATATAACATTGAGTGTAGTTGGAAAAGTGTATGGTAGAATACTGATTAATAGGATTAAGGATAAAACAGAGAATGCAATCTTGGAAGTACAGGGTGGTTTTAGAAGAGGTAGGGGTTGTATGAATCAGATTTTTACAGTTAGGCAGATATGCGAGAAATATTTAGCAAAAGGTAAGGAGGTGTATGTTGCGTTTATGGATCTGGAGAAAGCATATGATAGAGTTGATAGGGAAGCAATGTGGAATGTGATGAGGTTATATGGAGTTGGTGGAAGGTTGTTGCAAGCAGTGAAAAGTTTCTACACAGGTAGTAAAGCATGTGTTAGAATAGGAAATGAGGTGAGCGATTGGTTTCCGGTGAGAGTGGGGCTGAGACAGGGATGTGTGATGTCGCCGTGGTTGTTTGACTTGTATGTTGATGGAGTGGTGAGAGAGGTGAATGCTAGAGTGCTTGGACGAGGATTAAAACTGGTAGGCGAGAATGATCATGAATGGGAGGTAAATCAGTTGTTGTTTGCGGATGATACTGTACTGGTAGCAGACACAGAAGAGAAGCTTGACCGACTAGTGACAGAATTTGGAAGGGTGTGTGAGAGAAGGAAGTTGAGAGTTAATGTGGGTAAGAGTAAGGTTATGAGATGTACGAGAAGGGAAGGTGGTGCAAGGTTGAATGTCATGTTGAATGGAGAGTTACTTGAGGAGGTGGATCAGTTTAAGTACTTGGGGTCTGTTGTTGCAGCAAATGGTGGAGTGGAAGCAGATGTACGTCAGAGAGTGAATGAAGGTTGCAAAGTGTTGGGGGCAGTTAAGGGAGTAGTAAAAAATAGAGGATTGGGCATGAATGTAAAGAGAGTTCTATATGAGAAAGTGATTGTACCAACTGTGATGTATGGATCGGAGTTGTGGGGAATGAAAGTGATGGAGAGACAGAAATTGAATGTGTTTGAGATGAAGTGTCTGAGGAGTATGGCTGGTGTATCTCGAGTAGATAGGGTTAGGAACGAAGTGGTGAGGGTGAGAACGGGTGTAAGAAATGAGTTAGCGGCTAGAGTGGATATGAATGTGTTGAGGTGGTTTGGCCATGTTGAGAGAATGGAAAATGGCTGTCTGCTAAAGAAGGTGATGAATGCAAGAGTTGATGGGAGAAGTACAAGAGGAAGGCCAAGGTTTGGGTGGATGGATGGTGTGAAGAAAGCTCTGGGTGATAGGAGGATAGATGTGAGAGAGGCAAGAGAGCGTGCTAGAAATAGGAATGAATGGCGAGCGATTGTGACGCAGTTCCGGTAGGCCCTGCTGCTTCCTCCGGTGCCTTAGATGACCGCGGAGGTAGCAGCAGTAGGGGACTCAGCAGTATGAAGCTTCATCTGTGGTGGAAATGTGGGAGGTTGGGCTGTGGCACCCTAGCAGTACCAGCTGAACTCGGCTGAGTCCCTGGTTAGGCTGGAGGAACGTAGAGAGTAGAGGTCCCCTTTTTGTTTTGTTTCTTGTTGTTGTCGGCTACCCCCCAAAATTGGGGGAAGTGCCTTTGGTATATGTATGTATGTATATATATATATATATATTCAAAGATGTGTAATACTTATATATATATATACATATAAGTAAGTAAAACATAAGAAAAGTCAAAGGCCATTAAAAGAGTGGAGCAGAGAGAGAGATGACCGTCTACTCTCACTGAGCCAAAAGTAAAAAGTGGCGAGACACAGGTGTGTGAGCAGGGTAGCCGGCTATCCCGGTTAGCCCCGCGCTAACTGGCTGTAGGGTAGTTACACATCGCTAAAGTATAATCCCTATAAATAGTGAAAAGGTTTGTATTTAGTGTCGGAACAAAGGTAAATTGTGAGAGTGGCATGGAGGTGTTTACAATACAATAAAAAGTCTCACAAAAAAAATAGTAATATGGAGCATCAACATTCCTATCACGGGTTGATTAACTGGGATTTCTCGCATGGAAATAAGGCAATACAGTACATGATTGACAGGGTTTTACAGAACAAATATATCATTCATCCTATATATATACTGTACAGTATATTTCTACATTGTGCAATTTCTAAATGGTAGGAAGAAATATCCCAAGAATACTACACGTGGGAAAGTAACCTTGAGGCTGTGTCCAATAACAATGTTATCTAGAATTTCTAGTTTCAATATACAATACTATCAGCATACTATTAAAAATTTTCTTTTAATTAGGAACAGTAATAACTTGGAAGAGTGAAAATAATAAAAATCCCAACAGGGAATAACTGGCTTAAATGTGAATCTGGACTCGGGTAAAAAGGTAATTTTTATATCTTCCAAACTAGCATTTTAGAGTTAGTAAGTGAAAATTAAAAAAACTACAATACAATATTGTTGCCCCCCTACATACCGTCCCAAACAAGTAAACAACGGTAACCAATATGTACCTCATTTTCTATCTACCTAGTGAGGAGAAAAGACAGTTTCTAGACAGTGTCGATATGTTAAGATGAAGATTATTCAGCTGACTAATCTGTTAATTAGTGGTATACTTATTTGTTATTGTTATTTTCTTTATCATTGGATGAGTTTATTGATTTGACTTGGAAAAATATCAGATAAATCATCCAATGATTCTTCACCCGCGACAAAAGTGTATAGTCTAACCAAAGGGTATTGGCAGAAAATTGGGGAACTTAAAAAAAGCCCTTTACTTGCTTGAAATGCATAGACAAGGACTGCAATAGAGATGATAGTTGTGACGCATGTTTAGGATGGTCATTGGATTACATGAGTAAGTTTGCTGAATATTAACGATGATTACCCTTATATAGAAATAGAAGAGGGGCTTGGAAAGGTTGGGAAATTTGCCCAACTAGCAATAGTGAAGATAAGAGCTCATTCAGGCTTTGCTTTTCTAGCAACAAACCCTCTACTATTATAACTCTCACTTATTCTCCAACTAAAACCTCTTGAGTTTCAAGCCAGTGAGGTTTTTAAGAGGCTACATAGAGTTATGAAAGCTCGGCTGTATCAGCTCAAGACGTTTAAGAGCTTAGGTCCAAGAGCCATTATTAAGTGTCAAAACCCCTTCATAGTGATGTTCAGATCCTGTCTATGTTCAATAGCGGTAAACTAACCTGTCTCTTCCAATAACATCTCAACCCCTTTTCCTGGCAGCCTAGAGGCCTACTCATAGATAAGAAAGTTGATGAACAGAACCTGGACCCAGGGATAAGCTTACTTGCTTGCTTTGTTATTCTTCTCTGCTGTCCTACACATTCAGTTATGCCAAGACAGTGACTAAAAGTGAAAGGCAGTGCAGACCTCTTTCTAAGATTAGATGCTATAAAGATATCCATGGAAGAGCTAATAGTGCTGTATGTAAGACACTTCTCACAGATGCTAGGCTATATAATAACTGTTAGCTTGGAGAGCCTATTTTTAGCATTTATCAGTGTGAACACAGTAGTATTGTTCTAAAAAAAAAGATGTTTCTTCATAGTTGTTTTTTTAACCAAATATTCAGAATTTATCCGGATAAAAATATAAGAATTCATCAAGGGCGAGTTTTTTTAATGTAACAACAAAATCACTCATTAAGTCTTCATTTGCTTTTAGTGTTTGAAATCTGGACTACCTTCTAAAGTAGGATACATGTCTCAATTTTATCGCTTTGAATTGTATATTTCAGTCTCAATTAAGTACCTTGAAAAGCAAAACTAAACCCAACTATAGTCCATTTCTTTAAGCGAGTCATATTTGCACCGACTCGCAGCGGTGCCCTTTTAGCTCGGAAAAGTTTCCTGATCGCTGATTGGTTGGACAAGATAATTCTAACCGATCAGCGACCAGGAAACTTTCCCAAGCTAAAAGGGCACCGTTGCGAGTCGGTGCAAATATGAATCGCTAAAAGAAATGGACTATAGTGTAGCCACGTTCTATTGCGAAATCTAGAAGAATTATTAAATGGTGAATAATATGAGGGATACAATTCAACTTTTTAAAAAATCAAAGCCCTTATCTGGCAGTCTCATATTAATGTACTTCCATTATTGTCCCTTTGCACAAATCATACTGTAATTCATCATAATCCAAATGACCATATTCAAAGTTACCTCAAGTTACAAGCCTTCTCTAAGGAAGCACTTTAAGGCTGGAAAATTAAGTATTGCTTGTGAGATTGCATGGATGTTATTTGCAGCCCTTCTCTTATAAAACATTCTTTGGGCCCGGCTCCTCCAAATATATGATGGTTGCTCTATCCTTATACATGAATGCACTGCTTCAAGATTTATGCTATTGACATTATTAATTCTCTGGAATATATGTCTCAGAGCATCACTGGCAGCTCTGGAGAGAGAGTAATTCAGTTCTCTCTCATGCTACTATGTAGATGGCCTAGTTTTAGATGGAATCTGCCAATTTATTTTTAATTTTCATCTTACCACTTGGTTTCACAAGTGCAAAATCTCCTTTTCTTTCTATCTTTACAGAATCTTAGTTTTACTATGCCATTCTTCATATAATTTTCCTACCGATCATTTGAAAACTTCAAGTCTGACTCTGTGATAATTTTATTCACTAATATGCCATCAAAACAGATAGTTATTGATATAACCATGGAATAGTTGTACAGTAATACTATATGAAGTTGCCAAACTCTTTAAACAATGTGGCAATCATTCTATTATACACTTAAAGGTTTAAAGGCCACTCATGAATGGTAGAAGCAAGGGACAGTGACATTGCCCTATCAAGCAGGACAATGCCCTAGAGACTGACCATATATACATATGATCAGCACCCAAGCTAGGATCAAGGAGGGCCAGGCAATGGCTGCTGATAACTCACAAGATAGACCTATAGGCTCCCCCACACTCCCCTTCCTTAGCACACAAGGATGGTGAGGTTGCAGCGACCAAAGAAACTAACGAGTTTGAGCGGGACTCAAACCTCAGTCTGGCATCCACCAGTCAGGGATGTTACCACATCAGCCACCACAACCCTTGACTGTTTATAAGCACCAGGACTACTATACTGCTGTTAAAATCAATGTCCAATGCCATCTTTTATTTCTGATTGCCATTGTTGGCAATTCATTCCATCTTTACTACATCCAGATCTATTGCTATTTCTTAACTTTCTTCACATATTGACATTCTATGCTAGGGAATCTTGCTACCCAAGTTGAAGGCCTTATTGACTGGCTGCCAGGGAATGCAGTACTGAATGTGCAACTATGAATAAAAACACCCACCCATAAAAGATTTGCAAAAGATTGAACTTGCACAATTAGAGAATCCATTTTCAAGGTTTGGTTTTTAAAATTAGCTCCTCAAGAATTAAAAGTATAATTAAAATTAAAATCCATAAAATCCAAGATTACCAACAAAATTCTCGTCAGCAACGCTTGAAAACTACCTGCTAATGAGAAAGCCGGGAAAACAATTGTTCCAACTGGAAAAGCACATTCTATATAAGTGTCAGTGGGGTGATCCTGTGCAGGGCATTTAACGGCATTCCGCTATAATACCTGCAATTTTCATTAACTGAATACACTGTGAATATTAAAGCGATTTCTAAGTACCGTAATTATACTGTGTACTGTGCAGTGTACCAGAGGGACAAAATTCCTATTGCCCTATTAATATTATTATTACTATTATTATTATTATCATTATTACTTGCTAAGCTACAACCCTTGTTGGAAAAGCAGGAGGCTAACAAGCCCAAGGGCTCCAACAGGGAATATAGCCCTGTGAGGAAAGGAAATAAGGAAAAACTACAAGAGAAGTTCAAGAATAATAACATTAAAATAAATCTTCCACATATAAACTATAAAAACTTGAAAATTACAAGAGAATAAAATCTTCAAAATAGCAAGGAGGAGGAGAAACAAGATAGAATAGTGTGCCCGGGTGTACCCTCAAGCTAGAGATCTCTAACCCAAGACAGTGGAAGACCGTGGTACAGAGGTTATGGGGCACTACCCAAGACCAGAGAACAATGGTTTGATTTTGGAGTGTCCTCCTTGAAGAGCTGCTTACCATTGCTAAAGAGTAATTTCCACCCTTACCAAGAGGAAAGTGGCCACTGAATAATTACAGTGCAGTAGTTAACCTCTTGAGAGAATAAGAATTGTTTGATAATTTCAGTGTTGTCAAGTGTATGAGGAAAGAGGAGAATGTGTAAAGAATAGGCCAGACTATTCTGTGTATGTATCAGCAAAGATGAACGAACCGTAACCAGAGAGAGGGATCCAATGTAGTACTGTCTAGCAAGTCAAAGGACCTAATAACTCTCTAGCGGTAGTATCTCAACTGGTTGCTGGTGCCTTGGCCAACCTACTTGAGCTTGTCTTAACCCAACTCTCTTTATCATGAGCTGATAGTGCTAAACTAATATAAACTGCAGCACCACTATCCTCTAAATAGAGGGGAAGGGAGAAACTGTTGATAAATGTTTGGCTTGAACACTGACCATAATGTATAGTAGTTATATTACAGTATCCTTTACCAAAATCTTTCGATAGATTTATATTTACTATATATACAAAGGTTAATTAGATATGGTCCAATCGAGAGAAGGATAATTTAAAATACAGTCACGAGTGGATGAAACTCATATTTCCTAAAAGAAAACTATTTATTCCCTCGTGTCTTAATTAGCCTTTTGAAAAATATCCGACACCCTATAAGCTATCCCATAGCATCACTAATACAATAAGCACTTTTATAATTCAATCTACCTTTTCCAGATTCACATTTTGTTTAATTTTTCAAATAAGATAAAGTATAATGTATTTAATCTATAAAGATGTATTGATAAAAGTCATGAAGTGTGGATCAGGGAATCACCTGGAATGTATCTCTTTACATAATAAGTCAATGGGAAGTTATTACTAATAAAGAGCTTTTCCAAATAGGAAGTCTTAATGAATCATTCCAGTTGCATTGTAGTACCTATTGTACATGATCATATGCCAATCAGTTTCAAAAGCCCCAAAAATTATCTATTCACAAAGATCCTCATTAATTAGGTTACTCTATAAAACAATATCTATAGTTAAAAATAAAATACTAAGCATAATATGATAAATAACAAATTGAGATTGAATATAGCATTATAAAAAAGTATTTATATTTTGGTTACAGCAATTCTATAAAGTAATAAAATCAAAATGAGCTTACCTAATCTCTGATGTTCTTCTTCAAGCCACATGGGATCCAATTCCTCCTCTTGGTATTTCATATCTTTCCAGTCCACTTCTTTTGAATTCTGAGCATCGTACCTCGATGGTCTGCTACCTGGTAGAATTCAATGATATCACTTGAAATGGGATTATCTCTCCAAGGCAGAAAACAGAATAGCAGTGACAATTTTCTAATGCTGTATATTAATATTTCTTTATATAGGGTGTACTTCCTGGAAGTTGATAATTACTGAGTCCGCTATGAATTATCAACTTCGAGGAGTTACACAACAGACATACTGTACTTGTGTTTGTAGCTCATATTCCCTTCAATGTTGCAGCTGATGGTGCAAGACTGGTTTTCTTTGTCATTATACGAATTCAAGAACATAATACTCTTCATTCAACTAGTTAAATGAGAAGTCCACTGACCCTCCTCTCCATCCAGACTGACACAACGCAAATGTTTTCGTGGAGTGTATTTCCTGAAGGTTGGTAGTTTCTATTTCAGATTGAAAAATTACCAACTTTAAGGAATTACACCACTAGCTTATTCTTTTATTAAGTCAGCAAGACATTGAACCCTCTTCTTTATACAGTTGCACAAGGTGAAACTATTCCGGAAGGATGTGATTCAATGATGAGGAAAAAAGCGAGTGATTACAGTACAAAGAGCCTGTTAAAACTGAAAGGCAATAACTGCTTGCTAATTATGTACATTAATGTTACCTTGTAGATCATGTACTTCCTGGAGGTTGATAATTTTTGGTTATGCTTTACAAATTATCAATTTCAAGGAGTTACATAACAAGTAATCTTACAATGCATGAATGCCTTTTCTTGATTATGTGGAACCAAGAACATCATAATCTCAATTCAAATGGTTGAACATAAGAGCCATCAACTTTTCTAATCAGTCATTCAACTGCTAGCAACCCAACGTTTTCCTGTTGTATTTCCTGAAGGTTGTCGAGCAGTTTTTACATATTTAATTGTCAATTTTCAAGAATTACAATACAATATTGATATAGGTGTTGTTAGAAGCAGTCACAAACCATCCTTCTCTATATACGACAATCTCTGATCAAGTAATTTTGGGCTTGAGTTGCAACAGTAATCATCAGTGTTCATAAGGTCTGTCACTACTCTTTGCAGCAGAAATATACACTGATATGGATAATCTGAAGAGATGTGGCATGTGAATATAGAATGCTACGAATCGTGACGTGGGTGCCCACGAGGGGTGTACGGGGATATTAAGTCCACTGATCTGAAAACTGACTGAGACTTAAAGACTGGAATCGTCTCAACACGTCATGGCATAGATTAGTCAGTCAGTTGGAAAAGCAGCGAAGTAGCCAGAGTAACACTCATTGTAAGGTCCGTGAAATCATGATGAACAGGCACATGATGATATGTACTAGGCAAAAGTTTATGAGGAAATGACGTATTACGATTATTATCCTTTTTTTCATATTTTCCTTTCCATCATGTCTAAATCTTCATCAATGAAATTTTTCTATTTCTTTATCCCTCATACGTCCTTTCCTCCTCCTCCTGCTTCTACACTAGGAACTTTTCTAAAAACCGGCTTTTCACTCATTTCTATAGAGCATTCAAAACACTTCAACCATTAAAATCTCAATTAGTTTTCCAGTTGTTTCACAAATTTCTTTGTAACTTCACTTGTAATGTAACCTTCTCCCACTCCATATTGCCATTCTTTGATCACAACCTATTCAACAAAAAAAAAAAAAAAAAATAATTTAGGGCAAATTCTTTGGATAATGATCAACCACTCACTATATTTTTTTCTATCACCCAATAGGTGACTTGTCTCTTAATGTTCTTCTTAAAAACCTTCTTTGATTTGACACTTCTATTGAACAAGAGAATTTCTCTTCCAGATTACCTTGAAAGACTTGTAAGCGTATACTGTATGTAAAGTCAATGTCTATTTCACCACATGAAAGCTTTGGGATGTGTTAAGTGCTGTACCAAAAGAACAAGACATATAATAGAAAAATAGCTTAATGACTTTCTTATGAATAAAATTTACTTCCATGAGATGTTCCTTCACAGAAGCCCTTCTATCTAATTTGATATTTTTTCAATGGTAATTTGGGCAAGTAACATTACATTTACTATTCTAGAGTACATCACTAATAACTCCTGATCAGCAGGAATAGCAGTTTTCTTCTTTAGTAGTTTCAATGAACAGTCATAGATTTCCACTTCTTTGATCAAATTGAAAAATCTTGCAAAAAAATTTCCACCTGTTGCTTTTCCAAACTGTAATGGTACCATTTCCCTTCAGAGGCCAATTCAATATTTGAAGAAAATTATTCAGATTCAATTTACCAAAGGTTCTGCTGTTTCCCTAAAGGTGAACTACTACTGTACTTTAGTGGCTGGTTTCATTAGGTAATTTGAGGATAGATTAACAGAATTTGTTTTTTTCAACTTCAATAAAGATTTTCAGCCAATATAAATAGAGCTTTCCATCTCCAATAATAATCTACAAGTGGTTGGAGTCTGAGCCGGGGGATTTATACTGGAACTGATTCCAGTAACCAAAAAAGTAACACTTTAAAAAAACTTCCAATTTCAATATTACACTTTCTGTAAAACACAACACACAGAAACATTATCATTTATTTAATCTCTATCATTATTTATATAATTATTATTATAAATAGTAATAACAGTAACAACAATAACATACAATAACTTTTGATGATAACTCAACAATGAGAGAGAGAGAGAGAGAGAGAGAGAGAGAGAGAGAGAGAGAGAGAGAGAGAGAGAGAGAGAGAGAATTAATACTATACTGTAATAATAATGATAACTCAACAATGAGAGAGAGAGAGAGAGAGAGAGAGAGAGAGAGAGAGAGAGAGAGAGAGAGAGAGAGAGAGAGAGAGAGAGAATTAATAATACTATACTATAACAACAATGATAACTCAACAATGTGTATCAATAATTATCATTACAAATGGTACCCGACAGGATATTTGTGGAGTACCTTTCTAACAGTTCACGCGGATGAGGCAGATAATGGACAGACACCTACTATGGAAGATGACACGCATGGTGCTGGATGTGAGTTTACTAAGTCTGAATCATTTCTTGTAGTAAGAATCGAGTAAGATTGGCAAAGTGCTTTATTACTCCTCAGATATGTTGTCTTATAGCAGCTAATGTGATTGGTAGCCATATTGTAAACATTGGTGAGCCTCTCTGTACTATTATACTCTAGTTCCTTTTTAACTTCTGTGGAACATGAAGCTTGAAGCAACTTTCTATCAAAGGCTTCTTGGTTCTGTAGTTTTTACGCCACAGTCTTCTTCCTGGTTTGCCATCATTTGCTACTTGGTCTTCACTTGCCTTTTTTATTTCATCTTCACTAAACCATCATTACTCAGTTCCAAGTTCATAACTTGTGGAGATAATCTTTATTTTCATCACATAATTCACTCAATTTAAATTTCTTTGAGAGAACTTGATATGCGGAGATGTGTCTATAAAATCTCATGCTTCCCTTTAAGGACTTACCTGTATATTTTACACATTCCACAGGACTCATCAGGTCTTTCACAAGTTACGGCAATGGTCACTTCCAATTTTGTCTTTTCGTGTTCAAATCTACTACCTTGAATTCTAAAGCTTGGATTGAATTGGATTGAGTTATGAAATTTAGCCCAGATGCCAGGCATTTGTACTGGTGAGGTCATTGGCCAGTGGTCATGTTTGTGCAGTAAACCCATTTGAGGTCAACCTGAAAAGTCTTCATGATAAACTACAATTTGTTGCTATGGCTCCAAAAGGTCTTCAAAAGCCAGTTCTCCAGCATAGGAGCCAAATGACTACAATGATATTTCCACTGATGTCTACCTGCAGTTGATTAACAATATACAAAAAAAAATTGTAAGTCTGATGATGATAATGTCAATTGCAAAAAAGAAGTGTAAGCAAATTGCAAAACTATTTGTTTAACGGCTCTTTCAAAATGAAAGCTTAACTTCATTTCCATTGACACCATGTCACAACTTCTTGAAAACACCTTCACGCAACCCTAATTGCTTGTGATATAATCTTAAGATAGGTAAGGACTGATGCTATGTTACCTGAAAAAACTATAAACGTATTTTAGAAAAAAAATTGTTACCCGTATTGAATTAGGATGAAAGTCATCTAAATTCTTCAATGTCCAAACACTTTGGGAATCTTGGAAGATATTTTATTGGCCAAGCAATGATGTTCAATATCAGTAGTAAAATTTTTCAGTACCCACTCTTCAAGACTATAGTAACAGCATAAACACGCCCAAAGTGGTCATCTCAATACTGTAGTCTACAAAACATGCTTATAAATTTTTAATGAAACTAGAGGGGCACTCAGTAGAGCGCAGACCTCCGCCGCGGCAGCTTATTTCTCGACCTTTTGCTCAGCCTTGACCTTAACATGTATCAATTAGCGTGGATTTTCACAAACTCAAATATGAACCAAGTTTGAAGTCTGTGACAATGATGTCCCAACTTATGGCTGATTACGTGAGTTGGACATTTTGCTTGACCGTGACCTTGACCTTCCAAAATTTAATCATTTCCAGCTTTCTACATAACACTTAATCCTTGCAAGTTTCATCAAGCTATTATTAAAATTGTGGCCAGGAAGATGTTCACAAACCAAAACACACACACATAAACAGGGGCAAAACATAACCTCCTTCCAACTTCATTGGCAGAGGTAATTATTTAACCAACGCTTAAAACACACGGGAGGAAATAGGAAAACTCAACCTCTGAGTTTATATACAGTAAAGTACATTAAATAAAATTATAATTCATGTAAAAAAAAAAAAGTTACAGCCTAAAACATTTTTTCTTTTGCAAATTTTAACTTTAATGGCTACAATACAAACTTAAAGTTTCATTGAATTTCATGTCATCAGCTCTAAGATAAGTTCTTTTTCTTCTTTAGGTTATCAGTTTCATAAAAACAATATGACAAAATAAACATATCAATAAAAATTTTGTAATAACTTTGAAACTATTATATCATTTTCCTGCACAATTACTTCCTACATCACAAATATATACGAATAATCTTATATAAATCAGATAAAAACATGTTTCCTCTCAGTTTTACATACTTTAAAAAAGTGAGTTATACTTTATACTTATAAACAAAATTATGGTCAAGAATCATATAAGAGATACAATAAAAGTTATGAAACTTGGACGATGAAGCCAGAAGGAACAACGCTAATAGGGTTGCCAAGACAAAAAACACCATACCCTGTACACCATAAGTTGAGTTATGCAAATAAATATCAGAATCAAAACCCTATGCAAAGAGCTAGATGACAGGAGTAAAATTACCAAAAATCTTCCTAAAATGAGTAAGACAGAAAGAGTAAAAACAAACTCGTCTGCCAAAGAAGGCTTTTTAGTTTGTTTGTATGTATGTATGTACGTATGTATGTATGATTATTTTTTTGTATTTTTATGTTGCACTGCATTGCTTATATTCATTGTGTTAGATTACAATATTTATGTTTTATTTATACAATTTGAATGGCTAATTCTTTAGTTTGTAATATCTATAAAAATAGCAAACAAATTTATATAGTACTAAGAAAAAACAAAATGTGTATATATATATATATATATATATATATATATATATATATATATATATATATATATGGTATAAAGTGAATTTGTTTAGCTTTCTAATGCTACCTTCTTCTTTTTTCTATCTTTATTGCTTAGTTAGTTACTACACAAAATGTTAACATAAGTAGGTTGGATAATCTGAAAATATCACACCGTAAAATATTAGCATTATTTAATCAGTAACAGCTTATTAGCAAATGCATTTATTGCAAAATCATTACTTTCACGTAAAAGATCGACCATTTCCACACAATTAAAGTAAAAAATAAACTCCCAAACATATTTATTACATTTGTTATAATCTCAAATAAATATCTATGATTTTCCTGTAAAATTTCAATTTTATCACATATTTTTTATCATTTCTAAGCCTTGCATAGATATTCTGATTACTTTACCTTTAGTTCAATCATTTGCAGATATCATACAACAAACCATAAGCATATATTGGTAATGGTTTGGATGTATCGATTAAAAAATTAAAAACCTTTTCTACGCGAGCGCCACTTCTTGGTGAAAGCCCTATACCTGATCACCACTTTGGATTGGGCATATGAGCAAAAGGTTTAACATATGTTTTGCTCAGCCAGGCTATGCCATTAAACAAACTATATGTTCCTTTATTGTAGCCAAAAAGTAAAGTTGTATTTAAAATAAACAGGATTTTAATAACACAGATGTTTCACTTAACTGTATCCAATAATAATGACAGTAATATTCACATATTACTATTGTATTCTGAAATAAAAACTACAAATACAGTATACGTATATGATTGTAGGATCCTCGAGAATACCATATATGCTTTAAAAATCAGCTGATTAAGGCAAGCTACCAAATTACTTTTTATCTCTTGCTAACAGAGACAATTATTCATTTTTATTTTACTCTACAAAATTGTGTAATACTCTGTAAAATTACTTATCTCATATTTTATTCACTATCCATTTTAATGACATTTCAAAGTTTAGATAGTTTTTATCACTGTTACCAATGCCCAATAGTTTTTTATGGTCCTTGATTACAAAAATTAAGTAATTATTGACCTTTTCTTCCAATTCTTTAGGCAGTTTTTGTGCGATATCAGTTTACCTTTTCATAAACCAAAATAGGTATAATGTGATAACAAATCAGTACATGTAGTATTCTACGTAATGTCATTTGTAAGACTACTAAAGTAATCGTTTACTGTTGTAAGAATGATGAAATGCAAGCAAAACAGCAGTTGTTATCCAAATGAGTTGTGCATAACAAACCAGATTTTATTTTTAATGCTTTTTTTGTTTTTTAACTTATTCAACTAGAAGGGATGAAGAGGTGGAGAAAAAGAGGTTACTGCATTATAATTTGGTCTCAAAAGAATTATATGATACACATGACACGTGTTGAAATATATAAACATAATACGCTGCACGCATACAAACAAACCATTACGTCGTCAGATTGTAGCAGAGATCAGTCAAACTTTGATGTTTGTCAAAACACATAAATGTACTACTGCTCATAAGTACCGAAGCCACTAACCTCCACTAATGCAGTAGTAAAGTCATAGTCATGGTATAAAAATACACTATTTTGACATAAAACCTTAACTAGGACTCAAAAAGAATACGGAGGACATAAATATAGAATAGATAAAAATAAAATTGTAACAAAAACAAATAATAAAATTATTCTATAGGAGATGCGGCCTATCAACTAAACGTTAACCCAAGGACTTACTACATATATGTATTGATCTATATACAAACCTCAGTCCTTTACATAGGAAAAATATAACAGCAAAGCTAGAATACGACAGTTAAGATTTATAATGAGGTGTTAACAACCAGCTGGCAGTTACCTGCCAGTAGCGGGGAAGCAACCATCTCTCCCCACTAGTTAAAGACAAACCACTTCAATAGCCTAGATACTGCGATTTAGTAGGGGGTTGGTGCTGGCAGGCAAGTATGAGTTAAGGACCCAGGTTTGTATAGCTAGGAAATAGATATACACTAACTTAAAAATGTTATTTGTTCCTACACAATACAAATCATCGTTCTTTACATAAGAGATTCATCCTTAGACTGGAGGAAAGTCCTGTTCCAATGGACTGGAAACTTTTAACCCAAGAACTCACACCTAATGAATCCGCAATGCTGAAAGAATTGGACTACCACCATTTTTATTAGTGACTTAGTAATAATAGCGGGTTAACGGCTGTGGCTACTGTACAGACAGCTTTCATTCTTTTCAGATTTCAGCTTCACATATTCGGTCATTCGAGATAAGAGAACCGTATAACCCATTCAACAAATAATCACATATTTAGGGTTGGCAATAAGTACTCTCTGCAGTTATTATATAGTTTACATGATTAATTTGTATAAATATCTTGTTTAATTTTAGCTTAAAATTTAGCACACCGTAGCGTCAAGTGTCTGCAGTAGTATTGTACAAAAATATAGTTTTGCAATTTAAATTAATTATCATTATTATTATTATTATTACTAGCCAAGCTACAACCCGAGTTGGAAAAGCAAGATGCTATACGCCCAAGGACTCCAATAAGGAAAAACAGCCCAGTGAGGAAAGGAAACAAGGAAATAAATAAATGATGAGAACAAATGAACAATAAATGATTCAGTACAGTGCATGCTGTATTTGATTTATTATTTAATTTTTTGTATTTTGAGTTTACGTACATTAACGTAAATGCTAATTAGTATACTGTATGTACTTTTTCTTATATTAAATCTGTAGTAATTTGCTGTATGTATTCCTAACATACTTTACAGTATATCTTAATATATAAAATCTTTTTATTTCTTGACAGGTTTGTTTTGGACAATGCCCAAGAAAACATTCATTACCAAGGAGGAATGCCATGCTCCCAGTTTTAAGGCAACAAAGGACAGGTAGGCTAACAGTGTAAATTTTTTTCCCGTTTCTCTAATTTACGTGTACGGTAATATTAACTTTATATTTACTAATGATTGTTTTATTTAATTTTGGGTGTCTTGTTAAAAAATTATATGTTACTGGACAAGTACTGTACATAAAGTATTATTCATCATGTTATTTATCATACACAGTACTTATAAAACCCCATTTTAATAAATGTGCCTTTTTCTGACTTCCCCAGGTGTACGTTATGTCCGATACTGCTGCCGGCCACCTAATAAGACCTGGCTTTAGTTATAAGTCGGCATGGGCCCTTGCACCACAGAATTCGTAACATAAATTTGCTGCCTGTCTACTGAATGCACAACAAGAAGGCATGGATGACAAAGGAGCTCTTCTTGAGCTTGCTTAACCCTTTTACCCCCAGGCTATTTGGAACTTTCTAACCCTTAACCCCCAAGGGTTATTTTTTTTCAAGCACAATTTGCAGTATGTTTTTTTTAAATTGCTTTAACACAGCTTTAATTTTCGTCATAGAGAGGTCAGGTTGGTCTCATTCTCTTGGAAAATGCCTGAAGATTCTCAAAAAAATTATCAAAAATATGCAAAAAAATGTAAATAGCAGTTTTTTGCAAGGACGTACCAGTACGTCCATGGGGGTAAAGGGATGAGTTTTGTGAAACGTACCAGTACGTCCTTTGGGGGTAAAAGGGTTAAGTACTGCTTCTTGCCTGACGTGAAAAACTACTTCAAGAGAAAGGGCATAGACTTCAAGGTCCCCCTCAACTTTGGCAACAACCCCCGGACCTCCATCCTCCGTTGGGATAACAATTCCTGATGTGCAAGTGGTGTTCTTTCCTCCGAACACCACTGTCCTCCTCCAGCCTATGGACCAGGGGGTTTCTCATGTCAGAAAGAGAATGAGGACTGGAAAATGATTCCCAAGTCAGCCCAACTTATGGATACGAGGAGACTTATCCACTTCACTACGAGGCAGCGGTCCACGCTTAGTAGCTGCATACGAGAATTATGACTCGGATTTATATTTTTATAACCTGTAATTGAATGTTTAATTTGTATATTTGCATGTTTATTTCATTACAGCTAAGCGATTATGTAATAATTCCATGATAGATAGACTTCAAAATATAAAAAAACAACTAGTCAATAAAATATTTCACTTCAGAGAAAAATTTAAAAAAAAAAGAGAGAGAGAGAGAGAGAGAGAGAGAGAGAGAGAGTGTGTGTGTGTGAGTTTGTCACAGAAGATAGGGCCATTCAAGTCCTGTCCCTAGCTAACTATATGGCGGAAGAGTGCCAGAGACCTACAAACTCTCATAGCAGACATCAGTAAACCAGGAAGAGAAACTTCACCAAAAGAGCCCTCAAAACGGGAACGAGCGCCACGACTGTCCATCTAAACTCCATTCAAGCAACCATTGAAGGGAGACAACACCTCCCAATGGAGCTCGAAAGGGTTCAAGAACAAAACGGTGCCACCTGCTCCCACGAGTGAGACTGACAATAGAGGGGAGAGGGCATGAAGAGACAATGACTCAGACCAAGAGGGAGAGCTCTAGGACAGCTCGACCAGTCTCAAGGCAGGAGCAGAGCTGAGGGGGAGTCACAATGGATCCTCAAAGGCACCGGCAAGAAAAACAATGCAACTAAAAGCCTTCTGTCTCAAGAGACTGAACCAGATCCACGAGGACAGAGAGGTAGAAGACTCGGGGGGACTAATTTCGACATAAAAGTCACACCAAGCACATAGGACACAGGCCCCTGTCCAGGAGGAGAAGGACCAAGAAAGCAGCAATCTTAGACAAGGAAGGCCAAGAACTCGAAAGATCTCGAGCCTTGAACCAAACTGAAAACAGATAAAGCGTGTAACGATCAGCGAGTGGACAAGTAATTGGCTAGACCCAACAGGCAAAAGACCCATTAAAACAAAACCTCCTGACCAGGGAACCTCCTGACATTCCCCAAATAAGAGGACAAGGCATGAAGAGACCCTGGAGGAATGGTAAACGGGCTTACCAAGATCACTCCACTCTGACAGACAAACTGGAGGAGCCAAAGGGACCTCCAAAAAGAGGCCAAAATGGGACAAAGACAGGAGGCGAACACCTGGAGTCCTTCCCGGGAACAGCTCCATCAAAAACACTACCATCAGGGTTGACGCCACTAGATTCAAAGGGAGAGGGGAAGGATGGGTTTCCCGAGTCCTATAATATCACGAGCAGGACTTTTCCATTCTCAAGGGATCCCTCTCTCAGGAAACTTTTGCGTTACCTTAGTCTAGAGCTTTTTTTACAGGCTGCTCATAAATGACAGGTAAGAGGCAGCAACAATGCCCTAGAGATGGAAGGCATATATGCATATGATCAGCGCCCAAGCCTACTCTCCACCCGAGCTAGGATCAGGGAGGCTCAGGAAATAGATGCTGATAACTCAGCAGGTGGACCTATATGCTTCCCCAAACTGCCCCATCCTTAGATCCCAAGGAGTAAGGTTGCAGATAAAAGAAACTATCAAGCTTGAGCAGGACTCAAACCCCACTCCAGCAGATCACCAGGCAGGGACATTCCCAATAGGACACCAGGATCAACCAAGGAAGTTCTAATCGAGGCCCAGAGCTGTCTAGGGCCTGGCAGAGACGGTCCTTTATTGCACTTGGGAGATGACAGGGCTTCTCCCAATCCGTTGAACTTCCAGATACAATAAAGGACTTGGAGGAAGGTCATATTGAATTTGCCTTCCTGAGGCTTAGGTCAAGTTGAGAGAGAGAGAGAGAGAGAGAGAGAGAGAGAGAGAGAGAGAGAGAGAGAGAGAGAGAGAGAGAGAATGTTCCCTCTAGGAGGAGTAACCTGGATCATATTCCTTATAACCCCCCTGTAACACACATCTAGGACCAAACCTGGATCTGGCCTGGACGATCTGGGCTCATGTACTAGAGACACTATCAGAGAAAGTTGTCTAACTCGTCGTGAAGATCCGCCTCCTGCTAGAGAGCCTACTTGTCTAATACCTTCTTTGGAAGGTGAGAGATCCAGGGATTGTTCCCTAAACAAATGCTTGGACCCCCTTACCCCAGGGCTTGCCCAGTTAAAGGGTCACCTCTCTTCACCACACTCACTCGATTGGCCCCCAGAGGAGAACAACAGAAAAGAGTAAAAAGGAAGAGTACCAGGGGTCAAAGAAGAAAGTCGGGCTTTCTTCGAATTCCGAGGAAGACCCTGGAGGCGAAGAATCCCTTTCAGAAATCCTCTTATGACGGCTGCTGTATCTCTCTCACTGGGAGGATGGCTACTCGCGTCACTCACCAGAAGGTGAGGGTGTACATGCATTCCCTCTGCCTGAGGTGCATGTCCTATGAGGATCAGTTTCAACAGCACTCATGAAAGTACTGCAGGTCTTTAGCTACACTCCAGGGGAATTTCACATTTTGGCAGACATTACAGAAATCAAACACACTGGAAAAAGAAATATTAACTTTTCAATATTCCCAGTCAGAGAGAATGTCTGATCTCACTGACAGTTGATATCTAGGTGAGTTGTCAGTGAGCCTGTGGGGAGGGGGGGGGGGGGTGCCTCCCAGCTACCTACCGGTCGGTCATTAACATCTTATGATTTTAATCGTCGTATTCCCATCTTTGCTGCTATTGTTCTCCTATGTGAAGGACAATGGTTTGTAATTGTGTAGGAACAAAAGTTAACTTGAGATAGACAAGAACCAACAAACTCCTGAAGAATGAAGGTTCCCTGGCTAAAAGGAATTGGGAATTCAATCAACCTCCCAAGCTGTTAACAGCACACAGCCCTGGCACTTAGTAACAACATATTTTCAAGTAGACAGAACAGCCAGTTCCGCCAGCAGTATTACCAATGGTGGGACAAAGTAGGAGGTAGCAGGGTTGCCAATGTGGTTAAAATTTGTGTTTATTTTTTTTAGATTCAGAGCTTGATAAACAATCTGAAGGTAATATTTATAAATTATAAAACTAATATGAGCAATAACAGGCACCATATTGTAATCCTTCCTTGGCCACTTTTAATTCTAGGTAATACAAGGATCAACAACATAATCATCAATCTAGTAATCATCCTGTTCAACAAACAAAGCAGTGACAATAATATTTTTCTTCTATAATCATACTTAAAATTCATGCATTAAAACCATATGTTTTATTGCTTAAACCCTACCCCTTTCTCTTTCATTAAAGTATTAAGATATTCCTTATTTCACTAAGCAAGACAGCATTTAGTATTGCACAAGAAAAGGCTTTATCGAAGTTTCACGACTATGGATTTTCAGACAGCAAATTCCACTCATGCTTTAAATGTAACCCATGATAGATAACCTACACTTACCTGAGGTAGATGCAGAATTTTGTCGATCTCTCCCATTGGTCACTTTTGAATGTGATGCAGCAGGGGTACTGCTAACGGGGGCAGTGTTAACAGACACTTCACCTTTGCCTATGCCCAGCAACAAAGACCCCAGGCTGTTTTGCAGGCGCTGTGCTTTTTTGTGATTCTCCCGATCTGCATCATTAAAGGTGGCTATAAAAACAGTGGAAATTTCTTATTACTACAAGGGAAAAGTACAAAGTTGCACAGTGACCTTTATAGTCCTAACTCATTTAAATTTGAAAAGTAGATGGAGAAAAAATTTTACCATTTAAAAAATTTATATCTATCCACTTGTTATTAATAGAATAAATCATTATTGAATAGCAAAATTTTAACGCTAATTTTCTCATACCAAATCTGTCATTTTACTGCAGCATTACCTGTGCCCAGTTCACCAACCATAAATGCTTCAAAAACAGAATGGAAAGTGTTCCAAAGTACCTTTAACAGATGCAAAAATCATTCAAACTGAATATCAGTTCAAGCATGTCCGCTTAGTTTTATCTCCTGGATCTTCAATTTCCCACAAATTTTTATGCTGTATAAGCTTATCTCGAGATCAATTCTTCCGTAACTGCTTTTCATTTACCCTTGATGATACTTCTCATGCTAGTGTATTGTGTCTTTTATTTCCTAGTAACACGGAGATGATTACTATTTGGTAAGCAGCTGGCAAACTAGCCCACAGTATATCGTTCCCTTTTTTAACAGTTGCAGTGTTCTTTAGTGTTCAGAATATTACGCACTCTAGATGAAAGCCAGCTTCAATTAGGGCTGTTAAGCCTAAATTCCCAGGTTCTGTTTAGTGTTATTGCAAAATTTTTCAACTTGGATTGTCACTTGTCTTATTCTTTTACCAGCAAATACATTTTATTTATAAACTTTACTTTTTTTATGTTTTCTCCACAATATTTTTATGAACAGCATTCCTAACATGTAATGGTACTGTACATTATTTCCTTTGGCTATTAACTTATTATGTTCTGTTAGCTTATACCATGCTGAGGTAAGTTTTAATTTTTACTATCAATTATAGTACTAAAAGTCAGTACAGTACTTTAATAGTGCATAATGATTCAAAGATTTAGGGTAAAGAGTAATACTGACTAAAAGTGTAGCAGTTTCATGTTCAGTCTACAAGATGATCTCTAAATGTAGCGTAAGTTTTGTGAAGGTACGTACAGAAGATTTAACTAGCAGGGGTGATGGCTTGGTCTGACCAAAGTGATTATATACTAAAAGATGATAATGCAAGTCTTTCAAAGAATTTTGTCAAGGGACAAACCTAGTTCTTTTATCCTTGAGACAGAAATGACATTAGACGGCTTTAGTGAAATGCCAAACTGTGTCCTCTTAATGCTTGTTAAAGTCACAAGAACATGTTCATAAAGATAGGAGAAAGGATACTTTCCATGCATTAGCTGAACTTGATGAATTTCCACTTGTGGCATAGAAAACACCCTTTCTCTAGAAATGGCCTCTTGTTAATGCTGGACTTAGCTCATTTAATTATGCTATACAGTATTATCATTATTATTATTATTACTTGCTAAGCTACAACCCTAGTTGGAAAAGCAGGATGCTATAAGCTAAGGGCTCCAACAGGGAAAATAGCCCAGTGAGGAAATGAAGAAAGGAAAATAAAATATTCTAGGAAGAGTAACAACATTAAAATAAATATCTCCTTTATATATAAACATGTTATTTTCATTAGTAAAATAAATTTTTGAATATACTTACCCGATAATCATGTAGCTGTCAACTCCGTTGCCCGACAGAATTCTACGGGAGGGATACGCCAGCTATCACTATACTAGAAGGGGGTGTACTCAAAAGCGCCACCTGTGGCCAGGTACTACAGTACTTGTTGTTGACGCCACCTCACTTTTTCCTCGGTCCACTGGTTCTCTATGGGGAGGAAGGGTGGGTCAATTAAATCATGATTATCGGGTAAGTATATTCAAAAATTTATTTTACTAATGAAAATAACATTCTTCAATATTAAACTTACCCGATAATCATGTAGCTGATTCACACCCAGGGGGGTGGGTGAAAAACCAGTGTACAAGACTAAAGGATAGCTAAGTATCCCGTATTTCATATAATCAGTTATCCACAATAACAATGAAATAATAAGTACCTGGTAAGGAAGTCGACTTGAACCGTTACTCTGCCTTTAATAAGATCGTCTTCCTTACTGAGCGCAGCGTTCTTCTTGGAAGGCTGAATCAACTCAAAGGTGCTAAAGTATACAGGGCTGCAACCCATACTAAAGGACCTCATCACAACCTTTAACCTCGGCGCTTCTCAAGAAAGAATTGACCACCCGCCAAATCAACAAGGATGTGGAAGGCTTCTTAGCCGACCGTACAACCCATAAAAAGTATTCAAGAGAAAGGTTAAAAGGTTATGGGATTATGGGAATGTAGTGGCTGAGCCCTCGCCTACTACTGCATTCGTTGCTACGAATGGTCCCAGGGTGTAGCAGTTCTCGTAAAGAGACTGGACATCTTTGAGATAGAATGATGCGAACACTGACTTGCTTCTCCAATAGGTTGCATCCATAACACTCTGCAGAGAATGGCTCTGTTTGAAGGCCACTGAAGTAGCCACAGCTCCCACTTCATGTGTCCTTACCTTCAGCAAAGCAAGGTCTTCTTCCTTCAGATGAGAATGTGTTTCTCTAATCAGAAGCCTGAATAGTAAGAAACTGAGTTCTTAGAACTTGGAAAAGAAGGTTTCTTGATAGCACACTATAAGGCTTCTGATTGTCCTTGTAAAGGTTAAGACCTTTTTAGATAGTACCTAAGAGCTCTAACTGGGCAAAGTACTCTCTTCAGTTCATTCCCCACCAAGTTGGACAGGCTTGGGATCTCGAACGACTTAGGCCAAGGACGTGAAGGAAGCTCGTTTAGCAAAAACCGAGCTGCAAGGAACATGTAGCCGTTTCAGATGTGAAAACAATGATCCTGCTGAAGGCGTGGATCTCACTTACTCTTTTAGCTGTTGTCAAGCACACGAGGAAAAGAGTTTTTAATGTGAGGTCCTAAAAAGAGGCTGATTGGAGAGGTTCAAATCTTGATGACATAAGGAACCTTAGGACCACGTCTAGATTCCAGCCTGGAGTGGACAACCGACGTTCCTTTGAGGTCTCAAAAGACCTAGGGAGGTCCTGTAGATCTTTGTTGGTGGAAAGATCCAAGCCTATGTGGGGGAAAACCGCTGCCAACATACTTCTGTAACCCTTGATCGTAGGAGCTGAAAGGGATCTTACTTTCCTTAGATATAACAGGAAGTCAGCAATCTGGGTTACAGTGGTACTGGTTGAGGAAACTGCATTGGTCTTGTACCAGCTACGGAAGACTTCCCCTTGAGACTGATAGATTCTGAGAGTGGATGTTCTCCTTGCTTTGGCAATCGCTCTGGCTGCCTCCTTCGAAAAGCCCTTAGCTCTTGAGAGTCTTTCGAAAGTCTGAAGGCAGTCAGACGAAGAGCGTGGAGGATTGGGTGTACCTTCTTTACGTGAGGTAGACTTAGAAGGTTCACTCCTAGAGGAAGAGTCCTGGGAATGTCGACCAGCCATTGCAGTACCTCTAAGAACCATTCTCTCGCGGGCCAGAGCGGAGCCAACCAACGTCAGCCGTGTCCCTTTGTGAGAGGAGAACTTCTGAAGTACCCTGTTGACAATCTTGAACGGCGGGAATGCATACAGGTCGAGATGGAACCAATCCAGCAGAAAAGCATCCACGTGAACTGCTGCAGGGTCTGGAATCGGAGAACAATACAACAGGAGTCTCTAGGTTATCGAGGTAGCGAACAGATCTATGGTTGGCTGACCCCACAGGGCCCAAAGTCTGCTGCAAACATTCTTGAGAAGGGTCCACTCTGTGGGGATGACCTGACCCTTCCGGCTGAAGTGATCTGCCATGACATTCATACCGCCCTGAATGAACCTCGTTACCAGTTAGCTTTCGATCTTTAGACCAGATGAGTAGGTCCCTTGCGATCTAGAACAACTTCCACGAAAGAGTCCCTCCATGCTTGAAGATGTAAGCCAGGGCTGTGGTGTTGTCAGAGTCCACCTCCACCACTTTGTTAAGCTGGAGGGACTTGAAGTTTATCAAGGCCAGAATAACCGCCAACAACTCCTTGCAATTGATGTGAAGTGTCCTTTGCTCCTGATTCCATGTTCCCGAGCATTCTTGTCCGTCCAAAGTCGCACCCCAGCCCGTGTCTGATGCGTCCGAGAGGAGACGGCGGTCGTGTTTCTGAACAGCCAAAGGTAGACTTCCTTGAGAAGAAAGCTGTTCTTACACCACGCGAGAGAAGACCTCCTCTCTTCGGAAACAGGAACTGAGACCGTCTCTAGCGTCATGTCCTTTATCCAGTGAGCAGCTAGATGATACTGAAGGGGGGGGGAGGTGGAGTCTCCCTAACACGATGAACAGGGCCAGCGATGAAAGTGTCCCTGTTAGACTCATCCACTACCTGACTGAGCATCGGTTCCTTCTCAGCATGCTCTGGATGCATTCTAGGGCTTGGAAGATCCTTGGGGCCGACGGAAAAGCCCGAAAAGCTCGACTCTGAAGATCCATACCCAAGGAGACAATGGTCTGGGATGGGACGAGCTGAGACTCCTCAAAATTGACCAGGAGGCCCAGTTCCTTGGTCAGATCCATAGTCCATTTGAAAATCTCCAGACAGCGACGACTTGTGGGAGCTCTTAAAAGCCAGTCGTCTGACGGAGCCGGACACAAGATCATGGTACTGCTGCACAGTCTGTGAACTGTCAACCATGGGCAAGCGAGGAAGTACAGTGACAACCCGAATCTGTCTAGACTGTCTGGGTCGTACAGACAACTCCTTATCGGGTTGCTGAGGTTGCCGCACTGCGTCACAACAAGTCACTTCTGCTGGTTGTTGAACGTCTTCCCCGTGACACATTGACTCCGTAAACAAAAAATCCTCTAACAAGGACTAAGCTTGGACTGCATGTCTTGCAACACAGCTCAAGGTCTATGGGAGCAGGTGTGGTAACAGACGGGATTAGCGACTGAAGTGGAACCATTACCTTCCCTGGAAGCATGTTATGCTTAAATAAAAGTCCATAGGAGGCTACGCAGCTAAAGGCTCCCTCCAAATGACAGAGTCCTCAAGGGAATATCAGAAGGAGGGAGAAAAGAACTTTCTCATCTACAGGGACCATATCCTAGAAAAGCTAAGTTCTCTCAGTGAGGGTTTCACTGGTGCAAAAGCAGCAGACTAGAAGGCAACGTTATGAAACTGCTTGACAGTCTAGTGAGTTGGCAACAACCAAAGATGTGTGACTGAGAAGCATGCGGTAAGGTATGCAGAGCATGCTGTATGCAGAGCATGCTGTATGTAGAGCATGTTGTATGCAGAGCATGCTGAATGCAGAGCATGCTGTATGCAGAGCATGTTGTATGCAGAGCATGCTGAATGCAGAGCATGCTGTATGCAGAGCATGTTGTATGCAGAGCATGCTGTATGCAGAGCATGCTGTATGTAGAGCATGTTGTATGCAGAGCATGCTGAATGCAGAGCATGCTGTATGCAGAGCATGTTGTATGCAGAGCATGCTGTAAGCAGAGCATGCTGTATGTAGAGCATGCTGTAAGGTAAGCAGAGCGTGTGCATGGCGTTTAACATTTCTCAGAAATTCCATGACCAGTGCTAGAGTGCTTTATGCATGCTTGCATGGGGTTTTAATATCAACATAATATTTACCTTACATTCATAACTCATGATTCATATTTTTGCCATATTTTGCGATATTGTTAAAAATATATTGCAAGGAATACAAATATATTTTTATAAGTAATACAAATAACCTCCATTATCATAATGTTTGAAAATGGAGGTAAGGTATGCTGAACAGCAGAGTCAGAACGAGCTGGAACAACAATAGTTGTGGTTTCCTCTTCAAGACTCTGTTGAGGGAACACCTGAGGCTCAGTCTGCAAAGGCTGATCAAAAGAAGTAGCAGAAGGTAGGCGCATGGGTGGAGGAGGCTGACTCCTGGCATGAGTGGCTGAACTCAAGGGTTGCGCTTGCTGAGTGGTTGGCGGATGCGCAGTAGCAAGTTCCTGAGGAACGAGTTGAGGTTCCTGCGGTGTGAGCTGAGAGCGAAAAGGTAGTGGCTGCGCAGAACGCAGTAAAAGTCTCGCAAGTTGAGGCTCCTGAGGCGCAAGGCTAAGGTGTTGAGGTGCTTGCCTTGAGGAGGGTTGAGCTCGCTGCAGCGAGAGCTGAGGAGACTGACTCATGGATGGGAGAGGTTGTTGTACCTCAAGCGAGTGTTGCCTCACTGGTGGAACAGCAAGTGGAAGCGGAGGAAGAGAGGTATAAGCCTCCTGTTCCCATTGCTGAGGTTGCCTTAAGGAAGGCGGAGGGAGCTGCACACCACTGGGATCAGTAAACTCATAACGTGGCTCAACATCGTACGCCTGGCAGGCGGTACTGCAGTCAGGCGGAGCGAGCGCAGGCGGAGGGAGCGCAGGCGGAGCGAGCGCAGGCGGAGGCGCAACCTTCTCAGCCCGACACTCACGCATCAAGACCGAAAGTTGTGACTGCATGGACTGCAGTAGAGTCAACTTGGGGTCGGCAGACACTAAGGTCTGCTGAGGTAAAGCCTTAACAGCAGAGATCTGTTGCGGCAGAACCTTACTCCTCTTAGGCGGAGTGCATTCAACTGATGACTGCGGCGAGTCAGAGCTAACCCAATGACTGCATCCGGGTTGTTGAACTCTAACTTCGTACGTCTGGCATAGGTCTGGACTTTACGTTTAAGAGGTCTTGAGACCTGAGACCAGCGTTTTCTCCCCTAAATTTCTTCTGCAGACGAGCAAAATAAGGGCTCAATCGTCTGCGGGTGGGAGTGACGGTCTCGGTAAGACACGCCCGCAACCACCGAGGATACTTCTGTGCGCCGATCAAGGCCTGCTGAACCCTTTTGCCCTTCGACATTGCTTCTCCCCTGGGCTTGGGAGCTTGCAAGAGGTCCCGGACTGGGAGGACGACTGGCGCGCACAGAAGTACCCTCACGCACAACACTGACACACTTTGCGCTAATCACTTATCACTTTGATTTTCTGTTTGCACTTATTTCACTGAACTCGAAACTTTAAGTGGTTTGTACCTGAAACACGCAATTCTATCCTTTCTCAAAAGTTAGTAATTGCGAAAACAGAATTACAATGTAACAGAAAAATCTAATGAAAGATAAATAATTCAGTGGCTGGAAAGAGACTAAACACTAGATCACTCTAGAAACGTTTACCTTCTTCCCCTAAAGAGACTAGGGAGAAGAGCAAAAACGATAACAACGTTACTCGCTTGAATGAAACGTTTATCCTCCTCTTTCTCCCTCCGTCTCTATCTCTCTCTCTCTCTCTCTCTCTTGACTTAGAACCTGAGAGAAGAGCCCAATCATATATATCGTTAAAACATATTATTGTTAAAGGAAAAAACTGAAATATTTCCCAAAATGAAAAGTTCCTTTATTAGGATTAAAACCATTAAGTTAAGAAAGAATGAACAAAACGCTAGACACGGTTACTCTTACTGCAACGTGAAACCGTGAAAATTCTTTCTCTATCGTAACGATAGAGCGCAAGTTGAACGTTCTGAACGTCAACAACTGCAGAGACAAAACAAAACGTTAGTTCAACTTTGAAAACAGTACGAGACTATCAAAGAAATTCTTTCAAAGACATTAAAATAGCATAATATGTTAACAGGTAAAACCGAAATGACGGGCTCAATGTTAATTAACTTCGGTACCAAGAAAAGACCGCCTACTATTAGGAAGGTCGAATATAAACAAATATAAAAATTAATTTTAATAAGTTTATAATAAAAGGAAGTTAATCGAAGAGGCCTATAAGAGGCGGAGAGATATAAAATAAATCTATAACTTTTGTTAAGCAAAATTAAGAAAGAGAGTCTATACTCTCTTAGACACCAACACTTCCGTCTAAGGGAAGGGTCGGCCATTTAAAGGTGAAAGAGAGTTCATACTCTCTTCGTCACCATAATTAATCAAATTAATTCCAAAAGCTAACTAAGCTAATATAGAAGTTTCCAGTATAGCGAATAGCTGCAAATTTTAGAGAAATACTTCACCAAACCGTGAACAATACTCCAAAATCATAAGCGTATCCAAGAACGTCTTGCCGGAAGCACGACAGAGGAAAAAGTGAGGTGGCGTCAACAACAAGTACAGTACTGTAGTACCTGGCCACAGGTGGCGCTTGTGAGTACACCCCCTTCTAGTATAGTGATAGCTGGCGTATCCCTCCCGTAGAATTCTGTCGGGCAACGGAGTTGACAGCTACATGATTATCGGGTAAGTTTAATATTGAAAATATGAAAACTTTAACAAAACTAGAGGAAGAGAAATAAGATAGAATTGTGCGCTCAAGTGGACCCTCAAGCAAGAGAACTCTAACCCAGGACAGTAGAAGACCATAGTACAGAGGTTATGGCACCACCCAAAACTAGAGAACAATAGTTATGTTTATGTAATTGCCTACCAGAAAAGAATAAATATCATCAGATAAGGTATGACAAGAGGGACCGTCAGCCGGCACATTGTCTTAAGATAGTAGTTAATATTAGGTGGCAATGTTTGAAAAGGAAAGGAATAGCAAAAACAAGTGGTTTGCACCAACAATAATGATTAACATAACCCTAACCTATCACTGACAGTCTATCCTTTTGAGAACTAAGCTTAAATACCCGCTACTGCTGACCATAAGTTACCTAGGTGATTATGACATCGTTTAGTTAGATCAAAAGCTTGTTTTTTGTGAAACAAAAGCATCTGCTTCCCCTCTACATATTTTATGTACGGTAAACCTTTTAGAGTAAGTCTTTTTGTTACCAAGGATGGCCGGAGACACCTGCCCATTACATTGCAAGGCATTAAGGGGACCGTCTGCTATGTGCTCGATTTTTTTGTCTAATAATTCAAAATACACCATTTCTACTTGTTTTAGACATATACAATCCTTCATCATATAAATATTTCAGGTCATTTGATCAAAAACCTTTTGATTTATTAGCAAAAATCATGATTTTTTTTTTATTAATTTAGGTACATTTTTCTCCACTAACATGACACCAATTGTATTGAAAATCATACAGGCAAAACTTCTTTATAGATCGAATAATTCCGTGTGACAGATTTTCGATTTTCCTTTTTTTTTTTCAAATGAATTTTTTCCTTAGTTTTCTTCGTCTAGACATAAAATAATCATGAAAAAAGAGAAAAAGGAAAATCAAACGTCACACAAAATTGTGGGATTTTTATTCTTCTTTTCAATGATATCTTTCTCTCTCTAATTGAACAATAAATAAGTGAGAAAAATGTACTTAAGTATGAATAAGTATGTTTTTGAGTTATGAGCTCCCAAAGATTTGCTATAAATTTTTGCTTTTTTCTTAAAAAAATCAAGATAACATCATTATAACCTTACTTTGTACTTTTATTGTTTATTCCTACATGAAGGCTCCCTAAACGAAGCATTTAAACCCTAAGTTTACTAATACACTTGGTGTAAGGATGTCATGAGTTGGCAGCGGCCTCTCGTTGTTGCCAGAGTTTTAGTTAGAATGTTCCAGCTTTGTACTCTATTTCATGTTTTCCTCTCTTTTTGGTTCTTTTTTGTTGCTCTTTGCTTACTTTTTGTTCTTTATTTGACCTCAAGTAACATTGGCCTTGCTACAAAGTTCACAAGGACGTTGTGAAAACACAATGTATATACAAAATGCAAGTAAACAAACACATGCAAAGTAACTTCTATACAACTCTGGAGACTCTGGCTGTTCTTCTCGTAGTTTGTAGCTTGCGTTCGCCTATCCTCTACCAGTGCCTTCCATCTCTGTCATACGTATTAGATTTCGAAATATAAGTGAAAAAAATCACTATATATATGCAAAAATAAACACGCTTCTGTCAAACTCAGTCAGGGAAACGACGCAGTAAAGATGACACTATCATTTAAAGACTGCTTTATCTTCATTATTTGTTAAAATAATTGGCTGAAACTTCTGGAGAGCAGGTACGATATGTTTCTGCATACAAAGAAATAATAAAACGATTTTCGATTTCTGAAAATTATGTCAAAACACCATAGCGGACGGTACCCTTAAATGATTTCTCAAAGTATAAAGTTTGTTCTCAATACTCCAATTAGTATTATATTTGGAATTCTATTCTTAAAGCTTTCCCTGCTCCTCTCAATATGTTATTTTCATTAGTAAAATAAATTTTTGAATATACTTACCCGATGATCATATAGCTGTCAGCTCTGCTGCCCGACAGAAAAACCTACGGGCGGAATACGCCAGCGATCGCTATACAGGTGGGGGTGTACATCAACAGCGCCATCTGTCAAGTAGGTACTCAAGTACTCGATGTCAACATAGAACCAATTTTCTCCTCTGTCCACTGGGTCTCTATTGGGGAGGAAGGGTGGGTCCTTTAATTTATGATCATCGGGTAAGTATATTCAAAAATTTATTTTACTAATGAAAATAACATTTTTCAATATTAAACTTACCCGATGATCATATAGCTGATTCACACCCAGGGGGGTGGGTAGAGACCAGCATTACATGTTGACATTATTATGAGCTAAGTATTCCGTATTTCATTTTAGCAGTTATTCAAAATAACAAGCATAAAATAAATAAGTACCTGGTAAGGAAGTCGACTTGAACAATTACTCTGCCTTTTTAAGTACGTCTTCCTTACTGAGCCTCGCGATCCTCATAGGATGCTGAGCGACTCCTAGGAGCTGAAGTATGAAGGGTTGCAACCCATACTAAAGGTCCTCATCAAAACCTCTAATCTAGGCGCTTCTCAAGAAATGACTTTGACCACCCGCCAAATCAAGTAGGATGCGAAAGGCTTCTTAGCCTTCCGGACAACCCAAAAATATTAATAAAACATTTCAAGAGAAAGATTAAAAAGGTTATGGAATTAGGGAATTGTAGTGGTGGAGCCCTCACCACTACTGCACTCGTTGCTACGAATGGTCCCAGAGTGTAGCAGTTCTCGTAAAGAGACTGGACATTCTTAAGATAAAAGACGCGAACACTGATTTGCTTTTCCAATAGGTTGCGTCGATTATACTTTGCAGAGATCTATTTTGTTTAAAGGCCACGAAAGTTGCGACAGCTCTAACTTCGTGTGTCCTTACCTTCAGCCAAGCTTGGTCTTCCTCATTCAGATGGGAATGAGCTTCTCGTATTAACAGTCTGATAAAATAGGATAAAGAATTCTCTGACATAGGCAAAGATGGATTCTTAACTGAACACCATAAAGCTTCAGACGGGCCTCGTAAAGGTTTTTAAAATAGAACTTAAGAGCTCTTACAGGACATAATACTCTTTCTAGTTCATTTCCAACCATACGATAAGTTTGGAATATCGAACGATACTGGTCAAGGCCGAGAAGGCAGCTCGTGTTTGGCTAGAAAAAACCAAGTTGTAGAACATGTAGCCGTTTCGGATGAGAATCCGATGTTCTTGCTGAAGGCATGAATCTCGCTGACTCTTTTAGCTGTGGTTAAGCATATCAGGAAAAGAGTCTTAAAGGTGAGATCTTTCAGGGAGGCTGATTGAAGCGGTTCGAACCTGTCTGACATAAGGAATCTTAGAACCACGTCTAAATTCCAACCAGGTGTAACCAAACGACGCTCCTTCGTGGTCTCAAAAGACTTAAGGAGGTTTTGTAGATCTTTATTGTTGGAAAGATCTAAGCCTCTGTGACGGAAGACTGATGCCAACATGCTTCTGTAACCCTTGATAGTGGGAGCTGAAAGAGATCGTTCTTTCCTCAGATATAAGAGAAAGTCAGCTATTGAGTTACAGAGGTACTGGTCGAGGATACGGATACTGACTTGCACCAGTTTCGGAAGATTTCCCACTTCGATTGGTAGACTCTAAGGGTGGATGTTCTCCTTGCTCTAGCAAACTCTCTGGTTGCCTCCTTCGAAAAACCTCTAGCTCTCGAGAGTCTTTCGATAGTCTGAAGGCAGTCAGACGAAGAGCGTGGAGGCCTTGGAGTACCTTCTTACGCGTGGCTGACGTAGCAGGTCCACCCTTAGGGGAAGTGTTCTGGGAACGTCTACTAGCCATCGAAGTACCTCGATGAGTTATTCTCTCGCGGGCCAGAGGGAAGCAACTAGCGTCAACTTTGTCCCTTCGTGAGAGGCGAACTTCTGCAGTACCTTGTTGACAATCTAGAACGGAGGGAATGCATATAGATCTAGATGTGACCAATCTAGTAGAAAGGCATCTATATGAACTACTGCTGGGTCCGGGATAGGTGAGCAAACTATTGGGAGCCTCTTGGTCATCGAGGTTGCGAAGAGATCTATGGTTGGCTGGCCCCAGGTGGCCCAAAGTCTCTTGCATACATCCTTGTGGAGGGTACAATCTGTTGGAATTATTTGTCCCTTCCTACTGAGACAATCTGCTATGACATTCAAGTTGCCTTGGATGAACCTCGTTACTAGTGAAAAGTCTAGACCTGTTGACCAGGTGAGGAGGTCTCTTGCGAACTCGTACCATGTCAGAGAGTAGGTCGCTCCTTGCTTGGAGATGTACGTAAAAGCAGGGTGTTGTCCGTGTTCACCTCCACCACTTTGCCTTGAAGGAGAGACCTGAAGCTTTTCCAGGTCAGACGTACTGCCAGTAGCTTCTTGCAGTTGAAATGCATTGTCCTTTGACTCGAGTTCCATAATCCCGAGCATTCCCTACCGCCTAATGTCGCACCCCAGCCTACGTCCGATGCGTCCGAGAAGAGAACGTGGTTGGGAGTCTGAACAGTCAGGGGAAGACCCTTTCAAAGGTTGATAAAGTCCTTTCACCAAGTCAGACTAGACTTTATCTTTCCGGAAACCGGGATCGAGACCGCTTCTAGCGTCTTGTCCTTTTCCAGTGAAAAGCTAGATGATACAGAAGAGGACGGAGGTGTAGTCTTCCAAGTGACACAAATTGAACCACGGATGACGGTGTCCTAACCAGACTCATCCACAGCCTGACAGGGCAGCGTTCCTTCTTCAGCATCTTCTGGATGGATAGCAGGGCTGGGGGTTGATCGTCTTGTTCAGCAATGTCCTCATCAGAGGGTTCCTCATCCGAAACTGATGAGGAAACGGCAACGGAGTGGGCAACGTCTGACTCGCTGAATCCGGTCGCACTGGTGGATGCGTGACGGAGCCGGACACAATATCATGGTACTGCTGCACAGTCTGTGAACTGTCAACCATGGGGACGCGAGGAAGTACAGCGTCAACCCGAAACTGTCTAGACTGTCTGGGTTGTGCAGTCAACCCCCTACCGGGTTGCTGAGGTTGCCGCACTGCGTCACAACAAGTCACCTCTGCTGGTTGTTGAACGTCTTCCTAGTGACACACTGAACGTCCACAACCACCTCCGAGAGTCGCTTAACGTCAACGTGCGACTGGCAACCCACACTGGGTCGCATCGGTGGAGGAACCACCTCAAATGGCGGACGCGAGTAGGATACCTCAGCGTCAACAGGGCGCACAACCAACCGGTAGGAAGGTTGTTGGCCCGAAGGTTCTTCTCCGTAAAAAATCCTCTATCAAGGACACAAGCTTGGACTGCATGTCTTGCAGCAAAGCCCATTAGGGTCTACGGGAGCAGGTGTGGCAACAGACGGGGTTAGCGACTGAAGCGGAACCATTTACCATCCCTGGAAGCCTTGTTATGCTTTAATTAAAGTCCATAGGAGGCTAAGCAGCTTAAGGCTCCTCTCCAAATGACAGAGTCCTCAAAGGAATATCAGTAGGAGGGAGAACAGCACTTTCTCATCTACAGGAACCATGTCCGAGAAAAGCTAGGTTATCTCAGTGAGGGTCTCACTGGTGCAAAAGCAGCAGACCAGAAGGCAACGTTATGTAACTGCTCGACAGTCTGTGAACTGTCAAAAACTGAACTGTCAACCACAACAGGTGCGTGAGGACATACAGCACTGGTGCATTAGCAGCAGACCAGAAGGCAACGTTATGTAACTGCCTGACAGTCTGTGAACTGTCAACCACAACAGGTGCGTGAGGACATACAGCACTGGTGCATTAGTAGCAGACCAGAAGGCAACGTCATGTAACTGCTTGACAGTCTGTGAGCTGGCAACAACCAAAGCTGTGTGGGGAAGCCTCAACTCCTGACTGACTAGTCTGCTGCGGGCGAGTGGCGGTAACCACAGTGGGTTGCGGAGGCTGACACACCGTGTCAGAACACGGCAGCTTGTGGTAGCTCACGCACGGCAACGGAGTGCTCCGTGTGTCTGTGGGAGTCAGCATGCGTCTGGCAGGGTCGACTGCGCATGGGTGGAGGAGCTCTCACAACAAGAGTGTGGGAGCAGGCAGCCGCAGCGTCTGCTGGGCGCACAACCGTGGCAGGTTGTAGGCAAACGGGTGCATCGTCAACCTTCTCCGCAGTCGGAGTGTGGGAGCAGGCAACAACCAAAGCGGAGTGGTGGTGCGTGGTGGGGACTGCCGTGGGTTGCGGAAACTAACGCATCGCGTCAAAACACGGCAGCTTGACTCCACCTTCCCACTGCTGATGCGGTAGCTCACGCATGTCAACGGAGGGTGCCGCACGTCGGCTAACATCAACATGCGTCTGGCAGGGTCGACTGCGCATCGGTGGTGGAGCTCTCCGCAGCCGGAGTGTGGGAGCAGGCAGCCTCAGCGTGAGCTGGGCGCACAACCGTGGCAGGTTGTAGGCTAACGGGAGCAGTGTCAACCTTCTCCGCACGAAACTCCTGCATAACCGCAGCTAACTGAGTCTGCATAGACTGCAGTAAAGACCACTTAGGGTCTACAAAAGCGGCAACAGACGGAGCTACTGTCCGTTGTGACTGAGGGTCTAAAACAGCTGGTGCGGCAACAGACGGAGTTACTGCCTGTTGCGGTACCACCTTGCCTCTCTTGGGAGGTGTGCAGTCGTCGGATGACTGCAGCGAGTCCGAACTGACCCAGTGGCTACACCTGGGCCGTTGGACTTGCGCGGAAGGGACCGACTTGCACTTAAAAAGCTGCGAGATGTGGTCCATGGTTTCTTACGAGAAACCTCTTCCGCAGACGAGGAAAAAATGGGCTCTCTCGTCTTTGTGTGGGTGGGGCGATCTTGGGTAGATACGCCCGAAACCACGGAGGGAAAAACGTCTGTTCGTTGATCAAGGCCTGTGGAACCCATAAGTCGTTCGACATTACTTCTCCCCTGGGCTTGGGAGCTTGTAAGAGGTCCCGGACTAGGTGAACGACTGGCACGAACAGACGAACCCTCGGACGCAACACTGTAACACTTTGCGCATATCACTTTATCACTTTGATTTTCTGTTTTGCACTTATTTCACTGAAATCGAAACTTTAACTGATTTCTACCTGAAACACGCAATCCTATCCTTCATTAAAAAGTAGTAATTGCGAAAACAGTCGTACAATGCAACAGAAAACATAAATAAAGATAAAGAATTCAGTGGCTGGGAAAGAGACTAAACACTAGATCAAATAAACTACGTTTACAATCTCTCACCGCACATAGCCTGGGAACAAGAATAAAACCCTAGAAACGTTTTACCTTCTTCCCCTACAGCGACTAGGGAGGAGAGTAAAAAACGAGAACAACGTTACCAGCTTGAACGAAACGTTTATTCTCCTCTCTCTCCCTCCGTCTCTATCTCTCTCTCTCTTTCTCTCTTGACTTCGCACCTGAGAGAAGAGCCCAATTATATATCGTTAAAACAAGTTATTTGCTAAAGGAAAAAACTGAAAGGTTTTCCAAATAAAAAGTTCCTTTAATTTAGAATTTAAACCATTTAAGCTAAGAAAGAATGAACGAAACGCCAGAATCGGTTTACTCTTACTGCAAAGTGAAACCGTGATACACTCTCTCTCTATCGTAACGATAGAGCGCATGTTGAACGTCCTGAACGTCAACAACTGCGTAGAAAAAAAAAAAAAACGTTAGTTCATCTTTGAAAACAGTACGAGACTATCAAAGAAATTCTTTCATAAAACATTAAAATTTAAAAAGTATTAAATTCTTTAAAGGTTAAATACGATATAACGGGCTCAATGTTAATTAACTTCGGTTCCAAGTTAGGACCGCCTACTATCAGGAAAGGTCGCATATAAACAAACATAAAAATTTATTGTTATATGTTTATAATAAATGGAAAGTTAATCGAAGAGGCCTATAAAGGCGGAGAGATATAAAATATATAGATCTATAACGTGTTAAGCAAAATTACCAAAAACCTAAACACACTTCCGTCTAAGGGAAGGGTCGGCCATTTAAAAGTGAAAGAGAGTCCATACTCTCTTCGTCACCATAAATAAATCTATCCAAAACGAGTTCAAGTTTTGAAATGAAGATAAAACCCCTGCATAGCGAAAGCTCAAAACTGGAATAGTGTACTTCACCAAATCGTTGTGAAAACAAATCCAGTTAGTAACAGCGTATTTAGTAGGTCTTGCCAGTGGCACGACAGAGAGAAAATTGGTTCTATGTTGACATCGAGTACTTGAGTACCTACTTGACAGATGGCGCTGTTGATGTACACCCCCACCTGTATAGCGATCGCTGGCGTATTCCGCCCGTAGGTTTTTCTGTCGGGCAGCAGAGCTGACAGCTATATGATCATCGGGTAAGTTTAATATTGAAAAACAAATGTTAATACAGTAGAAGGTCAGACAAGTGTAAATAAATTATGACGTACTCTACAAGTACTGTACCTGCGATTTGTATTTTCTCTACATATACAAGCCAATCCTCTATGTTAAAGTATTCCAGGTAAAGTACAAGAAGGAAACAGTTGCTGAAGCTTGGTAACAAGGTAATTAACTAGAAGCGGATAAAGGCAATATTAATTCTGTGAGGTATTCGTGGCCACCAAAAGTTTCTTTCTTCCATCACACAATTAACAACCAGCATTCTCTTCTCAATAATAAATAAAAAAAATTAGCAAGCTGGAGAGGCATTGTCTGTATATCTGTACATGACAGCAGTCAGAGGAAAAAGTGAATGCGCCTTGCCATGCACCCTCGTCAGTTGGATAACCACCTGTTATCAAATTCTAACGATCGATTCCAGCTTGGGCAGAAGTAATCTCCTGAATCAAAGGACAATGAAAAATTAACTCTTCTTTGAACTAGCCTAGAAATGAGCTATTACGGATAAAAATTAACAATCACCGCTTGACAAAGAACAGGAGGTCAAAACTCAACAAACAACAGTTCCAAAGATGCTCGTACAAGATGTTGCTTCTACTCGTGGTACTCATAGAATGGAAGAGTCTGAGGCCCTGAGCAAGGGGGAGGGGTGAGAGCTAAAGCACGACAAAATGGAGTAAAATTAACGTGAACACGACGTGAACAGTACATGGGTGGCATATGGGTAATGTGTGATTGCTTTCTACACATTGCTTGATAGTCTTGTTCGTACTTGTCCACGTAAAACCCCATAAGGCACAAAATTCTTGCTTACAGTCTGATGCAATACTCGTAACCCAATTCAAATTTGTATGCTATTCCAATTTTACCATATTCAAAGTTACTTGTTTAAACATGACAAATTCGAAGATAATTTGTATTTTTCCTAACCATACAAACCTTAGCTATTTACAAAGGGTTATTACTTTTAGCGTAGCTGAAATGGCGAGCCATTAGAATTTAACGAGGGTGTATTACCCCCGCGCTAGTTAGCGGGGGGGTAGGGGAGTGGTAGCTAGCTACCCCTCCTCCCCCTCACACACAGGTGAATACTCACTTTCACTTAGAGGTAGGACTTGTCTTGGGGGACAGGGCTGGCGGGCAAATATGTGTAAATAGCTAAGGTTTGTATGGTTAGGAAAAATACAAATTATCTTCGAATTTGTCATTTGTTCCGTAACCGAAATACAAACCACGCTATTTACAAAGGGTGACTTATCCCTTAGGAAGGGTGGAAAGTCCCCAGCCATACTGGCTTTGGCTTTACCCGGGGACTCAGAATCCGAGTGAGTCGCACTCGAGAAAAGGAGTCCCTGCACCTCACAAGTTCCTTGCACCGCAAGGAACCATGTGGCCTACGTAAGCTTGTGTGTGAAGGAAGAAGTGTGACCCGTCCTAGGCAGTTGACCTGGAGTTCCAGAAGGAACTCTGGGTTAGGACGTTCCCAATACCACCTCGTCAGGGTATGGGGGACGCGACAGTATTGACCCAATACTCGGAACACAAGGAAGCATGGTTTACCTGCAGAGGTTCGAGGTCAGCTATGCAGAGACCAGGATGCTGCTTCCCCGTAGAGGGGATGATGAAGAAAGAAGTAAGGGCCAGACATACTTCTTTCGTTCATGCAGACTAAAACCTGATAACAATGCCCTCAACCTTCTGCTACCTGTCCAAAAAGGAGCCTGAGGTTAGACCAGCTGTTGTGTAGCCACCACAGAGCGATAGAAAACGTATCGAGACTCCTGTGGGTCACGCCCTGCAGGAAGCGGGCTGCGAAGGTCATCAGACGCTTCCAGACTCCAGCTTGTAGCACCTGCGTCACAGAGTAGTATTACTCGAAGGCGAGGGACGTTGCGATGTATCCAACATCGTGCTGTAGGGCGACGTGACGGGGGAGGGTCTGAAGACAGGTCGAGATGAATGTCCTTGAGTCCGGGCTGAAGAGGTATACTGGTGACTCTCCCCCCATGTCCTCCTTGTGTTCCCAAATCGGCTGCAACTGAGGCCAAACTGCAGCTGTTCCCAGCGCTAACCTCTCGATTCCTGTACTGGCAAGAAAGAGAAGGTCTTGGGACATCAGACACAGAATGGAGACTCAAAATCTTGAATGAATCGGACCGAAGGGTCGGGACCCTCAGATTCTGAGTCTAGCCAACAACTCAGGAGCGAGCCTGAATGTTGCCTTCCCCTCTTCCTTAGAAAGGGGGGGGAGTAGTAAGAGACCAAGAAGATTGCTTACACACTGGCCGTGGCCAGAGTGAGCAGAAGACCCAAGGCGGAATACAATCCGAGGCCTGTCATAAAAGGGTCTTGAGAAGATCTCTTAAAGGACTAAAAGTCCGAGCCATGCTCCAAGTTGGAGGTCTTCCTCCGACTAGGGCAGGGACGATCGTAGCTTCGCATGAGCGAGGATAGATCCAGCGGGCAGGAAAAAGTTATTCCTTTAAGCCTGAAGGTCAGGGAAAGGCTGAGCGACAGGCTTCATTGCCAAGAGCGGAAAGGAGTTTCCTCCCGCCGAAAGGCAATAAGACCGTTATTGCTGGAGAAGAGGCCTCACGGGAAGAGGTATATCTCCCACGGCACCAACCACCTTAGACTCTTCACTTTGCCTGGGAGACCCCTGTGGATGACTATCGCAGATGACGCGACCTCCGTACCGCGACTGTAGCGGGTTGTCTCTTCTAGAGGAGGAAGCGTAGTGTCTCCAGGCATGAAGCCGAAGCGACGTCCCGGTTCGGGAGAGATGTCGCAGTGTGGTTGCTTGAGTAGTCTGCGCCGTGGGAGAAGCTCTCCCGGGAGTTCCGTCAGGGGAAGCAGAGGGTCCAGAAACCGTTCTGCGCATAGTCCCAGTGGAGCTCTCCCATTGAAAGGTTGACAGACAACCTGGTTTTGTTGAGACCCATTGTCCGCAGACAAAAAGGAGGGAAGACGCAGGCGTCGAAGTTGTCCCACCATCACCGGAATGCATCTTGCCAGAGTCTCGGGGTCTGAGACTGGGGGGAAAACTAGCGGAAGCTTGAGGTTCCAAGCTGTCGCGATCAGGTCCCCCAGACCAGCACTTGCTGGTTACCCAAGGTCAAAGACCCTTAGGTACACTCTCTCTATGAGGCTCTGCTCGGATAGTCTGAGAGAAACATTCCCCTGCCTGGAATGAGAGAGCCGATGGTGGAATTGAGAGGATCTCAATCATCCCGGTATCTCTACTGCAAGATGTGAAGGTGTGAAAATGCGTCCCCTGCTGGTTAGCATGAAGTCGACACGCAACGGGGCGACTTGGCAGGAGCGGTAGGATCTGAAGAGGGGCCAGACTAAGGCCCTTAAGCCTGCCTGAATGATGGAGAGGTATCCTTCAGGTCTTGACCATAGGCCTGGACCGGAACATGCCCCCCCCCTTTCCTTTGACGAGTCCGAGAACCGCATCAAGAATGTGGGGAAAGGACGAGAATATCCACTACCATCAAGAGGCTCCATAGGTCAACACCCATTGCAGGTTTAATAGTTCCGCTGGTCCCATAGGGCCAGGGAGTCCGGTTAAACATTGCCTGAAGCCACCGGAACTTGGATCGCCCCACATGGAACTTATCCTGAGGCGACCGTTCGGACTATAAACGGGTCAATGAGGAAAGAAGAACTAGGAAACGTTCCAAGGTAGGGCTGACAACTCTGCTTGACTGAGAACAGGTACTGCGACTCTCCTCAGTCTTGCCACAGTCAACCGAAAGGAAGGCTCGGAGGATGTGGTAACAGAATCTGGCGTCCCCAGGTGGTCACCCATCCAAGTACCGACGTTGCTTAACCTCGCTGGACGGACGAGAAGCGGGGTTTCCAACGTGGTAAGGCGGTTGACTCAATATCATGGCCAGATACTCCAGATGTTGAGGCAGAGGAAGAGAAGGCTCCAAGCAAAATACCATGAGCCCACACTCATGGTCAGCATTCGGAAGCTTTTCCCGGCGCTGAAGAAGGTCGAAACCCGAGCCTACCGGAGTTGACCAGCCCTCCAAACAGCAGAGGAGGCGGAAGTCTGCACCTGAGCGGCCAAGAGGAAGGCAGGGAGAGTTCTCTGGGGAAACAAACCTGCTATGCCACGGCGGGATAGCCACACTGCATCATAAGCAGGAATACTTGCAGTTTAGGCTGAATTCGACGAGCACCCTGGAAGATGGATGGAATGGAAACTGAAAGTACCCGTCCTTCCGATCCAGGGTTAAAGGAGTCCTGTCGCCTCGTTACCAGTCTGATCGATTCTGCTGGTCTACGCTGGCCAAAGTTTGTTCGACAAACTTGATCAGGGCTGAGAGGTCGACTATGGACATCCCCTCTCAGATCCTTCCTTACAAGAAAGGATCGACTGAGGGGGCCGGGGGTGAAGCCGTCGATGATCCTAAGGAAGACCTTCGCCTAAGGTATGGATCATTCTGCCCAACCGGGCAACTCTGCTGATGCTATGGCATAGAGGTTCAGAGACACTGAATTCGCTGACAGAGACGGCAGGCGCGATATCCTTGGCTACTCACAGAGATTGTGCGGGAATGGGCATCGGGAAGCTGTCATTCGGATGAGTAACCTTAAGCATCCTCCCAGCGAAAAAACCTGCAATCCTAGAGTTCGTGAACTCCTTTTAGGACTATGCCCCCCCGGGGGAGTCTCCCGTGCCATCTGTTCCTGACAGGAGGAAACTGCAATTGGACACCTTGTCCCAGTTGTCATAGCCGATAACTTAGGCCGACGTGGTTGAAAGAAAAGGGAGCTGGAGCCCTGCAGAGTCTGGAAGAAAGCGCCTTGGAGGAGTGAAACCGGAAGTCGATTTACTCCGCACAGCAGATGTTTAAGTCTCTGTCCTTGGGCAAAGACAAAACTCTTCTCAAGGATGGAAGGGTGTCTGAGGTCGTTGACCTCCACAGATGAGACACCCGAAGGAAGCCTTCAGTCAGTGCGTCCAGATGGTACAACATCGAGCTTGTCCGCAAGTAGATACTTAACGACGAAAGGCCAAGGTGCCTGAGCTCGAGAGGAGGAAAGTACCCTTGATCTTCCTGTAGCTTCCTTGAACCAAACCTCGGGCCGTAACCGAGGAGGGAAAGAACCTGGTAAGCTCCCAGAGGAAGAGGTAAGCAGTCACCCCTTGTCCGATGGAGAAAACTTCAACGGAAAGCCCCCCCGCCAAAAATCCTTCCAGGGCGGGAGAAGGAGAGAGTACTCGTGCAGGAGAGGGGACCCTCGAGACCGACCTCTTGGGAACCAACTTCGCCCTGGGGGAAGTCACCACGAAGTCCACTCCTCTCTTTCTCTTCAGCGTAGGAGAGACAGCCGCTGGTTTGTTACCCTGGCCGGTGAGTGCTGGTTTCATAACCCTCATTAACGCCCGTGCCAGCGGATCAAACCATGTCTGCTGCTCCAAGGACACAGAGTCCGAAATCCTCGCTAAGGTGAAAGGGATCGGGCGATCCTTTGGAGAGGACACGACGGTTCCTGCCTGAAAAGAAGGTGGGAAGAATGCTGTACTGACCTGTCTTCGTCCTGCACTACCAACCTGTGCTTGGATGGAGGTGATCCCGAGTGCCACCTAGGAGCACGCGTCCCTGCTGCTACCACCGGCTGTGGAATTCGCCGCGAACTATGGTCGCGCGAGGGCGAACGGTCGCGCAAAGGCGAATGGTCGCGCGGGCGCACAGGCGAGTGGTCGCGCGGGCGCGCGGGCGCGCAGGCGAGCGGTCGCGAGGGCGCGCAGGCGAGCGATCGCGCGGGCGCGCAGGCGAGCGATCGCGCGGGCGCGCAGGCGAGCGATCGCGCGGGCGCGCAGGCGAGCGATCGCGCGGGCGCGCAGGCGAGCGATCGCGCGGGCGCGCAGGCGAATGGGCGTGACGGCGAGGGATCGTGCTGCCGCGTAGGTGAAGAAGATCGCTGGCGGTAAGCGATGGCGAGCAGCATGTGTAGGTGAATGATCGCGTGATAGGGTGCGATGGTGATCAGCATCCGCAAGAGGGCGAGCGTTCAGGGTTGTGCGATGAGGAGCAGCATGCGTAAGCGGGCAATCGTGCAGGGTTGTGCGATGGCGAGCAGCATGCGCAGGTGAATGATCGCGTGAAAGGGTGCGATGGTGATCAGCATCTGCAGGAGGGCGATCGTTCATGGTTGTGCGATGAGGAGCAGCATGCGTAAGCGGGCAATCGTTCAGGGTTGTGCGATGGCGAGCAGCATGCGCAGGTGAATGATCGCGTGAAAGGGTGCGATGGTGATCAGCATCTGCAGGAGGGCGATCGTTCAGGGTTGTGCGATGAGGAGCAGCATGCGTAAGCGGGCAATCGTTCAGGGTTGTGCGATGGCGATCAGCATCCGCAGTTGAGGGTCGCGCGATGGCGATCAGCATCCGCAGTTGAGGGTCGCGCGATGGCGATCAGCATCCGCAGTTGAGGGTCGCGCGATGGCGATCAGCATCTGCAGTTGAGGGTCGCGCGATGGCGATCAGCATCCGCAGTTGAGGGTCGCGCGATGGCGATCAGCATCCGCAGTTGAGGGTCGCGCGATGGCGATCAGCATCTGCAGTTGAGGGTCGCGCGATGGCGATCAGCATCCGCAGTTGAGCTAGTAGCTGGCGAACCATGTTCCTTCAGAAGTGTTGGAGAACGTTGGCGTGCCAGCTGTAACACACGTGGGCGATCCGGAGATCGCTGGCGAGCTGATGATCGCTGACGATCGCTGGCGAGCTGATGATCGCTGACGAGCTGATGATCGCTGACGAGCTGATGATCGCTGACGAGCAGAAGGCTACGCGTGGAAGCCTGCGCAAAGAAGAGTCCTTGACCCCGACCTGAACCGAAGTTCTAGATCGCGAGGGCGAACGTGGGCGCACAGGGCACGTAACAGGAACCGCAGGGAAGATCATCTTGAAAGCGCTGACGAACAGGAGAGCGCTGACGAACAGAAGGGCGCGCAGGGAAACCCTGACACGCAAGGGAAGAACCCCCGTGGGGGCAACCCTTTGCCCCGAAGGGATCGTTGTCCGCCGGGAGACTGATGTCCGTCGGAAGACCGCTGTCCGTCGGGAAGACCGTTGTCCGTCGGGAAGGCCGTTGCCCGTCGGGAGACGAGATTAGACTGCTGTCCATCTGCACCAAGACGGAAGATCGAGAAAAAGAAGTTGTAGGCTGCAAACGGAGATTCAAAAAGGCGCCTCAAGCACCCTTATAGGGAGATGAGAGGCCCTTACGACGAGGCGGACGGAGGGCCTTACGGCGAGGGAGGCCAACAGCAACAGCAACAGAAGAAACCTCCGAAGAGGAGTCTCTATGAGTGTACTCTCTCGCGAACGACAGAGAAACACTTCGTGGAAGAGACTGGTCAGCCAGTGACCTAAAAGGGGCAATCCTCCGAAGAGGAGCCCCTGCAGTTGCCCAGCCCCTTGAGCGAAACTGCAGGTGCGACCGCTCAGCACCAAGAGCATAGTCGCACGAAAAAAAGGCAAGAGAAGAACCCCCCAAAAGAGGAAAAGCTCAAGCCTGGACAGGAAAAAACTTCCCTCGGAAGGAAAGTTATCCGCCCAAGGAGGCAAGCCTCCTGACTGTTCTAAAATGAACTGGAGAGCTGTCCGTCGACACGGGAGTACTACCAGTAGAAGGAGACACGCCCCTGACGACAATACAAGGGGGGAGGCAGCAACAGCCGAATCCCCAGGACTCAACCAGACAGCTCACACCGTTGCTATATTACAGAAACGAACTAGATCGGTAACTGTAAAAAAATAAAACAAATAATATTAGTACACATTCATTCCCCCGGGAAGGCTCCGAAGAGGAATCCCGAGGAAAAGGAACAAGAATTACACAACAGGCACGTGCCCTCACAACCACTTACACTCGCGGAAGGAGAGCTGTAACCAAAACAGAATTATAACAATTATAATTATGTAACTATGTAATTATGTAATTTAAAAAAAGAATGAACACTAAAGAAAAAAACGAAAACCCCGAAAGGAATCGTTCTACAAGCTGAAAAATTAACAACTACAATTAGATTCATAAACTAATTGAGACAAAATGTACGGCGTAGCAACCCCACCCACACGGGAAGGAAGCTACAAGGGCGTAGTAAAACATAGTAAAAGGGTGAACGACCTCAAGAGAGAGAGAGAGAGAAAGACCGAAGTCAAACTCGATCGCAACCCATAAAATAGGCCGTGGTGGCCTAACTGCCGAGGCCTCCACGTAGATATCGTACACTACACACACACATCTGAAAAGGAAACTTACTTATTTCTATACTCAAATATATATACAAACATGAAAACATGTTTACATATATATTGAGATAAAAGAAAAGTAAGCGATTAAGTAAAGACAAAACAGACAATGGCTGCCAAGCGAGGACCAAGACAGAGACGTCTGTCACAGTCCGAGCCAAAAGTGAAAGTGAGTATTCACCTGTGTGTGAGGGGGAGGAGGGGTAGCTAGCTACCACTCCCCTACCCCCCCGCTAACTAGCGCGGGGGTAATACACCCTCGTTAAATTCTAATGGCTCGCCATTTCAGCTACGCTAAAAGTAATAACCCTTTGTAAATAGCGTGGTTTGTATTTCGGTTACGGAACAATGAGGTTTTAATGTATGTATTGTACTGGGCATGCTCTTTGCACTCCCCAAGAGAGATTAGTTCACCAAACATTCAGCTGGGCTCCGAGTTGAAAGACCCAGACCTACATGGCTGAGGAGTATGGAGCCCAAAGTAGATAATGAAGGGAGAAGTATAGAATTAAAATCTCAAGATAGAGGCAACTAGTGAAATCTAACTGAGGCCGTTTGTGTCAATAGGCATAGAAGGAGAGAATGACGATGATGACTGTACAATAAATAAGAAAATAATTGTGCTTATACAAAATAATAAAAGTTAAAGGTGTCTGGTTTCAGTTACAATTTCAACTGAAGAGTAACCTAACAAATAAAAAGTTTAAACTCCCCAAGTAGTGAGGCCATGACATGACATCAATCGCCCCACTTTCTCCTGGCCTATGGTTCTGGTATTTGGTCCGAGCAAGCCTACTCAGAGGTATCTGTAACACACTCATGTTCAGCTTAACTGACCCTAAAGGTACCAGTTAACAGGTGAGCCACATCTCTTCCTCCAGAAGGAGGAGAGCAATCACTTCAAGTCCAAGGAACCTTTAGCGAAATGCCTTCCCACACGACTATCTTCTTCACCCACTTCTCAAGGAAGTGTCCGATGAAGAAAAAGGACGGAGAAGTTGGCAGATGAAGAAAAGAAAGAGAGCAAACTTCTTCATTTTCCCTTGCAAGTCATGGTATGGGCAACAGGTAATGACTACACTCTTTCAGAAGAAGGAGCTACATAGGGTTCCTCTGCAGCAACACAAACCAATACACTGGGAGTTTTGTTACAAGTGGAGCACTGGGAACTCACAGACACTACACTATACAGGGATCACCAACCAAGGAATGCTGTCAGCGCCAAGTGTGCCCGCCAGATGAATAATTTTCACTTACGGAAACATGGGTACTGACGACACTAGGTCAGAATTAAGTAACTCCGTCTCGAGTCCATAGACAGAAACCACCACAAAGCGATACAAGTTATTTTTCATGTTCTTTATTTTCTTGATCAAGTCAAAACAACACTCCGAATAGGGTAGGGTAGGTTACCTCCATACAAAGCTACACAAAACAAGGGCTTGACCAGGTTCGTATCCTAATACTGTATGAACAAAATTTACTACACAATATGCTTACATTTAGGTCAATTTTGCTTACAAGTGAGAATGCTCACAAAAAAAAAAAAAAAAAAAAGATCCAACAGTTGAGAGTGCAACAACAGTACAGTATGTCTGTCCTGGTTACAGCAAAAGACAAGAATGGCTATTCTGTGACAAACAATTGGGCAGGGCTCTCTGTCTCTCTCTCCCGCCACCTATCAATATCAACTACCTTGTTAACAATTCAATAGGCATTCCAATACTGCTGAAGACATATCTATTCTAAAGGGGGAAAAGCCTGCATAGGAGTAGGAACAAATTTTATTACAATACTTCATAGATTTATTAACAATAGGATACACATATGTAAAATGAGTAAGGAAATGAGCTGAAAACACATACCCTGCCTAAAAGATGATAGTTTGTATTTGTGTAGGAACCACTACAATTGTACTCAGAGCCCTCAGTCAGGTAAGGACCTGACAAACTAGGTGAGGTTAAGTTAGATTGCATTCCAGTAATTTTTGTGTTTTACTGTAGCAAAATACATTACTGTATTAGTTATGAGACTGGAATGGACATAATTAAATATATTCCTTGAAATACAATATTCTGAACCCCACATCCTAAAGGTGGACACTGATAAATTAAATACTCTACTTAATGAAAAAAAAAAATCCCAAATTATCATTTTCGGACATTAGGTTCCAATTTTTTGTACTTTTGAAACTGGTCTCCTTTTTCCATTCTCCTTCCTAGTTACCAACCACAGGCTTTTTCAGTGCCATGTGACTTTTTAATACAGTCAATTACCTACTTGAACTTCTTAAGAAATGCTAACTCCAACATTTTGAATATTCTTTCATGTTTCTCAGTTAAGGAGGATGTCATGGAGGGAATGAGATGTTAATGGTTAGTTTAACCAGGAATATGAGGTGTTCATGATTAGTTTTACCCTCTGGCGACAACAGCCATGGCAAAATCACTGCCAGGCTCATGACTTTAGCCCAGACATCAATGACGTCATGTGCCAACCTATTTACGTTGACATTTTGAAGTGTAACAAAGAAATAATGATATAAAGAAACTGAAACTTAAATGAGAGAGATGAATACTTTTTTGGTATCATCATGGTTTATCACAAGGAAAGCTTTACTAATAAATAAATGGGGTTTTAAAGAGAAAAACTTCTGTTTTCTTTGCAAATGTCCCGTGTTAAAATATAATGTTACCACATTCTCTATAAGCACTTATGATTGCAAAAACCAATGACAATAAAGTCTATCCTCAGCTCCTCGGAGGGTAAAGGGTGTTTTGAACTGTTCTGATATGGTAATTGTCGGAAAGTTGTACTTCTCAAGTTATAAAAATGTTATTTTTATTAATAAAATAAATTTTTGAATATACTTACCCGGTGATCATATAGCTGCAACTCTGTTGCTCGACAGAAAAACCTACGGTCAAAATACGCCAGCGATCGCTATGCAGGTGGGGGTGTACATCAACAGCGCCATCTGTCGAGCAGGTACTTAGTACTCCAAGCAAACAAAGAACCAATTTTCTCCTCGGTCCACTGGGTCTCTATTGGGGAGGAAGGGAGGGTCCTTTAATATATGATCACCGGGTAAGTATATTCAAAAATTTATTTTATTAATAAAAATAACATTTTTCAATATTAAACTTAGCCGGTGATCATATAGCTGATTCACACCCAGGGGGGTGGGTAGAGACCAGCATTACATGTTTACATTATTATGAGCTAAGTATTTTGTATTTCATTTTAGCAGTTATTCAAAATAACAAACATAAAATAAATAAGTACCTGGTAAGGAAGTCGACTTGAACAATTACTCTGCCTTTTTAAGTACGTCTTCCTTACGGAGCCTCGCGATCCTCTTAGGATGCTGAGCGACCCCTAGGATCTGAAGTATCAAGGGTTGCAACCCATACAACAGGACCTCATCAAAACCTCTAATCTAGGCGCTTCTCAAGAAATGACTTTGACCACCCGCCAAATCAAGTAGGATGCGAAAGGCTTCTTAGCCTTCCGGACAACCCAAAAACAATAATAAAACATTTCAAGAGAAAGATTAAAAAGGTTATGGAATTAGGGAATTGTAGTGGTTGAGCCCTCACCCACTACTGCACTCGTTGCTACGAATGGTCCCAGAGTGTAGCAGTTCTCGTAAAGAGACTGGACATTCTTAAGATAAAAAGACGCGAACACTGATTTGCTTTTCCAATAGGTTTCGTCGATTATACTTTGCAGAGATCTATTTTGTTTAAAGGCCACAGAAGTTGCGACAGCTCTAACTTCGTGTGTCCTTACCTTCAGCAAAGCTTGGTCTTCCTCATTCAGATGGGAATGAGCTTCTCGTATTAACAGTCTGATAAAATAGGATAAAGCATTCTTTGACATAGGCAAAGATGGATTCTTAACTGAACACCATAAAGCTTCAGACGGGCCTCGTAAAGGTTTTTAAATAGAACTTAAGAGCTCTTACAGGACATAAGACTCTTTCTAGTTCATTTCCAACCATACGATAAGTTTGGAATATCGAACGATATTGGTCAAGGCCGAGAAGGCAGCTCGTGTTTGGCTAGAAAACCAAGTTGTAGAACATGTAGCCGTTTCGGATGAGAATCCGATGTTCTTGCTAAAGGCATGAATCTCACTGACTCTTTTAGCTGTGGCTAAGCATATCAGGAAAAGAGTCTTAAAGGTGAGATCTTTCAGGGAGGCTGATTGTAGCGGTTCGAACCTGTCTGACATAAGGAATCTTAGTACCACGTCTAAATTCCAACCAGGTGTAACCAAACGACGCTCCTTCGTGGTCTCAAAAGACTTAAGGAGGTCCTGTAGATCTTTATTGTTGGAAAGATCGAAGCCTCTGTGACGGAAGACTGATGCCAACATGCTTCTGTAACCCTTGATAGTGGGAGCTGAAAGAGATCGTTCTTTCCTCAGATATAAGAGAAAGTCAGCTATTTGAGTTACAGAGGTACTGGGCGAGGATACGGATACTAACTTGCACCAGTTTCGGAGGATTTCCCACTTCGATTGGTAGACTCTAAGGGTGGATGTTCTCCTTGCTCTAGCAATCGCTCTGGTTGCCTCCTTCGAAAAGCCTCTAGCTCTCGAGAGTCTTTCGATAGTCTGAAGGCAGTCAGACGAAGAGCGTGGAGGCCTTGGTGTACCTTCTTTACGCGTGGCTGACGTAGAAGGTCCACCCTTAGGGGAAGTGTTCTGGGAACGTCTACTAGCCATCGAAGTACCTCGGTGAGCCATTCTCTCGCGGGCCAGAGGGAAGCAACTAGCGTCAACCTTGTCCCTTCGTGAGAGGCGAACTTCTGCAGTACCTTGTTGACAATCTTGAACGGAGGGAATGCATATAGATCTAGATGTGACCAATCTAGTAGAAAGGCATCTATATGAACTGCTGCTGGGTCCGGGATTGGTGAGCAAAATATTGGGAGCCTCTTGGTCATCGAGGTTGCGAAGAGATCTATGGTTGGCTGGCCCCAGGTGGCCCAAAGTCTCTTGCATACATCCTTGTGGAGGGTCCATTCTGTTGGAATTATTTGTCCCTTCCGACTGAGACAATCTGCCATGACATTCAAGTTGCCTTGGATGAACCTCGTTACTAGTGAAATGTCTAGACCTTTTGACCAGGTGAGGAGGTCCCTTGCGATCTCGTACAATGTCAGAGAGTAGGTCCCTCCTTGCTTGGAGATGTACGCCAAAGCCGTGGTGTTGTCCGAGTTCACCTCCACCACTTTGCCTTGAAGGAGAGACCTGAAGCTTTTCCAGGTCAGACGTACTGCCAGTAGCTCCTTGCAGTTGAAATGCATTGCCCTTTGACTCGAGTTCCATAATCCCGAGCATTCCCTACCGTCTAATGTCGCACCCCAGCCTACGTCCGATGCGTCCGAGAAGAGAACGTGGTTGGGAGTCTGAACAGTCAGGGGAAAACCCTCTCTAAGGTTGATATAGTCCTTTCACCAAGTCAGACAAGACTTTATCTTTCCGGAAACCTGGATCGAGACCGCTTCTAGCGTCTTGTCCTTTTTCCAGTGAAAAGCTAGATGGTATAGAAGAGGACGGAGGTGTAGTCTTCCTAGTGACACAAATTGATCCACGGATGACAGTGTCCCTACCAGACTCATCCACAGCCTGACTGGGCAGCGTTCCTTCTTCAGCATCTTCTGGATGGATAGCAGGGCTGGGGGTTGATCGTCTTGTTCAGCAACGTCCTCATCAGAGGGTTCCTCATCCGAAACTGATGAGGAAACGGCAACGGAGTGGGCAACGTCTGACTCGCTGAATCCGGTCGCACTGGTGGATGCGTGACGGAGCCGGACGCAATATCATGGCACTGCTGCACAGTCTGTGAACTGTCAACAACCATGGGTGCGCGAGGAAGTACATCGTCAACCCGAACTCTCTAGACTGTCTGGGTTGTGCAGTCAACACCCTACCGGGTTGCTGAGGTTGACGCACTGCGTCACAACAAGTCACCTCTGCTGGTTGTTGAACGTCTTCCTAGTGACACACTGAACGTCAACAACCACCTCCGAGCGTCGCTTAATGTCAACGTGCGACTGGCAACCCACACTGGGTCGCATCGGTGGAGGAACCACCTCAACTGGCAGACGCGAGTAGGATACCTCAGCGTCAACAGGGCGCACAACCAACCGGTTGGAAGGTTGTTGGCTAGAAGGTTCTTCTCCGCATTTAAGTCCTCTATCAAGGACACAAGCTTGGACTGCATGTCTTGCAGCAAAGCCCATTAGGGTCTACGGGAGCAGTTGTGGCAACAGACGGGGTTAGCGACTGAGGCGGAACCATTTACCATCCCTGGAAGCCTTGTTATGTGTGACATAATAGTACAGCAAAACTTCAAAGGCTCGACAAAAGTTGAGAAGTTGACCTGTAAACAACTTGGAGCGTCTCCTGGCTAGGCGCCAGGGCGAGTCTACCAGAATTGAGAAGTCTATCTGGGTAGAGGCATGAACTCCCAAGCCGAGAACTTCTCTCGTGTCCTATCAGACTCTCGCTCTATAAGCCAGTTTAAAAGAAGGGAAATCAAAGGCTGTATCCCTAAAACTCCTCCTGGTGCAAAAACCAGTCGCCTAGCCAACGTAACGCTCTCTAGGAGAGCGAGAGAGCACTAGCTTAACAACAACGGCTTCGAAGTAGCTAGGCCTAGTGTAAGTTCTGACGTTTAGGCGAACGAGGAGCAGCAGTTACAAGATCCGGACGAAGATCCTTAAAAAATCATCATGATTTAATTAAAGTCCATAGGAGGCTAAGCAGCTTAAGGCTCCTCTCCAAATGACAGAGTCCTCAAAGGAATATCAGTAGGAGGGAGAACAGCACTTTCTCATCTACAGGAACCTTGTCCGATAAAAGCTAGGTTATCTCAGTGAGTCTCTCACTGGTGCATTAGTAGCAGACCAGAAGGCAACGTCATGTAACTGCTTGACAGTCTGTGAACTGTCAACAACTGAACTGTCAACCACAACAGGTGCGTGAGGACATACAGCACTGGTGCATTAGTAGCAGACCAGAAGGCAACGTCATGTAACTGCTTGACAGTCTGTGAACTGTCAACAACTGAACTGTCAACCACAACAGGTGCGTGAGGACATACAGTGTTCACTCGAGACTGCTTTGACTGTCTATACTGAGCAGTCAAAACAACTCTAGAATGCGGAGGTTGACGCACCGCGTCAAAACAAAACAACTTAGGTTGTTGTTGTAACTCGCGAACGTCAACGGAGGGTTCCGTGCGTCGCTGAACGTCAACATGCGGCTGGCAGGGTACACTGCGCATGGGTGGCGGGACTCTCACAGCTGGAGTGCGAGAGAAGGTAGCCTCAGCGTCAACTAAACGCACAACCGTGGTTGGTTGTAGGCTAACGGGTGCAGCGTCAACCTTCTCCGCACGAAAGTCCTGCATTAAAGATGTTAACTGTGTCTGCATGGTCTGCAGCAAAGACCACTTAGGGTCTACAGTAGCAGGTGCGGCAACAGACGGTGTTACTGCCTGTTGCGGTACCGCTTTGCCTCTCTTAGGAGGTGAGCAGTCGTCGGAAGACTGCAGCGAGTCCGAACTGACCCAGTGGCTACAACTGGGCCGTTGGACTTGCGCGGAAGGGACCGACTTGCGCTTAATAAGCTGCGAGACCTTGGTCCATGGTTTCTTACGAGAAACCTCTTCCGCAGACGAGAAGTAAATGGGCTCTCTCGTCTTTGTGTGGGTGGGGCGATCTTGGGTAGATACGCCCGAAACCACGGAGGGAAACGTCTGTTCGTTGATCAAGGCCTGACGAACCCATAAGTCGTTCGACATTACTTCTCCCCTGGGCTTGGGAGCTTGCAAGAGGTCCCGGACTAGGTGAACAACAGGCACGAACAGACGAACCCTCGGACGCAACACTGTAACACTTTGCGCATATCACTTTATCACTTCGATTTTCTGTTTTACACTTATTTCACTGAAATCGAAACTTTTACTGATTTCTACCTGAAACACGCAATTCTACCCTTCATTAAAAGGTAGTAATTGCGAAAACAGTCGTATAATGCAGCTCATTAATACTAGCAAAAACAGAAAACTATATAAAGATAAAGAATTCAGTGGCTGGGAAAGAGACTAAACACTAGTTCAAATAAACTACGTTTACAATCTCTCACCGCACATAGCCTGGGGACAAGAATAAAACCCTAGAAACGTTTTACCTTCTTCCCCGTACAGCGACTAGGGAGGAGAGTAACACGAGAACAACGTTACCCGCTTGAACGGAACGTTTTTTTCTCCTCTCTCTCCCTCCGTCTCTATCTCTCTCTCTCTTTCTCTCTTGATTTCGCACCTGAGAGAATAGCCCAATTATATATCGTCAAAAAAACATGTTATTTGGCTAAAGGAAAAAACTGAAAGGTTTTCCAAATAAAAAGTTCCTTTAATTTAGAATTTAAACCATTTAAGCTAAGAAAGAATGAACGAAACGTCAGAATCGATTTACTCTTACTGCAAAGTGAAACCGTGATACACTCTCTCTCTATCGTAACGATAGAGCGCATGTTGAACGTCCTGAACGTCAACAACTGCGTAGTCTAAAAAACTAAACGTTAGTTCATCTTTGAAAACAGTACGAAGACTATCAAAGAAATTCTTTCATAAAACATTGAATTTAAAAAATTTTAAATTCTTTAAAGGCTAAATACGATATAACGGGCTCAACGTTGATTAACTTCGGTTCCAAGTTAGGACCGCCTACTATCAGGAAAGGTCGCATATAAACAAAACATAAAAATTTATTTTTATATGTTTATAATAAATGGAAAGTTAATCGAAGAGGCCTAATAAAGGCGGAGAGATATAAAATATATAGATCTATAACGTGTTAAGCAAAATTACTAAAAACCTAAACACACTTCCGTCTAAGGGAAGGGTCGGCCATTTAAAAGTGAAAGAGAGTCCATACTCTCTTTGTCACCATAATTAAATCTATCCAAAACGAGTTCAAGTTTTGAGATGAAGATAAAACCCCTGCATAGCGAAAGCTCAAAACTAGAATAGTGTACTTCACCAAATAGTTGTGAAAACAAATCCAGTTAGTAACAGCGTATTAGTAGGTCTTGCCGGTAGCCCGACAGAGAGAAAATTGGTTCTTTGTTTGCTTGGAGTACTAAGTACCTGTTCGACAGATGGCGCTGTTGATGTACACCCCCACCTGCATAGCGATCGCTGGCGTATTTTGACCGTAGGTTTTTCTGTCGAGCAACAGAGTTGCAGCTATATGATCACCGGCTAAGTTTAATATTGAAAAATCACAAATTTTAGGTAATTTGTAATTTTCCTAACTCCGCCTGAGGTTACCCCTCATAGAAAATGGGTTTAGGGTAAACTACACAAAACTCTGGTAGGATGGGAGGAGATCCCAGATACTCCTAAGAAAGTTGTTCGAAGTAAGTACTTCGTGTTGGAACAAATTGAAATTAGGAGATATGTCTGAAAAAAAAAAAAAAAACATTTTAAAAGAGAAGCCTATAGGGAGGTCAGCACATGTGTACTGTATGGTCTTCCTATGTAATTCTGTATGGTCTTCCTATGTAATTGATTGATTGATTAACCCTTTTAGCCCCAGGCTATTTGGAACTTTCCAACCCTTGACCTCCCGGCATTTTATTTCAAGCACATTTTGCAATATGTATTTTTTTCAAATTACTCTAACAGCCTTAATTTTCATCACGGAGAGGTCATGTTTGTCTCATTCTTTCGGATAATGCCTGAAGTTTCTCATAAAGTTATCAAAAATAAGCAAAAAAAGTGTAAATAGCAGTTTTTTGCAAGGACGTACCAGTACATCCATGGGGGTAAAGGAATGAGTTTTGTGAAACGTACCAGTGCGTCCATTGGGGGTAAAAGGGTTAAGAATTTTCTGGCATCCTGACATCTCCCTATGTAAAGTAATGACACAAAGTCCTGGGGGACGGGCTGTCATAAACCCCAAAAGTAAGGAAGGGAGTTTAGGCTAGGTTAGGTGCAAATCTTGGGTTAGATTGTATATTTGAGCTCCTTTCCTTTTTTAAATGTGGTCTTGAAGTTATATCATCTTGTAATTCAAACATCTTTATAACTTGAAAAATGCAAGTTCCTGCCAAATATAATCTTCAGTGATGCTTAAATTACCTACAAATGCATCAGGAACTTTTCTTATTGTCTATTTGGTAATGTACTGACATGTAAACTAATTTTTCTTGCTACGATTAAAAGATTTTTAACAAATATGTTTGGGGTGTATGTATGATAGTGGCCACCTATGTGTATGATGACGGCTAACTTAGAATACAGCAGTATAAGGGGGGTCACAGGGGGGCATTAGCCCACCTGTTAGACAAGTAGGTAAGGAAACGGCTTGTAGGTTAGGTTAAGGGGAGAGTTAAGGTTAGTTGATGTCCATTTTTTATGCAAGCAGGAGGAACTGGCCTTGTATATGAGCAACCAATTCCTCCTCCAGCGTGCATAAAAGATGGACACCAACTAACCTAAACTTCACCCCATAACCTAAAAGCCATGTCCTTACTTACTTACCTAACGTGCGACCCCGTTACACTGCCATACTCTTATTATTATCATTTTTACTTGCTAAGCTACAACTCTAGTTGGAAAAGCAGGATGCTATAAGCCTAGGTGCTCCAACTGGGAAAAATAGCCTAGTGAGGAAAGGAAACAAGGAAAAATGTTATTTTTATTAATAAAATAAATTTTTGAATATACTTACCCGATAATCATGTAGCTGTCAACTCCGTTGCCCGACAGAATTCTATGGAGGGATACGCCAGCTATCACAATACTAGAAGGGGGTGTATTTACCAGCGCCACCTGTGGCCAGGTACTCAAGTACTTCTTGTTGACACCTCCTCAATTATTCCTCGGTCCACTGGTTCTCTATGGGGAGGAAGGGAGGGTCGATTAAATCATGATTATCGGGTAAGTATATTCAAAAATTTATTTTATTAATAAAAATAACATTTTTCAATATTAAACTTACCCGATAATCATGTAGCTGATTCACACCCAGGGGGGTGGGTGAAAACCAGTGTACAAGATTAAAGGATAGCTAAGTATCCCATATTTCATATAATCAGTTATCCACAATAACAATGAAATAATAAGTACCTGGTAAGGAAGTCGACTTGAACCGTTACTCTGCCTTTAATAAGATCGTCTTCCTTACTGAGCGCAGCGTTCCTCTTGGGAGGCTGAATCAACTCAAAGGTGCTAAAGTATACAGGGCTGCAACCCATACTAAAGGACCTCATCACAACCTTTAACCTTGGCGCTTCTCAAGAAAGAATTGACCACCCGCCAAATCAACAAGGATGTGGAAGGCTTCTTAGCCGACCGTACAACCCATAAAAAGTATTCAAGAGAAAGGTTAAAAAGTTATGGGATTATGGGAATGTAGTGGCTGAGCCCTCGCCTACTACTGCATTCGTTGCTACGAATAGACCCAGGGTGTAGCAGTACTCGTAAAGAGACTGGACATCTTTGAGATAGAATGATGCGAACACTGACTTGTTTCTCCAATAGGTTGCATCCATAACACTCTGCAGAGAACGGTTCTGTTTGAAGGCCACTGAAGTAGCCACAGCTCTCACTTCATGTGTCCTTACCTTCAGCAAAGCAAGGTCTTCTTCCTTCAGATGAGAATTTGCTTCTCTAATCAGAAGCCTGATGTAGTAAGAAACTGAGTTCTTAGACATTGGTAGAGAAGGCTTCTTGATAGCACACCATAAGGCTTCTGATTGTCCTCGTAATGGTTTTGACCTTTAGATAGTACTTAAGAGCTCTAACTGGGCAAAGTACTCTCTCCAGTTCGTTCCCCACCATGTTGGAAAGGCTTGGGATCTCGAACGACTTAGGCCAAGGACGGGAAGGAAGCTCGTTTTTAGCCAAAAAACCGAGCTGTAAGGAACATGTAGCCGTTTCAGATGTGAAACCTATGTTCCTGCTGAAGGCGTGGATCTCACTTACTCTTTTACCTGTTGCTAAGCACACGAGGAAAAGAGTTTTTTAATGTGAGGTCCTTAAAAGAGGCTGATTGGAGCGGTTCAAATCCTGATGACATTAGGAACCTTAGGACCACGTCTAGATTCCAGCCTGGAGTGGACAACCGACGTTCCTTTGAGGTCTCAAAAGACCTAAGGAGGTCCTGTAGATCTTTGTTGGAGGAAAGATCCAAGCCTCTGTGGCGGAAAACCGCTGCCAACAAACTTCTGTAACCCTTGATCGTAGGAGCTGAAAGGGAGCTTACGTTCCTTAGATGTAACAGGAAGTCAGCAATCTGGGTTACATTGGTACTGGTTGAGGAAAACTGCATTGGCCTTGCACCAGCTTCGGAAGACTTCCCATAAAGACTGATAGACTCTGAGAGTGGATGTCGTCCTTGCTCTGGCAATCGCTCTGGCTGCCTCCTTCGAAAAGCCTCTAGCTCTTGAGAGTCTTTCGATAGTCTGAAGGCAGTCAGACGAAGAGCGTGGAGGTTGGGAGTACCTTCTTTACGTGAGGTTGACGCAGAAGGTCCACTCTAGGAGGAAGAGTCCTGGGAACGTCGACCAGCCATTGCAGTACCTCAGTGAAACATTCTCTCGCGGGCCAGAGGGGAGCAACCAACGTCAGCCGTGTCCCTTTGTGAGAGGCGAACTTCTGAAGTACCCTGTTGACAATCTTGAACGGCGGGAATGCATACAGGTTGAGATGGGACCAATCCAGCAGAAAGGCATCCACGCGAACTGCTGCTGGGTCTGGAATCGGAGAACAATACAAGAGGAGCCTCTTGGTCATCGAGGTAGCGAATAGATCTATGGTTGGCTGATCCCACAGGGCCCAAAGTCTGCTGCAAACATTCTTGTGAAGGGTCCACTCTGTGGGGAAGACCTGACCCTTCCGGCTGAGGCGATCTGCCATGACATTCATATCGCCCTGAATGAGCCTCGTTACCAGCGTGAGCTTTCGATCTTTTGACCAAATGAGGAGGTCCCTTGCGAACTCGAACAACTTCCTCGAATGAGTCCCTCCCTGCTTGGAGATGTAAGCCAAGGCTGTGGTGTAGTCGGAGTTCACCTCCACCACCTTGTTAAGCTGGAGGGACTTGAAGTTTATCAAGGCCAAATGAACTGCCAACAACTCCTTGCAATAGATGTGAAGTGTCCTTTGCTCCTGATTCCATGTTCCCGAGCATTCCTGTCCGTCCAGTGTCGCACCCCAGCCCGTGTCCGATGCGTCCGAGAAGAGACGGTGGTCGGAGGACTGAACAGCCAATGGTAGACCTTCCTTGAGAAGAATGCTGTTCTTCCACCACGTTAGAGTAGACCTCATCTCTTCGGAAACAGGAACTGAGCCCGTCTCTAGCGTCATGTCCTTTATCCAGTGAGCAGCTAGATGATACTGAAGGGGGCGGAGGTGGAGTCTCCCTAACTCGATGAACAGGGCCAGCGATGAAAGTGTCCCTGTTAGACTCATCCACTGCCTGACTAAGCATCGGTTCCTTCTCAGCATGCTCTGGATGCATTCTAGGGCTTGGAAGATCCTTGGGGCCGACGGACAAGTCCGAAAAGCTCGACTCTGAAGATCCATACCCAAGGAGACAATGGTCTGGGATGGAACGAGCTGAGACTCCTCAAAATTGACCAGGAGGCCCAGTTCCTTGGTCAGATCCATAGTCCATTTGAAAATCTCCAGACAGCGACGACTTGAGGGAGCTCTTAAAAGCCAGTCGTCTGACGGAGCCGGACACAAGATCATGATACTGCTGCACAGTCTGTAAACTGTCAATCATGGGCAAGCGAGGAAGTACAGTGACAACCCGATTCTGTCTAGACTGTCTGGGTCGTACAGACAACTCCTTAACGGGTTGCTGAGGTTGCCCACTGCGTCACAACAAGTCCCTTCTGTTGGTTGTTGAACGTCTTCCCCGTGACACATTGACTCCGTAAACAAAAAATCCTCTAACAAGGACTAAGCTTGGACTGCATGTCATGCAACACAGCTCAAGGTCTATGGGAGCAGGTGTGGTAACAGACGGGATTAGCGGCTGAAGTGTAACCATTACCTTCCCTGTAAGCATGTATGCTTAAATAAAAGTCCATAAGAGGTTATGCAGCTAAAGGCTCCCTCCAAATGACAGAGTCCTCAAGGGAATATCAGAAGGAGGGAGAAAAGAACTTTCTCATCTACAGGGACCTTATCCTAGAAAAGCTAAGTTCTCTGAGTGAGGGTTCACTGGTGCAAAGCAGCAGACTAGAAGGCAACGTTATGAAACTGCTTGACAGTCTAGTGAGTTGGCAACAACCCAAGATGTGTTGAGAAGCATGCGGTAAGGTATGCAGAGCATGATGTATGCAGAGTATGCTGTATGCAGAGCATGCTGAATGCAGAGCATGCTGTATGCAGAGCATGTTGAATGCAGAGCATGCTGAATGCAGAGCATGCTGAATGCTGAGCATGTAGGAAGTAGAGCCTGCTGTAAGCAGAGCCTGCTGAAAGGAAAGCAGAGCGTGTGCATGGCGTTTAACATTTCTCAGAAATTCCATGACCAGTGCTAGAGTGCTTAATGCATGCTTGCATGGGGTTTAAACCATGGTATGCTGAACAGCAGAGTCAGAACGAGCTGGAACAACAACAGAGGTTTCCTCAACTTGAGGGAAAACCTGAGGTTCAGACTGCATAGGCTGAACAACAGACGGAGCAGAAGGCAGGTGCAAGGGTGAAGGAGGTTGACTCCTAGCAAGAGTTGCACCCAAGGATTGTACCAGCTGAGCGGAGGACGGAGGCGGAGTAGTCCGTTCCTGTTCCTGAGAGATGAGTGGAGCATGAGAAGGTTGAGGCTGCGCAGAACAAGGTAAAGTTCTAGCAAGCTGAGGCTCCTGAGGCGCAAGTGCATGGTGTAGATGAGCTTGCCTAGATGAGGGTTGAACTCGGTGCAGCGCTGGTTGAGCAGACAGACTCACGGAGGGGAGAGGTTGTTGTACCCCAACCGAGAGTTGCACCACTGGAGGAGCAGCAAGGGGAGGAGGAGGAAGAGTGTAACTCTCCTGATCCCAAAGCAAGGGTTGCCTTAAAGAAGGCTGAGGCTGAACAAAACTGTGAACAGCAAACTCCGAAAGTGGTTCAACATCGTACGCCTGGCAGATGGAGCTGCGACTGGGTGCAGCGAGTGCAGGCGGGTGCAGCACAGGCTGAACGGGTGCAGGAGGTTGGTGCACCACCGGTGCAGGCGGGTGCAGCATAGGCTGAACGGGTGCAGGAGGTTGGTGCACCACCGGTGCAGGCGGGTGCAGCACAGGCTGAACGGGTGCAGGAGGTTGGTGCACCACCGGTGCAGGCGGGTGCAGCACAGGCTGAACGGGTGCAGGAGGTTGGTGCACCACAGGTGCAGGAGGTGCAACACTCTCAGCACGACACTCACGCATCAAGTCCGAAAGCTGTGCTTGCATGGACTGTAGTAGAGTCCACAACATCATACGCCTGGCAGATGGTACTGTGATCAGGCGGAGCGAGTGTAGGAGGAGGGAGTGTAGGCGGAGGCGGTGGAGCAACACTCTCAGCCCGACACTCACTCATCAAGTCCGAAAACTGTGCTTGCATGGACTGTAGTAGAGTTCACAACATCGTACGCCTGGCAGATGGTGCTGCGACCAGGCGGAGCAGGTGCAGGCTGGGCGAGCACAGGTGCAGCGAGAACAGGTGGAGGGAGTGCAGGCGGTGCAACACTCTCAGCCCGACACTCATGCATCAAGACCGAAAGTTGTGACTGTATGGACTGCAGTAGAGTTAACTTGGGGTCGGCAGACACTAAGTTCTGCTGAGGTAAAGCCTTAACAGCAGAGATCTGTTGTTGAACTCGAAACTTAAGTGGTTTGTACCTGAAATACGCAATTCTATCCTTTCTCAAAGTTAGTAATTGCGAAAACAGAATTACAATGTAACAGAAAAATCTAATGAAAGATAAATCAGTGGTTGGAAAGAGACTAAACACTAGATCACTCTAGAAACGTTTAGTTTCTTCCCCTAAAGAGACTAGGGAGAAGAGCAAAAATCGATAATGACGTTACTCGTACGCCTGGCAGGCTTGAAAGAAACGTTTATCCTCTTTCTCCCTCCGTCTCTATCTCTCTCTCTCTCTCTCTCTCTCTCTTGACTTAGAACCTGAGAGAAGAGCCCAATCATATATATCGTAAAAAACATATTATTGTTAAAGGAAAAAACTGAAAAGTTCCTTTATTAGGATCAAAACCATTAAGTTAAGAAAGAATGAACAAAACGCTAGACACGGTTACTCTTACTGCAACGTGAAACCGTGAACATTCTTTCTCTATCGTAACGATAGAGTGCAAGTTGAACGTTCTCTTAAGAAAATCTTTCAAACTCTGTGGCGGAAATAGCATAATATGTTAACAGGTAAAACCGAAATGACGGGCTCAAAGTTTATTAACTTCGGTAAAAGACCGCCTACTATTAGGAAGGTCGAATATAAACAAATCTAAAAATTAATTTTAATGAGTTTATAATAAAAGGAAGTTAATCGAAGAGGCCTATAAGAGGCGGAGAGATATAAAATAAATCTATAACTTTGTTAAGCAAAATTAAGAAAGAGAGTCTATACTCTCTTAGACACCAACACTTCCGTCTAAGGGAAGGGTCGGCCATTGAAAGGTGAACGAGAGTTCATACTCTCTCGTCACCAAAATTAATCAAATTAATTCCAAAAGCTAACTAAGCTAATATAGAAGTTTTCCAGTAAAGCGACAGCCGAAATCAAAGAGAAATACTTCACCAAAGTCGTGAAAATACTCCAAGAACATAAGCGTATCCCAGAACGTCTTGCCGGAAGCACGACAGAGGAATAATTGAGGAGGTGTCAACAAGAAGTACTTGAGTACCTGGCCACAGGTGGCGCTGGTAAATACACCCCCTTCTAGTATTGTGATAGCTGGCGTATCCCTCCATAGAATTCTGTCGGGCAACGGAGTTGACAGCTACATGATTATCGGGTAAGTTTAATATTGAAAAATTTAATTTTTAAGAAGAGTAACATTAAAATAAATATCTCCTATATAAACTATAAAAACTTGAACAAAACATGAGGAAGAGAAACAAGACAGAACAGCTTTCTCAAGTGTACCCTCAAGCAAGAAAACTCTAACCCAAAGCAGTGGAAGACCATGGTACAGAGGCCAAGGCACTACCCAAGACTAGAAAACAATGGTTTGATTTTGGAGTCCTTCTCTTAGAAGCGCTGCTGACCATAGCTAAAGAGTTTCTTCCACCCTTAATCAGCCATCATCATACATACAGATGGACACTATTATACATACATACCCTGGCCGCTGATATACAAAGGCATCTATGTGTTTTTACACCTGGTTATGTAAATAACTACATACATATGAGCCATAAGTGATTTGTCAAATACAAGAATATTTGGATGTCTTTCAATACATAAGACTGGATTCTAACTTGGATACCCCCATAATTATTTAATTGGTGAATTAAATAAAATGGCTTGTAAGAGGGATACCAATAATTGACAAATACATAAAACACAAGGAAATCTATTGAAGAAAAAACGCATGGGTCAAGCATTTGGGGGAGAAATTAAAGTTCATGCTTTTACTGAATCCATAGAACAGGTAAATCATTTTCAAATTTAGTGTGCATCCAGCTGCAACAATTAAAGACATGCATAATGGCTTATATGTGTAGGGAACTGCCATACGGACATCGTTAAAAAGATAGTTTATAGCATTGTTTACAATTAAATAAATTCTCCTGAGATCAAATAAAGCCCAGCATATTCAACGTTAACTTACTTGTTATTTCGTCTGACATTTTGAACAAAGTCTACTGGCGAATATACCACGTTCAAACAGAGTAAAATTTCACAATTATCTTCAAATTCTGAGATGTGATGAATTGCTTGGCAGCCGATACTGAGTGCTGAGTGCTGACACTGCTGAGTATACAGTGTTGCCAGGTAGGTTAACCTAAAAATCCCCAGAACTCATGATAAAAAATCCCCAAAACAACCCAAACATCCCCATTTCTACAAATATATTTTCTTCTGATCATGCAGGCTCTACTAATATATAAATTAGTCGTTATAATTTATATAAGAGCAAACAATGTATTTGCAACAATATAAAGATTTACACAGCTTTGTTTCTTCTTCACAGAAATATGTATAGAATATCCCCATCAAACACCCAAAATTCCCAAATCTAGGGATAAATCTCTATATCAGGCAACACTGCTGAGAAGCGCAGGCGTAATTCGCAGGCCACAGGTTAGTTCGAATGCCGCGGATTTAGAAGCGTTAAACTTGAAGTATTGTAGAAAAATAAGATTTCAGCTAATAAAAATTTGTAAATATGTCAAATTTTATTCTGTAATATATCATTAAAGCTAATAATTACTATTTTTATTACTAAATATGATAATAAAACAAAGTACATAATCAGTATCTTCAATTTATAACACAATATTCTAAAATGATAGAAAAGAACGCCGTCAAACTTTTATTGTTGTCTTTGAACGTAAACAATTGAAACGTTTATTTTACCTTATTGATTTAAGGTGCTCATGCGGGTTCTCATTCTTTAATGTTGTTTATGGTACTGGTAAAATGAACTTATTTACAATAAGTATAAGTTTAGAAGCTTTGCACCTATCTATCATGCGATAGAGTACCAGCAAACTTATTTTATGGAATGAGCAGTTAGGAAGCAAGGACTTTTATCCTAATATATATATATATATATATATATATAGATATATATATATATATATATATATATATATATATATATATATATATATATATATATATCTATATATATAGATATATATATCTATATATATATATATATATATATATATATATATATATATATATATATATATCTATATATATATATATATATATATATATATATATATATATATTATATATATATCTATCTATATATATATATATATATATATATATATATATAGATATATAGATATATATATATATATATATATATATATATATATATATATATATATATATATATTGTAATATATATATATATATATATATATATATATATATATATATATATATATATATATATATATATAAGCCAGTTTTATTCATAAAGCTTTTATCTAACGTATAGAATTCCATTTGCCATTCCATTCTTCCACTCATATACAGACTTTAAATTAGAGATAAAAATTTCCTCGTTAAATATTGCGATACCGTTTTGGATTTGACAATTTGAATTGAATGTATAATCTGAAACTGTCCGACTCATTGAACATAATAATACTATTTATAAAATTGGGTGAAAAAAAGATAATCCAGGGGCTTGTGCAAATTCGGGGTCTGATAATGAAACATGATAGTAAACAGCCAGAAATGAGGCATGATCTTACATTCAATATAAAAACGAACCATTATTTAACAATCCTCATGAAAAGTTTTAGAATTAAAACCCTCACGAAAATGTAAGAAAAACAAATTAAAAATAGTAAAATTTTCTCCTAAAAGTATTTTGAAAAAAAAAATGCAGAAGAGGCATTTCTACTTTTGATTACAGATGGCAGTTATTTAGAGTTAAATGAGTTAGTCCTGTGAGAATCTTTACTAAAATATAAACCTAATTATATTCTGTAGAATGTTTTTAAATAAACATATAATGGAGACCTGTGGGGGGTGGGGGTGACTGGAACTCCTATCACCTGAGCGAACGACTGACACATCAAGATAAGGTTCTCTGAGGTCTGGATTACTGCCATTCATTATCGAGTAAATATCTGACTGTCTTATTACATTTTTTGGTTTGTTTTATATTATATGCATACGTATTTACTCTTAGTAATATAGAGATACGTGTTATTCATTTGTATTTTAGGCTACGGACTCATTGTCGTGGAACCCCCTATCATAATTCAGATATGCGAAGTTTTCCGTCTTATGATTATTTTCCTTTCAATGAAGTTGTTCAGGATTTTATGTAATTTAGAGGAATTAATCCTGAAATCTGCATAGGTTTTTATTAGTTATAAAGGTATTTAAACTACGGTACTGTAATTTATTTTATGGAATAGGCTAAGATTTAAAATTCGTTATTATTATCTTAAGCCAAGAGAATATTGGATTATTTTTTTTATAAACAACAACTTTTAAATGAGGTATGGTTAATAGGCCTTCCATAATATAATTACATAAGTGATATCTGTTAACCAGAAATCAATTGCTTAGATGCAGGGGGTCAAAACCCCTTTGGTTAATAAGGAGTACCCAACACCCTAGGTTAGTCTAGTTGTATGTGATTAATATTGTATACATAAATTCAACTTCTGTGTTGTACACTGTACAAATAAACCTAAAGTCCCATTGGACCTCCACTCTTCTTCTGTTACTGTTCTTGAAATATTTTTCCTGGTTTCCGTTCACGTGGCTATTTTCTCTGTTGGGGCCCCTGGGCTTATAGCATGCTGCTTTTCCAACTAGGGTTGTAGCTTAGCAAATAATAATAATAATTAATAATAATGATAATAATAACTGCTCGTTTACTTTTGAAATGGATCGGTGTTGCTGAATATCGTAAAAGACAGTAAAGGGATACAGAAAGCATAAAGGACGTCAATATATGCAGTTTTCTCATCAAGAAGTTTTCCAGGCAGTACCCATATAGCTATCATTGCTTATGTGAATGTGAATTTAAAAATAATTCCTCAAAATAATCCACCACGGGGTTTGTGAGCCCAGCTTAACATGTACCGCATGTCAAAACATAGGAGCAGTGATATAACGTTAACTTTGTGTGCGTAGCGAGCCACGTCGGAGCAAAAACCATTACAACAGTAGCCGATATCGAGGCCCATTATGTTCGGTGTTGTCAACTCGCATTATCACCTATGCTAGAATTCGCCAATGTCCATCGCAGGTGTACGACCAATCTCTTTCTGATGAGTATTGACTAGTAATATCCTAATTTATATCCCTTTCCATTCTTTTGCATTATTTCCTTTAAGCCTTCCAGTCACACCCAAATGGAGGTCAAATTTGTTGAAACTTACATGGTTATGTGGATAAATGTTATTTCAATATTTTGTATCAAGCCTTGGATTAAAATTTAATGCAAATTTACTGCCAATCCTTTTTCAAATATGATAATGAAAATAAGTGAACCACAGGTGATAATTAGCATTGAAGGATCTAACCTTACAAGGTCATGCAAGGATTTACCCATGCAAACCCATGTGCGAATGTGGTTTTGGGAATAGGGCCTTTTGTGTTGTACAGTACTTGTAGTTATATTGAAATCAATGGTATATGTTTTATCCCAAGGTAACCCCACCTAACTTGACATAGATCACTGTAACCTTACATCCTGAGGGATAAATTGTACTGTATTCCCACATGCAAATCCCTCTTCAATTACCTGACAGAATGATGGGAAAGAACAGTTTAAGGCAGGGGAAAAATTAATTCCATTGAACTTAAATTTTATAAGCTTTACAAAATTTTTATGGAAAATCTAATACTAATTAGTCAGATTAGATAATTTTTGGATGTTTCGAGATATGTTGAGCAACTCTTATTCAATACTATTTTTAGGTAGAGTGGAAATAAGATGAAATAAGTGACCCGTCTGAAAGTATGCATATTGTATTACCCAAGTCCTTTGCTGACAATTAATACAAAAGCATATTGGTTGATTACAAATTGCCTTGTATTTACCATAGTCAGTAAATTATATCTCAACTTCATTGTATGCCAATGTAATCTAACATAGGGCATGAATCTTGTTTCTTGTAGGACCAAATTTCATTGAATTTTCAATGGACAGTTAACCATGTTGGTATTGCTCAATGGAGCTCCATCCCTCCTATGGAGCAAAACACAAAATTTAAATTATGAGTTTTGTACTTTTCCTAAACATACAAACGTGAAATCTTCAAGTCGTACGGCCCATCTCAACTTCCCTGCAAGGACCTAGGTCAAAGGTCAAATTGAGGGTTGCTCTGCATGGCGGGGGGTGGGGGTTTCCCCACGAACTATGTTTTTCTTGTTAAAGGTCTAATGGCCGTTCAGCTTTGTCGATTTTATAATGTACTGTAAAGTACTCCTATTCAAGGTGACAAGTTTCTATGGTTAGGAAAATTAAAAGTTACTTAAGAATTTCAGTACTCCTATTCAAGGTAACAAGTACTGCATGTATGGTTAGGAAAATTAAAAAGTTACTTAAGAATTTTTGTTGTTTTAAAATTGGAGCATACTTTACTGATTTTCATTTATCATTAATGATAGCCGATATAATATTTTTTCAGTTTTTGTGAAAGTTTTACTAAACGAAAAAGATGGACAAACTACGAAAAGCCTTGAGTGGTGAGGAACAAGAGGAAGAAGAAAGGGGAAATATCATCACACAGGTATGTTATATGCCATATAACATTTTTTTCTGTAAGTTACAGTGTTATGAATGCTTGGTTTTAAGTGAAACTTAAGTTACATTGTACGTAAGACTTCTCTTACCAGATACTGTACTGTGTTTGTTTTATGAGGAGGCTTGTACTGTGACTTATATATGTTGATTTTATTTTTCATTATGTTAAGAATCATCTGTCTACAGTAGACGCTGTGAAAGTGTTGTAGAAAATATATGTGCTCAAATACATTACATGTTGATCTGTGTGTTTTTCTTGCAATCTCTACAACTGTCATGTTAATATGTCAAGTTTTGAATTTGTCCATAAAAAGTAACTGTACTGTACTCGTTTTTTAATCATGCAATCATCTTCATGCTATATGATGGTAGGCTACATACATCACTATTGAAAAACTGGCAAAAGTTGAAATTTCTTTATGCAATATTTTATATTGTTTGTTTAAAAATACATTGCATTTGAATAGAAACTTTACTTTCTAAGGAATTGTTTGGGTTTTCAATGTGGTCATCTTAATTTTACATCAACAGGAATGAATTGCATAATTACTGTAGTCAAACCAATTTGGTGTGGTTTTGTTGACATGGTAAGGGTGACTGTGGTATTTAATAGTAGTCTCTTGTCTTGATAATTTTAAGATGGTGTGTGGTGTGCTGCGTACGAAGTTTTGAAGTTACGAGAGAACTAATAGTAATAAATATTTCACCTCTTTCTTCCCACTCTAGGATGAGGACACGCCCCTATTGCGTGTAAGTCTCTTGGGTTTTTCTGTAATCATGATATAGCTTTTAATTCTAGCATAGTCATACGTTTTTTCCTCAAGTTTAAATAGGGCTGCATCATAAGTTCTTTTATCAGTAAATCATGTTCATGGGTGCATGGGTAATCATATTGTACTTATATTTACACTATAGATGTGCATGATGTTAAATAGTATTTTTTATTCTCGTTTATGCCTGAATGATAATGTCACTATTCTTGACAAGGCTTTTAAAGCATGTAGGCCACTACTATATCTGTTATTCTTCTTTATTAGAATGATTAGTTGGAAAATGACCTGGTATAATCAGTGCTAGGCAGTGCATTCGAATATAATAAAATTGTTTCTAAAGAAAAGTTTATTTTTGCCTTATGCTTTTTCTTTATACTGTATTGTAATTATGGTAGATTTGGGATGGAATTGTTGAGAATTTGTTGTAGGGATTATTATTTTTAGGGTATAATTCAGTACTGTAATGAGTTTCAATTATTTTATTAGCAGTTTTTTTTTTTTCTTTGGTGAATAGTATTAAAGGGAAGAAGAAATTTTTCATTGAAGCATTACATGGAAGAAGGATTAATTGGGGTATTTTCAGTTACGTGTACTGTTTAAGAAATTTCTACAGATGGCTAACTGGTGTTTAGATATGCCTCCATAGATATTTTATCAAAACATAAAACTATATTTAATTTGCATGAGAATGCGATTAGATTACCTTTTAAAATTTTATACTGTATACTGTATTAAGTCTAATGAACCCAGCCGTGACAACATTGCTGTCAAGTTAGGGCATTTTGGCATGGTAACAATAGCGTAATGTGTCACCTTACTTATGCTGACGTTTCGTAGCATAATCAACTAAGGAATAAAGTTAGAAAGTAACTAATAGTTGCATTAAAACGCTGAATAAATTTTCTATATAGTACTTAATGTTACATGAACCGATTATGCCGAAATATGTCACCAGATCCCTAGAGTTGAGTAATATTATTTACTAAGCTTGTAATTTCCTTCAAGTCAATTTTGTTATTTTTATAGTTTATTCAGGTAATAAATACCTTAAGATTGAATTTTAGCCTTTTATGTTTTTGGAGTATAAAAAATTAATTGCTTTAGAAATGAATGTAAGCCGATTACTGTACTGTATAGCTAGGATTGATTAGGAATTGGTAAGGTTTCCTTGTAGATTTATTTTGTTGAATAAAAGGCTTAGATAGTTTATGGGTTTGAAGTGTTTTGTTTGCAAAACTATAAATAGACATTTTTTCTTTAGGAAGTAAATTTATTTATTCTTTTTTTATCCTAAAACTGCATTGCTATTACATATCTCAGGAATAGGTTGTACAATAAATACTTTTTTGCAGTTTTCAGAGAAACATTACAGTATGTTATTTTATTTAAGTAATTGCAGTTATTTTTTATTCTTTTGAGTATGGTAATTGCCGCACATTACTTGGTTCATGTCTGTCATTCTAAGTTCACCGCACTTGATATAGATCTCATTGATTTCTGAAAGAGTTTGGTATTGTTTTACCGCCAAGAAGTTTATGTTAACATCACATATTTTAGGTTTTTTTTTTGTTAATCACATTAGGGTTTTACCTCTGCATGTGGCTATCAGCACCACCTAATTGTATCTGCTTTAGTTTAGTGACTGAAAGTGGTCGTTTTTCTCTTTCAGCCGCTGTAGCACTCTGACCTTTGTGAAATTTCTTGTTTGGATGTCTTCTATAAACTTTATTTTGAAATATTTCTGACTGTTTTCTTTATTGCTTAGTCTACAAGTTGATATCAGAAGGATTGATGTCAATTTGTTTCTACAAGAACACAAACCCTCGTCCTTTAGTAGGAGTATGTTTACACCGTAGCTGAAACTTGGCTATTAATATTTATAACAAGGTGTCGGCAGTTACTGGTGGGTGGCGGGGAGCCAGCACACTGAGTAGCCATTTTGTTGCTGGTCGTTGGAGAGACAAGACATGGCAGAAAGGCCTCAGTCCTTGCCATTGCTTGACCAGCTCTCCATGTAGTAGAATAGGAAATTTCTGAGATTCTGCTACTGCCAGATTGTCAGCAAAGCTTGAAGATGCCTTACAACATCTCTAGGAATTCTAGACGCTGATCCCTTTTCTCCCCTCTTTACCTTGTTTTGTTGATTTTTTAACAGTCGAATGAAGACATCGCCATTTAACCTTGATCTTCCCAAGCAGTCACACGCCTAATGGTACTCAGATTAGCTATTTCTCAATTTTTGCGGTAAAAATACCGCTTAATCCCCAATCTAAGTTTAGACTTGGCTTCAGTCCTGGGCTACACAAGAATCAACAGGACTCTTGAAGAGCGGTGGCCGGGACAGTCTTGACCTCCTTGATAGCTCAAGCCGCATGAAGCGTGTTCACGAGTCCTCAGGTCTCTTAACTGGACTCGCTCAAACCCCGTGGTAGCCTCGGCAAAGGCAGTAGGAAAATGGCATATCTTTTCCTGTGTACCTTGTCATTTTGAAGGATAGAAAAAGATCTCCATCATCTTGGCTCATGAGTTCTTTCCCAGAACCTAGAATCCAGCTAGTCACGACTTCAATCCTTCTAGATCTCTTCCCTATAAAAGGTGACTAGCGAGGTCCAGAAGGATTTACCCTCCGGTTCTAGTGAGGTGGGGAGAAGACGCTACAACTCATCCTTCAGTACGGAATGGATAAGAAATGAAATCTTAAAACTATGTTTTTCTTCATGGCTTTGTGGGACAATAAGACAAACGCTCCTACAAGGGAATGAGATAACCAGCCTTGATTTTATCACACAAGGCTAGAATATCGGATCTACCCCAGCTCTCAGTAAGAACCTATCAGAGGTGCTTTTTGCTAAGTCAGTAATCTGTTAGCAACTGACTACCTTTGCTGCCCATTAACTACGGGAGTATCCATAGGTTCCTGGAAACTTTCATCCTTGAACTGGTGGTTGTGGCTCAACAGTCATGTAGAAAACCTACCACTTTTATTGGACAAGAAATATCTTGCCTAATATACTCGTAGTGGTCATGACATAAGTCTAGAATGAGAGATAAGATTGATTAGCCTTTTACCTTTTATTTTCCCCTTTATTGTGCAGCAGTTATTTACTGGACTGGAAGCAGGTGAGCCACATGATTGAGCAACTTTCATAGCAATAAGTTTCATTAGAAGCACTTACCTGTATATCTTTTATCCTCGTAGATATGTGGGAGGATGGACAAATGTTGCACCCAGGTTCTCATATGACCATAAATTTAGACATGTCCTCCACATGGATATAGGTTTCTCCTTGACTTTCTACCACTCAGTGGTAGTGACCTAGCCTAACACCTGCCCCATCTTTATGTCCAGGTTGTTAAGTCATTAACACGAGTCATCACGTTTGCTTCTATACTAGACCAAAGTGCCTTGACATTTCCCAGGAAAGTAAACCAGTCAATTTGTTATTGAGGACTTCCTCCCTCCTTAAGATAAGTTTCCCATTAGAGAAAGGTTTGTATTCTTGTTGGAACAAATCAACAATTTTCAAAGTATTTTTTGATTTTTCATAACTATACAAACTTAAGTGATTCAAGTTACACTTCTTGCTTTAACCACCGCACAAGTCTTAGGTTTAAGGTCGAAATGGTTACTCAGTGAGCTAGTATTGGCAGAACTTCCCCGCCACCTGCTAGTAACTACTGACACCCAGCATAAATTTTAACAGCAGAGTTCAGGCAATGCTGAAAACATGTTCCTATTTAAGGACTCAGGTTTTATGTAGTTAGGGAAAAATATGAATTAATTTGAATTTTATTTTTTATTTATTCAGTGTACCTTTCTAACCATTTATAGCTGTAATTTGTTCCCTTGAAAGAAAAGGTGAAAGATTCTACTGGTCAATGTTTGAATGCTGATACATCTACATATAAGAGATGCAGCAATACTGCACTTCATATAAATACTGTTCCCTTATGCTACAGGTTATCATTATTATGATTATATCTGCTCCTAATTTATTGTTTTTTCTTATTTTTTACTATTCTTCTGTTCTTAGGATTTTTTCCACAAAATATGATAAATTGCTATTACTGTAATGTCAGGGATCTTTTTGACCCCCTGTATGTGTTTGTACATTGTAATTAATTAATAGTTATCCGCAACTGGATTTTATTTTTTAACAGGGAAATTCACATGTCATTAGAAAGCTCTGTATATTATACTGTATCATAGATTATAGTATTGTATATTAGTTATTTATAATGAGGATAAAATATTTTTGATGTGAATGGTTTTGTAATAGCTCATACAATATCTGGTAGTTCTTGGCATGATTTTTGCCAAATGATAAGTGTTTGTTTTCCTTAATTTTATTTATGAACCTATATCTATAATACATTTGTAATTTTTAGATAGGAATTAGTGCCAGGGAAAGTAAGCAAGTATTTTAAGGTTTAAAGTTTGCATTTTGTAGATTAAAAATTTTTTTTTTACGATAGGTAAGATGTCAATTTCAATCTCCATATTTCACAAGGGTGTTGAACTGAATGTAGCAACTTCATTTGTTACTCTTTTTTTTTTTTTTTTTTTGGAAAATAGGAAAATTTGGAAGGAAAAATAAGAAGAATCAACCCCTAAAGTTGCAAAAGACTTAGAAAAGTACAGTATAGAGAAGTAGATAGTTGCTAAGCCTTGATATCCTAGGATTAATGATTTTCATTGAGAGTTTGGGAGATGGGCCACTGTTCTTCATGGTTTGTAGGATATAATTACTGTGTGATGTTTCAACCATTTAGATAATGTTTGATTAAGTTGCCAGTTTGCTAGAGATACTTAATATTTAGAAAATACTAGAAAGGTCATCTAGGACTTGTGAAAATCATGACTCAAGTGGGTGGTCCTATTTAGAATATTCTTTATAACCAACTAAAGTATTTGAACAAGCGAAGTTGCAGTCTTAAGGTTGAATTATAACAGAAGACTTTGTGTAAATCAAGGCCCAGTGTTGAGATTTTCAAGTCTCTGTATACTGCACAGTACCTGTAAGATTTAGATTACCTGTGAGCAGTAAAGATTTTAGAAATACAATACTTAACTACGGTAACTTCTAAACCAGATTTCACCTTTTATTATGAGAATATTTTTTCATTTAACAATGCGCTTGTTCATGGCTATACAATGTACATACTGTACTATCATCATCATTATTTTGCTCCTCTTTCATCATTATCAAGATTACAATATTCCATTCTTTATATCACGAGACATATGATAAAACTAGTGTAAATGTTTCTCTTTATTGCACTGGATGTAATTTCGTCTTATTACACAAGCTGATTTAGTTTTCAGTACTTTACATACACAAACTGAATTTTCCAACTAGGGTGCAGTGCCCTTAGTGTACAGAGGGAATCACTTCTAAGGGGTCTTTGCAGCAATGCTTCAGCCCCTCGCTGCACTTGCCTTATAGCTTTCTACACTGCCACCCCAGCGTCCTTTCTTCCATCTTCTTTATTTCATAGTGCAAGTTGCAACGGAAGCTGAATAGCTTCACAGGCCCAAGCACTGGATTATGTAGCCCAATTCCATAGATTCAGTTCAATTTAAACCTAATTATCACTTTGATGTGCTTTTTGACACTTTAGTTTTTGATTATGTGGTTTTAGACGACTATTAATGTTTTTTCTGTTACATTTGACTGCAGTGTTTTTTATTTGTTATTTATAAAGAGGTACACCTAATTATTTGTGTTTTAGGATTATTGGCCTTTATGGGTTTCTTGCACTACAGCAATACATACTGTATTGTATAAGTATTACTTCTAAAACAAAGAAAAGAGGTTTTAACCAAATTCAAGTCCGAGGCTAATTTTAGATATAAATACAGTAATCAATTATTTTACATTCCATATTTTAAAATTATAAAATGTTATTCAATATTTTGTTGATTTATATTCAATCACTTCAAGTAATTTTAAGAAATATGAACTCAAAATTAACCTAATATAAAACTCTTTTCTATCATTCTGTTTGCAGGTTGTTGACAGCTCTACCCTGAGTTGGAGTACACGAGTTAAGGGCTTTGCTATATGTTTTGGGGTAGGGTTTCTGTTCTCCATCCTCGGGTCTGCACTATTTTTCCTTCCAAAGGGTGTAATCTTATTTGGCATATTTTACACATTAGGAAATGTTATGGCTCTGTCAAGGTGAGTGCCAGTAATTTTTAGCTTTTGTAATCTAGTATTAGACTTGTAGCCCATTAAAGGTAGTTATAGTGAGTTAAAGGATATTGCGTACAGTAGTAGTGTTGCAGCTGATGTGCGGTAAGTTTTGATATAGCACATAAGAGCATTGTTCGATATGTAATCAATATATAACCCTTATACTGCATATACTGTTTATGTAAACCCACGACCAAGAATTACATTAGGACATTTATTACAAAACTTTCCTAAGTGTGCAAAATGAATGTTTAAACTTCCATTCTTGAAAAGATTGCATAAGGAAATACTGTATTTTTCCCAAAGGTTTGTGTTCCACTAAATAGGTTTACATTTAAGAATATATTGATAATAACTATAGAAAGATTTTAAATCTTAAATATAGCTTCGCTTGATGTATAAAAAAATATCCAAACGCCAATTTTTACACAATCTTTGTAGAGTTGCAGAAGACGTGAAATAACCCATTGGTTGGAAAAAGTGAGAAGGAATTTAAATAAAATATTGTATGTTCAGTAGATATTTAGACCTCATTCACTCCTTCCTTACTACTGCTCACATTTATTTAGGTTTTGGAATAATGAATGTATAGTTGACATATTTGAAAGTGTATTTTAATTAATTGTTTTTATTTGTAATCTATTTAAATTTTATAAAACATCCAACTGTACCTTAACTAACAGTTTTTGTTTGTTTCATGCAGTACTTGCTTCCTCATGGGGCCCATGAATCAACTAAAGAAGATGTTCTCAAAGACACGCATTGTAGCCACCATCATCATGTTTACTGCCTTGATCTTGACTCTTGTTGCAGCATTTGCAGTAAGTGCTGAAATTTAATATTTTTATTATTAATAAATGTACAATTATTAGACCTTTGAGTGACAACATTTTGTGAGTTCTATAGGGACTTTTCTCTCAAGTCTTGCATAAAGGATTTGCTTCTTAGTAAAGGGATGGGTGGTTAAATTACAGTAAAAGTAAAAAAGTTACATAATGTGGGTGAAGGAGACCAAAGGGAGAGCAGGAAAAGTAAAAGGGTAAAAGTAGCGCATTTAGGGGAAAATTGGTTGTTGCTGAGTACTTTGAGAATAAAGTTCTATATCAATGGTATTTAGTGAATGAGTACAAGTTTTCTTGCTTAATTAAGGCTTGAGTTTTTCTGTGTCTTTTTGTATCAAGAATATGCAATGTCTAAAGCTTTATATTGTTCTGAAAACTTGTTTAGGCTGTGCTAATTATTTTTTTTCAATATTAATCTTACCCGATGATCATGTAGCTGTCAACTCCGTTGCCCGACAGAAATCTACGGTCGGGATACGCCAGCGATCGCTATCCAGGTGGGGGTGTACACAACAGCGCCATCTGTGAGTAGGTACTCAAGTACTTCTTGTCAACAAGAACTCAATTTTTCCTCTGTCGTGCCGCCGGCAAGACCTACTTGGATACGCTGTTGATTCTGGAGTTGTTGTTCACGATTTGGTGATGTATTCACTCTAGAGTTTAGCCTTCGCTATTCAGGAAGCTTTAGCATTAGCTTAGCAAGCTTTTGGAATTAATTTGGATTAATTGTTAACGAACTTTGCTAGATTTTGGAATTCCCCCTTGACTACTTCTAAAATTCAAGATGTCTGACCAGTCTCAAGTCCCTAAGTACAGGCAGTGTAGCGTTAGGACTTGTGCCAGGCGTCTTCCGAAGGCCTCTATAGATCCTCACACCGTTTGTTCCAATTGTAGGGGTAAATCCTGTCAATTGGAAGATCGATGTGGGGAATGCGCTGGGCTTTCGGAATTCGATTTTAACGAATTCCTTAAAAATGCACGTAGGTTAGAGAAGGAGAGAATCAGGAGGAGTTCTTCTCGCTCTGTGGATTTTTCCTCTCCCCATGCCCCTCAACCTTTTCCTTCCCCTGTGGTGGTGACTCCCGAACCTGCTACTAGTGCTCAGCCATCCATGGCGGATATGTTGCGTGCCATTCAGGCTCTCGGTGACAGAGTGGAGTCATTGGCTAATGACCGTAATCAGCTCTTGGCAGATGTCAGAGAGCTGAAAGCGAAAAGTGCAGTGGGAAGTGTTATCAGTGCTAGTGATGTGAAAAGTGTCAGTGTCAGTGTTGCGCATGAGGGTACATCTGTGCGTGCCAGTCGTCCTCCCAGTCCGGGACCTCTTGCAAGCTCCCAAGCCCAGGGGAGAAGCAATGTCGAAGGACCTAAGGGTTCGGCAGGCCTTGATCGGCGCACGGATGTATCCTCAGTGGTTGCGGACGTATCTGTCAAAGATCGTCCCATCCACAAACAGACGAATGAGCCCTTACATTCCTCGTCTGTGGAAGAAGTTTCCAGGAGGAAACGATGGACCAAGGTTTCACGACCGCTCAAACGTAAGGTCCCTTCCGAGCGAGTCCAACGGCCCAGGTGTAGCCACTGGGTCAGTTCGGACTCGCTGCAGTCATCTGATGACTGCACACCTCCCAAGAGAGGTAGAGTGGTTCCACAACAGGCTACTGCTCCGTCTGTTGTTGCTCCAACCACGGTAGACCCTAAGTGGTCCATGCTGCAGACTATGCAGTCTCAGCTTGCGGCATTCATGCAGGAGTATCATGCTGAGAAGGTTAACGCTGCACCTGTTAACCTACAACCCGCCGAGGTTGTGCGCTCAGCAGATACTGCGGCTGCCTGCTCCCACACTCCACCTGTGAGAGCTCCACCACCGATGCGCAGTCCACCCTGCCAGACGCATGTTCTTGCTGCACCATCCGTTGACATGCGTGAGCTACCGCATCAGCAGTGGGAAGGTGCTGTAGAGCTGCCGGGTTCCAGCACTATGCCGCATTCTCCGCAGCCCATGCGGCATGCTCCGCATACCATACAGCATGCTCCGCATACCATACAGCATGCTCCGCAACCCACCGCAGCCCCTCCCACGCACCAGCACTCTGCTTTTGTTGTTGCCAGCTCGCAGACTGACCAGCAGCGGCATGATGTTGGATCCGCAGCTACGCATGCACCCGTACTGCCGGATTCAGCCGTTCAGCTTTCTGCTCTGCCTTTGCCACTTCCTACTCAGCTTTCGGATGATGGAGCATCGGATGGCGAAGCTGCACATTTGGATGAACCGCACTCTGACTTTGAAGGGCCCAAGTCTACGCCTCCCTCCTTAGACTTTCGTAAAGTCCTTGCCTTGTTCAGGGACTTGTATCCTGAGCAGTTTGTGTCTGCAACCCCTCGTTCTCCTCCCTCCGAGTTTGCTCTGGGCATGCAGTCTGCTGCGCCTGCCTTCACCAAGCTTGTTCTCGCACGTTCATCTAAGAGAGCTTTGAGGGTTATGGGAGAGTGGTTGCATTCCAAGAAGCAACTGGGAAAGACTGCTTTCATCTTTCCTCCTACCAAGCTTGCTTCCAAGTCGAGCGTCTGGTATGCCACGGGAGAGGAACCCGGCTTGGGAGTTCCTGCCTCTGCCCAGGGCGACTTCTCAAGTCTGGTTGACTCTCCCCGCAGGTTGGCTATGAGACGATCGAAGATCTGCTGGTCCTTTTCTGATATGGATCATCTGTTGAAGGGAGTCTTTCGTGCCTTCGAGATCTTCAACTTCCTCGATTGGTGTTTGGGAGCCTTAAGCAGGAAGACTTCCCCTTCAGATAGGGACTCTGCCATGCTGATCATGTCTAGCATGGACAAAGCCATTCGGGATGGGTCTGGTGAACTTGCGGCTTCGTACGTGTCGGGAGTGCTCAAGAAGAGAGAACATCTTTGCTCCTTCTTATCGGCTGGTATCACTCCTTGCCAGAAGTCAGAGTTGTTGTTTGCTCCTCTCTCCAAGTGTCTGTTTCTGGAGGAGCTGATTAAGGGGATGGCTGCCTCTCTTATCCAGAAGGATACCCATGATCTGATGGCATCTTCTGCACGTAAGGCTAAAACCTTACCTTCCGTGCCTAGACCCTTCCGCCCTGCAGCAGTAGACACTCCTGCAACTAGGTTCATCCCGCCCTTTCGTGGCAGAACCTCCAGCAGAGGAGGTACCCGTGCCGACAGTCACCGTGGCAAATCCAAGAAGGGTTCCAAGTCCGCAAAAGGCAAGTTCTGACTGCCTTCCTCTCCAGACAGCAGTGGGAGCCAGACTCAAGACCTTCTGGCAAGCTTGGGAGAGCAGAGGTGCAGACGCTCAGTCTGTGAAGTGGCTAAGGGAGGGATACAGAATTCCGTTCTGCCGCAGTCCCCCTCTAGCTACATCTCCCATCAACCTCTCTCCCAACTACAAGGAGAAGGACAAGAGGCTAGCGTTGCAACAAGAGGTGTCGCTCTTGCTACAAAAGGAAGCGGTAGTCATAGTCCGGGACCATCAATCCCCGGGCTTCTACAACCGTCTCTTCCTGGTAGCGAAGAAGACAGGAGGTTGGAGACCGGTGCTGGACGTCAGTGCTCTCAATGCTTTTGTCACCAAGCAGACGTTCACGATGGAGACGACGAAGTCGGTCCTAGCAGCGGTCAGGCAGGAGGACTGGATGGTCTCGTTAGACCTGAAAGACGCGTACTTTCACGTCCCCATCCATCCAGACTCCCAACCTTTCCTAAGGTTCGTCTTTGGAAAGGTTGTGTACCAGTTCCAAGCCCTGTGCTTTGGCCTAAGCACGGCACCTCTTGTGTTTACCAGACTGATGAGGAATATTGCGAAATTCCTTCACTTGGCAGACATCAGAGCCTCCCTCTATTTGGACGACTGGCTTTTAAGAGCTCCTACAAGTCGTCGCTGTCTGGAGAATCTCAGATGGACTATGGATCTGACCAAGGAACTGGGCCTCCTGGTCAATATAGAGAAGTCCCAGCTCGTCCCATCCCAGACCATTGTCTATCTAGGTATGGAGATTCAGAGTCGAGCTTTTCGGGCTTTTCCGTCGGCCCCAAGGATCAATCAAGCCCTAGAATGCATCCAGAGCATGCTGAGAAGGAACCGATGTTCAGTCAGGCAGTGGATGAGTCTAACAGGGACACTTTCATCGCTGGCCCAGTTCATCGAGTTAGGGAGACTCCACCTCCGCCCCCTTCAGTATCATCTAGCTGCTCACTGGATAAAGGACATGACGCTAGAGGCGGTCTCAGTGCCTGTTTCCGAAGAGATGAGGTCTACTCTAACGTGGTGGAAGAACAGCATTCTTCTCAAGGAAGGTCTACCTTTGGCTGTTCAGACCCCCGACCACCGTCTCTTCTCGGACGCATCGGACACGGGCTGGGGTGCGACACTGGACGGACAGGAATGCTCGGGCACATGGAATCAGGAGCAAAGGACACTTCACATCAATTGCAAGGAGTTGTTGGCGGTTCATCTGGCCTTGATAAACTTCAAGTCCCTCCAGCTAAACAAGGTGGTGGAGGTGAACTCCGACAACACCACAGCCTTGGCTTACATCTCCAAGCAGGGAGGGACTCATTCGAGGAAGTTGTTCGAGATCGCAAGGGACCTCCTCATTTGGTCAAAAGATCGAAAGCTTTCGCTGGTAACGAGGTTCATTCAGGGCGATATGAATGTCATGGCAGATCGCCTCAGCCGGAAGGGTCAAGTCATCCCCACAGAGTGGACCCTTCACAAGAATGTTTGCAGCAGACTATGGGCCCTGTGGGGTCAGCCAACCATAGATCTATTCGCTACCTCGATGACCAAGAGGCTCCCGATGTATTGTTCTCCGATTCCAGACCCAGCAGCAGTTCACGTGGATGCCTTTCTGCTGGATTGGTCCCATCTCGACCTGTATGCGTTCCCGCCGTTCAAGATTGTCAACAGGGTACTTCAGAAGTTCGCCTCTCACAAAGGGACACGGCTGACGTTGGTTGCTCCCCTCTGGCCCGCGAGAGAATGGTTCACCGAGGTACTGCAATGGCTAGTCGACGTTCCCAGGACTCTTCCTCTAAGAGTGGACCTTCTGCGTCAACCTCACGTAAAGAAGGTACACCCAAACCTCCACGCTCTTCGTCTGACTGCCTTCAGACTATCGAAAGACTCTCAAGAGCTAGAGGCTTTTCGAAGGAGGCAGCCAGAGCGATTGCCAGAGCAAGGAGGACATCCACTCTCAGAGTCTATCAGTCTAAATGGGAAGTCTTCCGAAGCTGGTGCAAGGCGAATGCAGTTTCCTCAACCAGTACCACTGTAACCCAGATTGCTGACTACCTGTTACATCTAAGGAACGTAAGATCCCTATCAGCTCCTACGATCAAGGGTTACAGAAGTATGTTGGCAGCGGTATTCCGCCACAGAGGCTTGGATCTTTCCACCAACAAAGATCTACAGGACCTCCTTAGGTCTTTTGAGACCTCAAAGGAACGTCGGTTGTCCACACCAGGCTGGAATCTAGACGTGGTTTTAAGGTTCCTAATGTCATCAAGATTTGAACCTCTCCAATCAGCCTCTTTTAAGGACCTCACATTAAAAACTCTTTTCCTCGTGTGCTTAGCAACAGCTAAAAGAGTCAGTGAGATCCACGCCTTCAGCAGGAACATAGGTTTTACATCTGAAACGGCTACATGTTCCTTGCAGCTCGGTTTTTTGGCTAAAAACGAGCTTCCTTCCCGTCCTTGGCCTAAGTCGTTCGAGATCCCAAGCCTGTCCAACTTGGTGGGGAACGAACTAGAGAGAGTACTTTGCCCAGTAAGAGCTCTTAGGTACTATTTAAGAAGGTCAAAGCCATTACGAGGACAATCAGAAGCTTTATGGTGTGCTATCAAGAAGCCTTCTCTACCGATGTCTAAGAACGCAGTTTCTTACTACATCAGGCTTCTGATTAGAGAGGCACATTCTCATCTGAAGGAAGAAGACCTTGCTTTGCTGAAGGTAAGGACACATGAAGTGAGAGCTGTTGCTACTTCAGTGGCCTTCAAACAGAACCGTTCTCTGCAGAGTGTTATGGATGCAACCTATTGGAGAAGCAAGTCAGTGTTCGCATCATTCTATCTCAAAGATGTCCAGTCTCTTTACGAGAACTGCTACACCCTGGGACCATTCGTAGCAGCGAGTGCAGTAGTAGGTGAGGGCTCAGCCACTACATTCCCATAATCCCATAACCTTTTTAATCTTTCTCTTGAATACTTTTTATTGTTGTTTTTTGGGTTGTACGGAAGGCTAAGAAGCCTTCCGCATCCTGGTTGATTTGGCGGGTGGTCAAATTCTTTCTTGAGAAGCGCCTAGGTTAGAGGTTGTGATGAGGTCCTTTAGTATGGGTTGCAGCCCTTTATACTTCAGCACCTAGGAATCGTTCAGCATCCTAAGAGGACCGCTAGGCTCAGTAAGGAAGACGTACTTAAAAAAGGCAGAGTAATAGTTCAAGTCGACTTCCTTACCAGGTACTTATTTATTTTATGTTTGTAATTTTGAATAACTGATAAAATGAAATACGGGATACTTAGCTTCTTTTGTTAACATGTACGCTGGTCTCCACCCACCACCCTGGGTGTGAATCAGCTACATGATCATCGGGTAAGATTAATATTGAAAAATGTTATTTTCATTAGTAAAATAAATTTTTGAATATACTTACCCGATGATCATGAATTTAAGAACCCGCCCTTCCTCCCCATAGAGAACCAGTGGACCGAGGAGAAAATTGAGTTCTTGTTGACAAGAAGTACTTGAGTACCTACTCACAGATGGTGCTGTTGTGTACACCCCCACCTGGATAGCGATCGCTGGCGTATCCCGACCGTAGATTTCTGTCGGGCAACGGAGTTGACAGCTACATGATCATCGGGTAAGTATATTCAAAAATTTATTTTACTAATGAAAATAACATTTTAGTAGTCAAATGATTAAGTTTACCCCTTGATTCTTTTGCAGGTCAAGAAAAAAGCACTGACTCTACTCTTGGTGATCATTCAATTTTTAGCCATGACTTGGTATTCCTTGTCTTACATACCCTATGCAAGAGACGCCGCCAAGAAATGCTTCGCTAGTTGCATCGATGCTTGATTTCCTCGGGATGTGAGACTTCTTTCCACAATGTTATGATCAGGGATGCTTCACCTCTAGAATCAGTGATGAATTTGTGCCTTTATTTGTAAGTAGTAAATTGAAGGCCTTACAAACTTAAATTATAGCTATATCTAATGATGATTGATTTTTACAGCTTTTGGTTAATTCACATCATCAAAAATATTTTTACTCTTGATTTATGTACTAGAAAGCAGCTGTTAATCCTTGAATATATGTAGATACTCTGCATTTTGTAGTTGACAAAAAAAGGCTGGTCTTATATATCCATTTCTTATACTCGTTTTCCCTTTATAATTTCTCATTTTCTTACTCCTTACAGTATTATTGTAAATTCATATAACATTTAATCAATTAAGATTATCAACATGTAGGTATATTTTGTATTTACCTTTGAGATGTGTATATGAAAGATGATATGGAAAAATGTGGGTTTGTTGATGAATAGGCCTTTATACTGGATGCCTAGTGGGATTTGTGAAATTTCATTTCTAGCTTCTTTATTATAAGATAACCAATTTTTTTTAGTTTATTTGACTTTCGATGTTAACTAATATTTTTTTTTTTTACTTCTTGTATTGCATAGTGTTATATTATCAAATTATTTATCGATAATACCTTACTTATT
>NC_090737.1:127910563-127915563 GCF_036898095.1 Palaemon carinicauda | reverse complement strand
AGGAAACGCATAAGATGAGAGGGTTCCTCAGCTTTATAGGCTGCTGTTGGCAAACGAGTCAAATTTACGCAAGATTTCGTTCAATGTGTTTTATACATTCAACAATGAATGATATTTAAGATTCATTCTATTACTATAATTATTTATCTGAGTTTGTTTCAACACCATTTGCAGTTTTAAGTCATCCTTTATCTGAAATATTAAGGCTTACCCTTACCCTTTATGACGACATATTTTCTAATAAACATGATTTTGATACTCATTTGTTCAATTCCACTATACTTGAAAAGTTACAAAATACGAATTAAAGTTGCGTAGTTGCTCATATTTAAGTTCGATATGGTGGTAATAGTAGGTCACAAACCAGCAAACAGAAGCAAAGACAAGCTGTAAAATTCATCCTACTATTGATGACGTCACAAAGACGTATTTTCTTAGTAAAATGATAAGGATTTAGCAATCAGAATCTATCCCTCCAATAAAATAAGTTATTAGAATATCTTATAAGGAACTGTCTCTATATGTTTTGAAGAAAATATATCTTTAATTCAATTAGAAATAATAAACATCTTCAGCTCCGTCCATTACCTAGGGCGTTTGAAAACAATTTTGTTGAAATTTGGGAAGGTTTCTCAAACAGCAACTCATAAGACCCCGTTACTCTATGTAGGTGATAAATTCCTGTACTCTGATTGGCTAAATCTTCCTCAGTTGTGATTGGTAGGAACTCAAACACACGCACACACATCCAACATCGTATTCCTTCGAATATGACGATCTATGTTTAACTTATGCCTTTCAGCAAGATTTATTATTAATTTTATTAGCAAATTGATATGCCTTTGAAGTTTATTTCCATAAAAAAACGAACATTTCAAGCCATAAATCTAAATTTGTTAGCTACCCAGTTGAATAATTTCATAAAACCAAGTTCATGACGTCACATACAGCCACCAATCACAGCAAAGGATGAATTAACCAATAGGACAACAGATATTTCCCGCTAAAATACATAGGGCGAGAAGGTTCTTTTCTAATATATGGGCTGCTGTAGACGAGTGAATCAAATTCTCACAATGATATTTGAAGATCAATTTTAGTAATAAAATTGTTGTTTGAGTTTCTTTCCCTAAAAGTTGCTGTTTTTAGGTCATAATTTATTTGAAATATGTATACTATGTAACATCGAAGTATTTCCTGATAAAGATAATGATTTGGTAATGATTTGTTCAATTACATTATAATTGAAATATAACATCATAGGTAGTAAGGTCACGTAATTCCTTCACAATTTAAAAATTAACTCGATATGATAATAGTATCTATCACGTCTTACTCAATATAAGCAAAGAGATTATTGATCAGGAATTTAGACAAGCTGCAAAATTCATCCTACTCACTATGACGTCACAGAGACGTATGTTTTTTAAATGTAGATGATTTTTTGGTAATTAGAAATTATCCCTCTAACAAAATGTTATAAACATCTTATAAGGAACTTTCTATTGTATATTTTGTAGAAAATATATCTCTAATTCACTTAAAAATAAAGAAATAAAAACTCTTTAGCTCCGTCCCTCATAGCTAGAGCATTTAAATAAAATTTAATGGAAATTCCAGCAGGTTTTTAAAACAGCAACTCATAAGTCCGTGGAACTCTCTCGGGGCTGTAAATCTCAGTCCTCTGATTGGCTATATCTTCCTCGGCTGTGATTGGTGATTGCCTACCTTTACTACAACTTAGCAGACAAACACACACACACACACCTAACATAGTAGCCAGAACGCAGTCAAGCATTCCTTTGAAAATAACATATTTATTTAATCTATTCCCTTTGACAAGATCCATCATTTATTCAATACTAAATAAATAATCATTTTAAGTTATTTCCAAGAAATTTTTTTTTCCGGTCAATTTATTAGCAATTAATATAGATTTTTGGCATGACGTCACATACAACCACCAATCAGAGCTGGGAAAGAATCAGCCAATGAGACATCGGATATTTCCCGCTAAAAATGTATCAAGTGAGAGGGTTCCTCTGCAATATGGGCTGCTGTTGGCGAACGAGCTAAATTCACGCGAGACATTCATTTAAACGCTCTATCTAGCTGATTTCTTTTTTTTATCATAATCAATTTTTAACAAATATAATAACGATGGTATTTAAAGTAGTCTGAGAAGAATGTTTTCTTATGTCAGGTTTTGTGATTTTTACACGCAAATTCAAAATGCATAGATAATAAATGCTATGTGTGTGTTTGTATGTATCATTGGAAGCTGTTAACCTTATTGGGAGTTGCTATCAGAGCTAAAGATGTCAAAGGTCACGAATCTATTTATTCTTCAGTCAGGGATGAGCCCCTATATAGATAAATTCCACACTAAAACTTAAACTGTTTAAATCCCTACCAAATTTCATCCCTTTGACTCTCACACTTGACACACACACACACACACACACACACACACACACACACACATATATATATATATATATATATATATATATATATATATATATATATATATATATATACATATTTTTTTTCATCCAGACTTCCTCAACATATACAGAATTCGTAACTACTGTACTGTACTTCAAAGTTCAAAGCAATGTACACCCTCTTTTTTACATGGTGTTCTATTGTCTTGAGTTAGAGGTACACTCAGGCACACTGTTGTATCTGTTTCCTTTCCTCACTGGGCTATTTTCTCTGTTGGAACCCTTATGTTGCTTACATTGGATCCTGCTTTTCCAACTAGGGTTGTAGATTAGCTAATAATAATAATAATAATAATAATAATAATAATAATAATAATAATAATAGTATTTTTACCACTTCATTGTTGTATCTCTAATTCGGTAGGTAATAGGTTAAAGGTTAAAAGTGTTTGGTTTCAGTTCCAATTTCATCACGATAGATGCTCATCAGAACGTCAGCCGGGCAAGGCTGCCCCCCCCCCCCTGTGGTGCCCAACCACAGCAGTGGCCTTCCCAGTAAACAGCTTAAACTCACGGTTCCATGCGGGGATCAATCTGCTTCCATGCGTATGCGAGGCAAACACGCTACCGCTGTACTAGCCAGGGCACCAGCCACCCGTTGAGATACTACCACTAGAGAGTTATGGGGTCCTTTGGGTGGCTAGACAGTATTACATAGGATCTTTCTTTCTGGTTACGGTTCATTTTCCCTTTGCCTACACGTACACCGAATAGTCTTTACATAATCTCCTCCGTCCTCATACACCTGACAGCACTATTACCAAATAATTCTTCTCCTCCCAAGGCGTTAACAACTGCACTGTAATTGTTCAGTGGCTACTTTCCCCTTGGTAAAGGTAGAAGAGACTCTTTAGCTGTGGTAAGCAGCTCTTCTAGGAGAAGGACATTCCAAAATCAAACCATTGTTCTCTAGTGTTGGGTAGTTCCATAGCCTCTGTACCATGGTCTTCCACTGTCTTGGGTTAGAGTTCTCTTGCTTGAGGGTCCACTTGGGCACACTATTCTATCAAATTTCTCTTTCTAATGCTTTGTTAAAGTTTTTATAGTATATATATGTATTTCAATATTGTTACTGTACTTGAAATATTTTAGTTTTCTTTGTTTCCTTCCCTCACTGAGCTACCTTCCCTGCTGGAGCCCCTGGGCTTATAGCATCCTGCTTTTTAAACTAGAGTTGTAGCTTAGCAAGTAATAATAATAATAATAATAATAATAATAATAATAATAATAATAATAATAATATTCTGATCCTACATTCCTACTGCACTTTCATTAGGGAGAGTCAGTACAAGAAACCTTAATTAAATCTCAACTCCATGGAAGCCCATTTAGGATAGCGTCCTTGCCTAAGGATTGCCAGACTGGGGTTCGAGTCCTGCTAAAACTCGTTAAACCCTTTGGTCGCTGTAACCTTACCATCCTTGTGAGCTAAGGATTGGGGTTGTGGGGAAGCCTATAGGTCTATCTGCTGAGTCATCAGCACCCATTGCCTTGGCCCTCCTTGGTCCTAGCTTGGGTGGAGCGCTAGTGGGCTTGGGCGCTGATCATAATAATATGGTCAGACTCTAGGACATTGACCTGCTTGATAGGACAACGTCACTATCCCTTGCCTATGACATTCGTGAGGGTCTTTAAAATCCTCTTTGTGCTTGGGTGCCTTATTCATAACAATTCTTAAGAAATTTTTTCAAATAATTGTGTTTTATTTTGAATTAAACCTGGTATCCCAAGAACTTATATAAGATGTTTTTTCGGAGAAATTAGAAAAGGGTGTCAGAGAGTAACGTGAACCCAAGGAAAGGACCTGGGAACTCCTGGGATTCCCGGGGAATTTCCGGAACACAGTGTGGGTCCTCACAAAGTAGGAAATAGTTTCTATAGATTTGCGTATCTTTGCATTCTTTTTTTTTTCTTTCTTTTTAGTAGAATCATCAAAAGTCGTTACGCACTTATACACACACTAGCCCTGAGATTATTATTTTTTTGCATATTTTTTTTTCTTTTTGCAAATTTTCAAATTCCGTGTGAATATAGGCCTACATTTTTTTCACTCTTTTAACAATTTCTTCAGATGCAATCACATTGCATTTTACTTCTTTGATATTAGCAACACGAATAGAAACTCAACTTCCTTTTGGAGAATTAATTGTTTTGTGTTCATACTTATACTATTGAATTCTTTTTTTCATAAATCTATAAAGTCCTGAATTGCTTACATCGTATGTTTCGCCTATTGTGATGTTTTCTCCAAAGGATCTTTTTCTTCTGTGGGTTTTCTACTTTTTCCTATTTTCTTTCGCAACCGACGTAGCATTCCTAAACCTCTTATCTTGGAGATGAGGTTAGAGGTCACATACAGGGGTTAAACTATTAAGGTAATTACCTTAGTCTGAGGTAATTTGCATGATCTCCAGGTAATTTCTAAGCTAATTCTAATGTAATTTCGGTTTTATTAGGTTCAAATTTAAGGAAATTGGAAAAGTTTTAAGGCAA
>NC_090737.1:127883063-127905563 GCF_036898095.1 Palaemon carinicauda | reverse complement strand
ATTCCGTTGAAGCGTATGAATGACTGTAATAGAATACTAATAACAGTAGTAAAACGAATGATAATTATTAAATCTTACACGTGGAAAGAGATAATGTGATTAGCAACATGAACAAAATTTGTTTCTGATGGTCCTTAGCGCTCTCGGAAATTGACCTTACCCAACATATCTTAGCACTTGTTAAAGGTTAAAGATCACTCATGAATGGCAGGGGCAAGGGACAGTGACATTGCCCTATCAAGTAGGAAAATGCCCTAGAAATTGACCATATACATATGATCAGCACCCAAGCCCCCTCTCCACCCAAGCTAGGATCGAGGAATGCCAGGCAATGGCTGCTGATGCCTCAGCAGATAGACCCATAGGCTCCCCGAAATCCCCCATCCTTAGCTCACAACGATGGTGGGGCTGCAGCGACCAAAGGAACTAACGAGTTTGAGTGGGATTCGAACCCCAGTCTGGTGATGACCAGTCAAGAACGTTACCACATAGGCCACCACAACCCTGTGCCAGAGACAAACTTTTTTATCAAATCATTATGATAACAACTACATCAAACAACAATGATAATTTAGTAGATTGGTTGAAATATGCAACTAAGTAATATAGCTGCACAATTCGACTCGTTTTCTCAAAGTTCGTAAAACGTTTGATATAGATGCTATTCAATAAATGTTATATTTACAGGACACTAAAGTAAGGGTTTTGCTAATTCATTAAATGAAAATCATATAAAGACATCTTGTCAACAGTTTTGTAAACATTTTCCATGAGAATGAGGGATAAAAAATATTAACAAAACAACATAAATATGGATTCTCTCATTCTTCACGAACATCATACAAGAACTATCGGCTTGAGTTCTTTTTTTCTAATCATTCAGAATGCGGATCCTTCAACCACACCGTAGGATTGTCTCCGAATGGATTAGCATCCTTTCCCGTAGGACCTGTCGCCTCAATAGGAACCGGGGGTCGCTTTAAAAGAGCTGACCCAACCGTAGCTGGAGGCGCACCAGGTCAGAGAGATTTTTTCAACGCTGGAGGCGCGGTAAGTTTTTGCATATCTACGCTATCTCTTAGAAAGACTCAAATATATATTAATAATGAATGGATAAAAGATAATTATTGCCGGTATAGAAAACAGAAATTGGAGTAACAATTATGTTTTGTAATGCATGTATACAGCTAACTTAGCAATGTCAAAATTCGATGGAGCATTCAGTTTCTACATTCCTATATTGTATATTATACACAAAACCCTGGATATACATACACACACACACGCATATATATATATATATATATATATATATATATATATATATATATATATATATATATATATATATCTTATTTTCAATTCTGACTTACTTTTCCAGGCAAGCATCAGCTCTGGCTCTTCATCTTTTGGAGGCGGGTCCATATTTGGAGGCTCTGGAGGAGGTCTGTTTTCCGGAGGATCTTCTGGGGGAGGTCTCTTCGGTGGTTCAAGAGGTAATCCTCCATCTGGCAATTTTGGAGGGAGCTCCTTCTTTGGGGGTTCTGGGGGGAGACCCTCATTTGGAGGCTTTGGAGGTGCCCCATCTTTTAATAACTTTGGAAGCAGGCCATCCTTTGGAAATTTTGGAAGTAGGCCATCTTTTGGAGGTAGGCCATCTTTTGGAGGTAGGCCATCTTTTGGAGGTAGGCCATCTTTTGGAGGTAGGCCATCGTTTGGCAGTTTCGGAGGCAGACCATCTTCTAGCAGCTTTCCTTCTGGTGGATTTGGTTCTGCACCGCCTCCACAACCCTTCCAGATACCTAGACGAGATTTTCAGCAACCATTCAACCAGCCTCCTTTTCCCCCACCCCGGCAACCAACCTTCCAAACTGCCAGGCCACAATTTAGACCAGCAGCTCAAACTGGCAGACCTGCAATTACATATCAAGGACCAGTTGGTCCAGCATTCAGACCAGCATCTCCAGCTTTCAGACCAAGTTCTCCAGCTTCCAGACCAGCTACTCCAGCTTTCAGACCAGCTTCTCCGGCTTTCAATCAAGCTTCAGCTTTCAGACCAACTTCTCCAGCTTTCAGACCAGCTTCTCCAGCCTTCAGTCCACCTACTCAAACCTTCGGGGCAGTCACAGGTAGTCAACCTTCGAGTCCTAGCCAGCCAAGTTCTCCAGATTTTTCATTGCCACCAGACGTGATACGCGACAACCCTGTCCCCTCGGTAACATCCAACGAAGTCTCTTTGGACGACTTCTTTTGTGGAGCGTCTCTTATATCTGATCAGCATCTACTGACTGCAGCTCATTGTGTTACTAATGAACATAAAACGTAAGTGCACTTGAGAATAAGTGATTTTAATGGATAGTATGGCTGGTTTGTCATCTACATTCTTAAAAAGTTCTCTATAGAAATAGTTATGCATCTTATTGTATTGCCGTCTTTTTCATGTTTTACAGAATCAATTATGTTAAAGTTTTCTATTTTATAATTGTCCTATCGAATTGCAAGGCAGAACTAAATCATAATTATAAAGCTATAAAACAATTTTGGCCCTCTATTGCCTCCATAAACATCAGAAGGATTTAGAAATGCCTTTTACATGAAACAATCCTAGTTTAAGCTAAGGCAGACCATAAAATCGAATAGATAATATGTGTAATCTGTTCTAATTTACCTAATAACAGTAACCTATTTGCTACAGGCCACGGGAAGTGACATTCCGAGAGGTTTCCTACAACAACGGCGATAATCGCATATCGTCAGTCAGCTATGAGATTGAGAGTGTGATCGTACATCCTGAGTACAACAAAGACTCTTTTATTAGGTATCATGACTTAGCCATTTTGAAAACTAGAAATCAAGTGCAATTTAGTCCTGTCACTTGGCCATACTGTCTTCCTTCGGCCGACGCCTCTGTAGTTTTCAAGACCCTCACTGTCTCTGGATGGGGGAAAGTTAATTCTTGTGAGTACCAAATGATATTTCAAATCATGTCACTATAACATTTTTTTTTGGGGGGGGGGATTTTTGTTTTATACATTATTGAGGGTACATTTGGGCATACTATTCGATTTTACTTCTCTTACTCTTGTAATTTTGAAGTTTTTATAGTTTATATATAAAAGATTTATTTTAATGCTGTTATTCTTAAACATCTCTAGTAGTTTATTTCCTTATTTCCTTTCCTCACTGGGATATTTTCCCTGTTGGAGCCATTGGCCTTATAGCATCCTGCTTTTCCAACTAGGGTTGTAGCTCAGCAAGTAATAATAATAATAATAATAATAATAATAATAATAATAATAATCACGTCACTACAATGTTTTTGGTATTTTTTGGTTTTCTGGATACATTATTGATATAGTCCAAGGTACTTGTACTCCGAAGAAATAACCCACACCTTTGTACATTCTCTTTAGCTTATACTCCCGAAAACCTTCAGCAAGCAGAGGTACCTGCTGTGCCTAATAACATATGTAACGAGGATTACAAACGAGCAGAACTGGAAGAACATCTGAAGCTGCGATATCCCCAAGGGCTCACCGACAACCTCATTTGTGCGGGTCAACTTGGAAAAGATGCTTGTGAGGTAAGAGGAATCATTAAGTTTTTAAATCAAAGTATAACGTCTCTGCCTGGTGTTTGCCAGTCGGGGGTTCGAGTCCCGCTTAGTCTCGTTAGTGCCATTAGTGTCTGCAACCTTACCATCCTTGTGAGCTGAGGTTGGGGGCTTGGGGGAGCCTATAGGTCTATCTGTTGAGTCATCAGCAGCCATTGCCTTGCCCTCCCTGGTCCTAGCTGAGGTGGAGAGGGGTCTTGGGCGCTGATCATATGATATATGGTCAGTCTCTAGGGCGTTGTTCTGCTTGATAGGGCAATGTCACTGTCTCTTGCCTCTGCCATTCATGAGCGGCCTTTAAACCTTTAAGTAGGTAGGTTGACAGCCTATTTAGACCGTGGTACATAGATTAAACCTGATCTTGTGTTAGCAAGTGTTCTTGCTGCATTAGTAGCCTGTAAACCCTTGTAGTACTGAGTCTTATGTAGAGAGGTTCAACAAAGATGCCCAAAGCCTCATTTTTTTCTTTGTCAGATATCTCAACAATCACAGTAAATTACTATGAGCATAACCAAATACTATATTAATATCATTATCACATGCAAGTGAGAATGATACTACATATTAAATACTTCATTCTGCCTCTTGTAGTTTCTAGCTATCTACAGTCATCATCAACAATGATTACAATTATAATCTCAGTTCACAAAACGTAAAATATGAGTTAGGGAAATTAAGTAGATAATGTCAACAATGTACTTTAGCTAATTAGGTTATTTCAAATATTCTAAAATATGAGATAATTTCAGTGTCGTACTTTAGCTAATCAGGCTATATACTTCAAGACCAGTTTCTCCAGCTTTCAGAACAGCTTCTCCCGTTTTCTGACCAGCTTCTGCAGCTTTCAGACCAGCTTCTCAAGCTTTCAGACTAGCTTTTCTAGCTTTCAGACCAGCTTCTACAGCTTTCAGATCAGCTTCTCAAGCTTTCAGACCAGCTTCTCTAGCTTTCAGATCAGCTTCTCCAGCTTTCAGACCAGCTTTTGCACCTTTCAGACCAGCTTCTCCAGCTTTCAGACCAGCTTCTCCAGCTTTCAGACCAGCTTTTCCAGCTTTCAGACCAGCTTCTCCAGCTTTCAGACCAGCTTTTGCACCTTTCAGACCAGCTTCTCCAGCTTTCAGACCAACTTCTCCACCTTTCAGACCAGCTAAAAAAAATTAAATGACTCATTTCTTTTACCTTTTTTCCTCTCAGGGAGATTCTGGAGGACCCTTGACGTATCACGATGAGGAAGGCAGGGAGACCCTCGTTGGGGTAGTGTCAACAGGTTTGCCCTGCGGAGACAGTCCTCTGTTACCAGGGATCTACGTCAATGTTGCCAGATACATCGACTGGATTAACAGCGTCATCTACGAATGAGTTTGGAATCGAAATACTGTATATTTCCCAATTTCCGTCAGATTATCAGGTATATTACCTGAATTTACAGCCCCAGTGTTTTATGTAGATTAAATTTATACATTTTAAGTCATAGGTCTTGTGAGAAAGGTTTATTTAAATTATTAGGTTTTAATGTTAAGATTAAAACATTGTGATGATTGGTAAATCAAAGGTATCGTTGTATTCTAGATCAAGCATTTCTGGTATTTTCTCGATTACCGACGCCACCTGCTTTACTTATTACGTGATATAGTTTGCCCTGGACATTCTGGAACTTTCTAGAAAACGTCTCTGTTGTGTATATAAAGAAAATGCACAGACATTGAGAAGACTTGCTTCTACCATTGCTAACTTGATATTTTTGTGGAGATATTTTTTTTACAACTCTTATAACGCTGTATTTATACTTTAATGTGTTACATTGCTGCTGATTTATAGAAAACACTCAGAAACCTTGCAAGATCGGATATCTTCAGAAACTGTGGCCCTAAATGCCATCTTTTACATTTGAACATCATTCTGGATACTCTTTCGTAATTCGTCGCTGAATTTCATCAGCTAATCTGTTCTTAAATCAAGTACAGTTCCTTCAACAATACCAACCAGATATATTGAGTGGATTAGCAGCGCTGTCATTTAACAGGTTTGAAATTTAAATACAGTACACTTTCATAAATGTTACCAGGTAGATCTAATGGATCAACGGTGCCAATTAGGCCTACATTTAACTTGAAATTGGGATTAAGATGATTTTTCACCTTAGTTCAACCATTTTCATTCTTTTTAATAAATATAACTCGTAAAATACTCTTGATGACAAATGAGCCCTTTAGCATATGGTTCTTTAATAAAATCTATGCCTGGGAAATCAATATCGTAACTTTTGTTAATGAATAATTCCAGAATTTTGAATTAGCCGTAATTTTGGAATTACCTTAACCACTTCTTTTAAGGTTGAATAGTACTTTACTGATTTATACAAACAAAGTCTTATTATTCATGATTCATAATTTCAAAACCCTCAGAAGAATATTGGGAGTTAAATGGCAGCACAGGATTAGAAATGAAACTATAAGAGAGATTACTCGAGTGCCATATGTGGATGAGATCATGATGCAGGGTAGATGGAGATGGTTTGGGCAGGCTCTTCGCACTCCCCAAGAGAGATTAGTTCGCCAAACTTTCAACTGGGCTTCACAAGGCACTAGAAGAGTTGGAGGACCCAGGCCTACATGGCTGAGAACTATAAAGCGTGAAGTGGGAAATGAGGAATGGAGAAATATTGATTTAAAAGCTCAAGATATAGACGACTGGCGAGATCTAACCGAGGCCCTTTGCGTCAATAGGCGCAGGAGGAGATGATGATGATGATTCATATTTTCATTCATTTCATGTATTTATTGACATTCAACTCGTACAATAATTGTATTTTTGCTTTGTTGATTAATTTAAAGTTTGATATCCTTTTCCCAGCCATTTTTTTTCTTAAAATTATTGAATATTCATAAATAAAATGCTGACATAAGTAGTTGTAATGTATATACATGTATATATATATATATATATATATATATATATATATATATATATATATGTATATATATATATATGTATGTATGTATATATATATATATATGTATATATATATATATATATATATATATATATATATATATATATACATACATACATACATACATATATATACATATATATATATATATATATATATATATATATATATATATATATATATATAGTCTTATGTAGTGTAAACTTAATAACTTATCATTGTTGTTATTAATTTTATAATATTTTTCATTATATTTTTACAAATTTGTATTCTTTTCTTTTTCTTTAGACCTAATGATATTTTCCTCATGGATCTCCCAATTAAAAAGTCATGAATGGAATATTTTACCAATTTAGAATAATTAATTGGTACGTATCAAAATTTCACAACGTAACAAGAATAATTCAACAAGATTGAAAACAATGGATGCACCTTGATAAAGCTCTAATAGAATTAGATGAAGAAAGCTACACTGGTAAAAAAAAAAAAAAAAAAAAACCGTAATTTTTATCGGAAACTTTCCGTAAAAAAAATATATACTGTTCTCAGACGTATTTCAGTAAAATACAAGCGACCGTAATTTAACCTTACTTTTTTTTATTATCTTTTACGGGTTGGCGACCGTAATATCACTCTTTAACGTCAATATAACCGTTTTAAAAACGGTAAGAATCCTGAAATAAATGTTGCCAGACTTTTACCGTTTTTAATGCATATTTTTAACAGCTTAGGTCTAAACTCATAAAAAAAAAATGGATTTTTAACGAAAAAAAAAAATTGTGTTGTTTTGCCCTCATAGCTGTAAGACAAGATGCTCTATGTCATGAAGTTATAATACATTGAGTTAATTTTCTTCTATTCCACTAAAAACACCAAAAATCTTTCAAGAATCTCTCCTTATCATGGTTGATGAGTGAAGAGACTTGCATGACAACAGTTTGAGAAGAGATGTTATTGTGAGAAATGTACAGACGTCATAAAAATTTAAAATGAGTCTAATATCTTTATGAGAGAGAGAGAGAGAGAGAGAGAGAGAGAGAGAGAGAGAGAGAGAGAGAGAGAGAGAGAGAGAGAGAGAGAGCGCTGATGAAAGTACCAAATAAACATATTTGAACAGGCAAAAATAGCAAATTTACACGGAAATAAACAGAGAGAATAAAGAACAGGCACGAGAGAGAGAGAGAGAGAGAGAGAGAGAGAGAGAGAGAGAGAGAGAGAGAGAGAGAGAGAGAGAGAGAGAGAGAGAGAGAGCTGATGAAAGTACCAAATAAATATATTTTAACAAGCAAAAAGAGCAAATATACAAATAAACAGAGGAGAGAATAAAAAACAGGTACGAGAGAGAGAGAGAGAGAGAGAGAGAGAGAGAGAGAGAGAGAGAGAGAGAGAGAGAGAGAGAGGCTGATGAAAGTATCAAATAAATACATTTTAACAGGCAAAAAGAGCAAATATATATATAAATAAACAGAGGAGAGAATAAAGAATACGCGTCCGCACAGCAACAGCTAAAGATAAGATAAAATGCAACAACAAATCTTACATACCAGCTAACAATAACGGTTGGATGAGATTGAACCGTTTGACCTTGATGCTGAGTTATATCAAGAAGACTGAAACCTCTATTCGTTTAGGTTGAGATTCTAGAATTGGGTTGGAATGCACTATAAGAAACCTCTATTGTGAATATACACTTTATATTTATTGTTTTTCGTGGAATACCTAATCTGATAATCAACTCTAAATAGAACTGTTAATGAATGAAACAACTAAAGGAAAGGTCATGACGGCATGACAAAAAATTTCATCAATGTAACACAAGAAAAGTCAAGTTAAATGAAAGGGGAATAAATCATGCAGTAGAATGAAGGTAAACGTTGATATTCTCTTTCATAAATGGATAGACAATGGATAGCAATTCCTAAATTCTGGGACAAAAATAAAAAGCTTTGTTGACGGATTGGGTCTTGGTACTTTGGAAGAATCAAGAAAACAGAAGAAGGAAGGGAATTCCAGAGCATGAATGATTCCTATGGGAGCTTATCAGTAGATCGAAAACTATGATACTGGAAAGGAGCTTAGGTCTCTGAAATCAATATAATAATAGCTGAAAAGTTCAAGCAGAAATCCTCTGGTGGGAGCAAGGCCGCATTATGATGACTAGGCCTAGGGACCCACCAAGAGCAGACGCCGATGCAATATTTTTTCTTGTAGAGGTAAATGTGAAAACTATGCATTGTTTACCTCAGTTTTAATATTATTGTGATAAATTGTACCAAAATAGAGCGTGAAATATGCCGGGGGATGTCGAGGGCCCCAAAGAAACTCGAAACCTCAGGATCCTGTCACGGGTTAATACGACACTGGCTGAGAGCAGTTGCTTAGACGCCAAACAAAAGGAAGGAACTCAAAAAATAGACTGACTCCACAGTTAGTTTAGACTTCAGAGGGATGAAAATCCTATAGGATACAATATAATTTAGAGAAGTTGTTGAGAGTTTAATATATTTAGATAACATCTTATCAAAGAGAAGTAAACAACGATAAGGCCGCGTATGTAATGAATATTCAAGAGGTCAAGGTAAGGTAAGAGGAATATGGAGATTAGATAATTTGAATAAAGATCTTTTTAATTTGAATTTTAGTATTATCTCTCATTTTATCATTCTTTACGTGTCCTTTAGTATAAATATATATATATATATATATATATATATATATATATATATATATATATATAAAAGAGAGAGAGAGAGAGAGAGAGAGAGAGAGAGAGAGAGAGAGAGAGAGAGAGAGAGAGAGAGAGAGAGAGAGAGAGAGTAATTCTTAAGACAACGTTGAAATCTTTACCAGAACTCAATAATAATGATAATGATAATGATAGACATTTTTCCTCTGAATATTTGAACTAATGACCAGTGTTTTACACGGCTCGCATTGCATTATGGGATGACATCATCGTGTATGAAATAATTCTCATTTGAATTCTGAAATAAATTACTGTTTTTAGACTGATGAAATATTATCTAAAAGATATATTATGGGCGCTTCAAACGTGCCTATTTCATCCAAACCAACAGGAAACATTTCTAAAAGTACATAAGCTTTACAAAAGTGTAAGGATTTTGTCAGATTGTGAAGACTTTACCAAAGTGTAAGAACTTTGCCAGATTGTGAGGACTTTCTCAAAGTATGAGGATTTTGCCAGATTATGAGGACTTTATCAAAGTATAAGGACTTTGCCAGATTGTGAGGACTTCATCAAAGTATAAGGAATTTGCCAGATTGTGAGGACTTCATCAAAGTGTTAGGATTTTGGCAGATTGTGAGGACTTTATCAGTGTTAGGATTTTGCCAGATTGTGAGGACTTTACCAATGATAGAACCTTACTAGACTGTGAGAGTTTTACCGAAATGTTAGGACTACAAAAGATGTTATGAATTTACTTTAGTGCGAGGACTTTGCCAGTGTCAGGACTTGACCAAAGATTTATGGCTTCACCAGAGCGAGGATTTTACCAAAGATATTTTATAATTCTAAAGATATTTTACAATTTTACCATTGAGACGACTTTTCTAAAGTGCCAGGATCTTAGCAAAACATAAACCTTGCTACAGTGCAAGTCTACCAAAATATAAACCTTATCAAAGTGCAAGTCTACCAAAATATAAACCTTATCAAAGTGCAAGTCTACCAAAATATAAACCTTATCAAAGTGCAAGTCTACCAAAATATAAACCTTATCAAAGTGCAAGTCTACCAAAATATAAACCTTATCAAAGTGCAAGTCTACCAAAATATAAACCTTATCAAAGTGCAAGTCTACCAAAATATAAACCTTATCAAAGTGCAAGTCTACCAAAATATAAACCTTATCAAAGTGCAAGTCTACCAAAATATAAACCTTATCAAAGTGCAAGTCTACCAAAATATAAACCTTATCAAAGTGCAAGTCTACCAAAATATAAACCTTATCAAAGTGCAAGTCTATCAAAATATAAACCTTATCAAAGTGCAAGTCTACCAAAATATAAATCTTATCAAAGTGCAAGTCTACCAAAATATAAACCTTATCAAAGTGCAAGTCTATCAAAATATAAACCTTATCAAAGTGCAAGTCTACCAAAATATAAACCTTATCAAAGTGCAAGTCTACCAAAATATAAACCTTATCAAAGTGCAAGTCTATCAAAATATAAACCTTATCAAAGTGCAAGTCTACCAAAATATAAACCTTATCAAAGTGCAAGTCTAACACAATATAAACCTTACCACAGTGCAAGTCTACCAAAATATAAACCTTATCAAAGTGCAAGTCTACCAAAATATAAACCTTATCAAAGTGCAAGTCTATCAAAATATAAACCTTATCAAAGTGCAAGTCTACCAAAATATAAACCTTATCAAAGTGCAAGTCTATCAAAATATAAACCTTATCAAAGTGCAAGTCTACCAAAATATAAACCTTATCAAAGTGCAAGTCTACCAAAATATAAACCTTATCAAAGTGCAAGTCTACCAAAATATAAACCTTATCAAAGTGCAAGTCTATCAAAATATAAACCTTATCAAAGTGCAAGTCTACCAAAATATAAACCTTATCAAAGTGCAAGTCTATCAAAATATAAACCTTATCAAAGTGCAAGTCTAACACAATATAAACCTTACCACAGTGCAAGTCATGGCAGCAATATGGCGTTCGTTCGTTTTAGGCTTGCCTTGCCTTATGCAAGCAACATGGCGAATATGCATTCTAAAACGTGTCGTCAATTTCAAATGCCAACTAAAATGGGCTATAGGTAGAGTGCATACCCTCGCCAACGCCATATAACATAGACATTTGAATTATGCATATTCTGGTACTAGTTTCATGCAAATCGGATAAAAATTGACCACGATGTAGCAAAAAGACGTTTTTGACCTTTTGTGACCTTGACCGTTGATCCAGTCACTTCCAAAATCTAATCAAATAGTTCTTGGATCATGGCCAATCATCCCACCAAATTTCACGAGATTCGGTCCAATAGTTTTGGAGTTATGCGAATCACAAACACACAGACAGAAACAAAAATAAATAAGTACATGCCGCCTATCAAAACGAATTTCTGACGAAGGTAACGAAGAATTTCATCAGACGACGTAGCTACAGACATGAAGTCTTTAAGGAAGAAATGGGTTTGAATCTAAGATAAAAACATGTTAATCTTAAAAGAATTTTATGGCGCACAGTATTTATCTTTTACTCACTATTAGATAAATTACTTTGTCGAATGTGAGAGAAAAAGTAAAAATAAAGAAACATTAGGATATTAAAAATTATCAAAATATTTTATCGGCTCTGTAATATCATCACACATTGAAAGTCATATGAAGGTTATCGTTTGAAGTTTGAATATTCTTTATCTCTTTGATAACAAAAGGAATGACAAAGAGAATTGATAAAGATGAGCAATACACACCATTAGATTACAAAGAATGACAAAAGATGGCTGTTCTTACAGTCCTTTGTCTCTATTACCTGTTCGTGTTTTATGAAGAAATTGAAAATAAACCTAAACAAAAAAGGGAGAATAAATAGAAGAAATAGTATAAGCAAAAACAATTTCAGTAATGGATGGCAAACCAGACGAAACTTTCTTCAAAGAACATTTTTTTCGATTATCGGTTCGTTGTTCAAAATCCTTTCGAATCCAAACCTCTCGAGGTTGATGGAGCGATAACCTCCGTGAAGTAGGTATTCCATAATTGCTCTTCCAGTCCCTGGCGAGTGCTGGATTCCTGGAGTGAGACAAAATGAATTTGCAGAATTTGCTGCTACAGTTAATACAACTCCAGATTATGTAGTAAAATTATTAGAGAGGAAAAATAGTAGTTAAAATTGCTCACTCCGCAGATAAGTGCAAAGCTTCTTACCTTATTCTTATTGAGTGTATTACTTCTCGATCTGAAGATTAGTAAACCTATGAAACGGCTCTCTAATCTTAAACACTAAAAAATAATTTTCAAAGTCTATATATTTTGATTTCAGGGCATGTTTTTTGGAATTTAATCTATACCGGTAGGAGTAGTGAATTCATAAGGACATTCATATAATTCAAAAAATCAAATTATACCCGTAGGTATAGTAAATTCTCATAATTCAATATCTTGTAATCATTACCAACGTCAAGGAAACTATGCATTTTGCGTCGTTTGTTTGTTTGGACGGAAGAATGCGCAGAAAGAAAAATTTTAATTATATACAGTACATAGGAAAATTAGTATGGAATCATGTTCACTCACTCACCGTGACCGCTGAAGCCCGTGGCGAAAATTAAATTACTGTAAACTGGATGTTTCCCGATGACGGCGTTTTGGTCCAAAGTGTTGTAATCGTAGTAACCAGCCCAAGATCCACGGACCTAAAACAAAAACATATCTTTATTTTTTTTTATTGCACTTAAACTCGTTAACTTATTATTGAAATATATTTTTATTTAATTCTACTGAAACTCGTTAACTTATAAGATCCTTAAACCTTAAATAAAAATACATTTTATATTATTCCACTGAAACTCGTTAACTTATAAGATCTACGGACCTAAAATAAAACCACATTTTTATTTCATTCCATTGAAACTCGTCAAATTATAAGATCCATGGACCTAAGATAAAAACATATTTTTATTTTAATCCACTGAAGCTCGTTAACTTATAGATCCACGGACCTAAAATAAAATAATTTTTATCTTATTCTACTGAAACTCACTAATATATGAGATTTTCTGAATAGTTTTCTATCCCGTGGATTAGTTTCACAAAGATTTCTTTTAGTCTGTCTTCCCTTCATGCTAACAGATTTTACATTTTCTTCTTACTTCTTTAAAGAAATATTCTAATATAGTTTTTTCTCTCTTCCTTGACTGTCTTATTTGTTTCGTTCATCTATATTCTGTGATTTTACAATTAACCCCTTGAGTGAAAAAGAATTGTTTGGTAATCTGTGTTGTCAAGCGTATGGGGACAGAGGAGAATATGTAAAGAATAGGTCAGACTATTCGATGTATGTGTAGGCAAAGGGAAATTGAACCGTAACCAGAGAGAAGGGTCCAATGTAGTACTGTCTGGTCAATCAAATGACACCATAATTCTCTAGCGGAAGTATCTCAACTTGTGGCTGGTGCCCTGGCCATCCTACTACCTACCCACTCCTTCACTCTCAGATTTCCTTACCCACCCACCTTCAGGTTTTCAAACGCAGGTATCCTGTTCGCGAGCTGCGGCCAGATTATATGGTTGAAGTAGTCATGGTCCACCTCGAGATCTTCTGTAGGCGGCTCCTCTTCTGCGCTGGGGTTCCTGATGCACAGATACACCTTCGGGATGACGTCTGGCCGGAAGTGAGCTCCCGTGTGGTCGCAAAGGATGGGACAGTTCTCAATTGGGCCTTCGGGAACATGGGCGCAGTAGACGTATCGCTTTCTGATGATAAACACTTTCTCTATCAGATTTTTAACAGTAAAAATAAAAACTTTCTCCATTGAATATTTTACTGTTTTCTTAACTTGATTGTTTTTTATTCAGATTTTTCTTCTGTTTATTGCTTGTCTATTTCTTTCGCAGAATTGGACTACTTTACTTATTGGGAAAATTTGAATTGTATTATTATTATTATTATTATTATTATTATTATTATTATTATTATTATTATTATTATTATTATTATTAGATAAGCTTCAACCCTATTTGGATAAGCAGGATGCCAAAGCCCAAGAGCTCCAACAAGAAAAAATAGCCCAGTGAGGAAAGGAAATAAAAAATATAAATAAACTGCAAGAAAAATAATGAACAATGAAAATTAAATGTTTTAAAAACATTAACATTAAAACATATATTTCATATATAAACTATAAAAAAGACTTATGTCAGCCTGTTCAACATAAAAACATTTGCTGAAGTTTGAACTTTTGAAGTTCTACCGATTCAACTACCCGATTAGAAAGGTCATTTCACAACTTGGTGGCCTGGTGGTAGCGTCCTTTCCTGGAGATTGCCAGACTGGGGTTCGAATCCCACTCAAACTCGTTAGCTCCTTTTAACGCTGCAACCTCACCGTCTTTGTGAGCTAAGGATGGGCGGTTTGGGGAGCCTATAGGTCTATCTGCTAAGTTATCAGCACCCATTACCTGGCCCTCCTTGGTCCTGGCTTGGGTGGAGAGGGGCTTGGCCGTTAATTATATGTAATATGGTCAGTCTCTATGGCATTGTTCTATTTGATAGGGTAATGTCACTGTCCCTTGTCTCTGCCATTCATGAGTGGCCTTTAAACCTTTAAACAGCCTACCTTGGTTCCACTGGCAATGGAGTCGCCAGTAATCCTTCGCCTGTTCCAATTCCCGCTAACTCGCTCACTTCCCCGGACCAAGTTCCGGCTGCTATGACGATGGTGGAAAATTCGATATCATGCGTTTCTCCATCTGAAGTTGTTACCTGTGAAGTAATTTTTAACAGAATGAGTTCTCTTGCTTGAGGGTACACTCGGGCACACTATTCTGTGTTATTTCTCTTCCTCTTGTTTGTTTTTTTTTTTTTTTTAAGTTTTTATAGCTTATATAGGAAAGTTATATTTCGATGCTGTTACTGTTCTTGAAATATCTTGTTTTAATTTCTATATACTTCTCTTATAGTTTATTTATTTCCTTATTTCCTTTCTTCACTGGGCTATTTTCCTTGACGGAGCCCTTGGGCTTATAGGATCTTGCTTTTCCATCTAGGGTTGTAGCTTAGCAAATAATAATAATAATAATAATAATAATAATAATAATAATAATAATAATAATAATAATAATAATAATAAGAAACGTGTATAATCTCCAAAATTTCACAATATATATACCAGTTTAGTGTTACTGTATGGACATGAGTCGTGTTATAACAATGAGGTAATATCCAACAGATTCTGTAAATTTGAGAACAAAGCCCTCAGAAGAATATCTGGAGTTAAATGGCATTACAGGATTAGAAACGAAACTATAAGAGAGATTACTCGAGTAGCATTTGTGGATGAGATCATGGTGAGGGGTACATGAAGATGGCTTGGGCATGCTCTTTGCGCTCCCCAAAAGAGATTAGTTCACCAAACTTTCAACTGGACTCCACAAGGCACTAAAAGAGTTGGAAGACCTAGGCCTACATGGTCAAGGGCTATGAAGCGTGAAGGGAGAGATGATGAATGGGGAAGTATTGATTTAAAAGCTCAAAATAGAGACGACTGACGAAATTTAACCGATGCCATTTGCGTCAATAGGCGTAGGAGGAGATGATGATGATGATGATGATGATGATGATATCTAGGTCAAGAAAATTACCTTTCATGGGGATAAAAAAACAATGAAAGGAATTTAATTTATCAAATGTATTGATGACTTGGAGTAAGTATATTCAGTAAACACCTACATCTATTAGAAATATATATAGTACTATCAATTATTTAGTGCATTCAATGCATAATTATTCAGTTTAGGAACTATACTTCAATGTTATTAAAATATGTATACAATTAGCAAATGAAAATTGAAGAGAGGAAAAATATAAAGTTATTAATCTTTCAATAAAATAGTATTTTTTTTTTCAAAGCACTCAATGAGAAACCTGGCGAGATTGATTGACCATAACTCTGGTATTATCGATCTAGACATTATATGGAGTTAATAACTTGATAAAATTACCTTGAGAGAAGATTACATTTATAATTTCGAACTTTTTTTTTCAAAAGTTCAAACTCGCAGCAAATGTTTATGTTGAACAGGCTAACATAAGTCTTTTTATGGTTTATATAGGAAATATCTGATTTAATGTTGTTATTGTTTTTAAAATATTTTATTTTAGTTGTTCGTTATTTCTCATATCGTTTATTTCCTTATTTCCTTTCCTTATTGGGCTATTTTTCCCTGTTGGAATCCTTGGGCTTATAGCATCTTGCTTTTCCAACTAGAGTTGTAGCTTAGCTAATAATAATAATAATAATAATAATAATAATAATAATAATAATAAAAGTCGAGCAGGCTGATAAGCACAGAAAAATCTTAAACGGACTCTTCTCTCACCTGAGCTACATTAAGATTCTGCGCAGGCGCGTTGAACCTATCATTAATGTCGGTGACTTTCCCATGCACGTAGACGGCGCCCAGAGACGTCGCTTTACGCCGAAATCCCATTAATAAAGTCCACGGATCAAACCTGGTTAGGTGGTGAACTTTAGTGTTTTAGAATAACCTGAAGTTTACATATGGCTACATTGTTTTACTATATATAATGATAAATAATAAGAGAGGCAAATCATTTATATGCAAGAGCAGGATGAAGTTGGACAGTAGTCTAGACTTTTCCTGATACAGTTTAGACTATTGTAGTCTCAGTATTATGGCTCATAACAAACTGAAGTTCCAGAGAACGTGTAAAAGAATACAGTTTACGATAAACGATTTTTATTTAATACGTTAGAAAATAAAAATACAAATATTCTCTCAAGGACGACTCACCATCCTTCGTTTTCAATGCCCACCACGGCCAATGCGATATCGTCTGTTACCATGTACGGATACTTCCTTTTCAGCTGTGATTGCGTCATCATTTCTAGCTTAGCGCCAGCATCGCTACAGAGAGATAGAGATAAAGTGTCAACTTAGAAATTAGCACGAACTCATCAAATGACTTATTACTATCTCTTTTGACTAAAACAAAAGCACAACGGGAAAAGAGAAAAGCTTGACGTCTCGCATTTTTAGGTGTCTAAACCGAATATAAGAACCGGCAAAAATTCACACAATTTCATTACTATTAATACATCCCAGAAGTATTAATAGTAGTAACAACACATAGAATAAAGACACATTACTAAGCTTCAAGAAACCAATGGCGTAGCTACAGATATTCCCGAGAAAGAAGAGTGAGAAAAGTTTTTTTAATATATATTCATTGTGAGGGAATTAAACACCCGTTTGATAATAAAAATTGTGTAGGAGACACCACATTGTACAGTACAAGAAAAAAAAATGTAATCTCAATGTGACATAAATTCCCTCGTGACTGACCAAAGCGAATCAATTGGGGACATCCAAAAATAAACCCGGGAGTTAGAGTTTATTTTTCGTTTTACCCGTCTTGACTCTAAACGACCATGATCTGTATACTTTGATCACTGTACTTAGCCGATTTTTATTGTTTGTGTCGACAGTAGAAGAAGAATCTTGTTCTATGAGTGTAAAAAGAAGCTTCGAAATTATATTTCTAAAGATTATTTTTATATAACAAAAAAGAAAAGACTTCTGATTTGCACGTTAGTCCTGTTATGACTGGCTGCTTGAATGTGCTCTAATTGTCATGGTACAAATCTTTAACATCATTAAGTATAAATTATATTTGCAGAACAGATATCATAACAAGTTCTATCTTTAGTTTCTCCTTAAAGATGAGATCCTCAATGAGAGATTGGGAAATAGCGTAGGCCTACTCCTTGAATTGTTATTCTTCCTTTTTCTCTAGATCGTTAAATGGATTTACTAACAGATGAAAAGTAAACTTTCGTGATTCATCTAACTAATGCTTTATTAGCTAACGGGAAAAGGCCCCACTTACACCTGGATCTTATAATTTTCCATGAGTTGGTCGTAGCCAGCTTCAGTCACCAACATGAGGTAGCCGCAAGGATGGAACTGCACATCTGGAGGATCGAAGTCCGGAACTCGAAGTAAGTGGTGAGCCTCCTTCAAGAACTGCCTCCCGTACATGGAGAGGTAGATATTTTCGGGAACTGTAAACTGCTGTCGGATGCATCCCATGGAGAGCACTGTTGAGGCTTTCTTGTACTGTAAAGAAGAAGAATAATGGAGTGAGGTGATGGGATTTCCAGTTTACGCTCGCAGCACCAAAGATAAAAGTAAAGATTGAGAATTTCATTATTAATTTATGTATGACATAGGTAAAATAAGCCCAATTACAATAATAAGAATAAGCTTAGAAGCTTTGCACCTATCTATATAGTGATAGAGTGCCAGCAAACTTACTTTGCGGATTGAGCAATCAGGAATGTTGATTTATAGTACGTGCGTTCTGATTTGAAGATAGGCCTAAATCAGCTATTGCATTTAAGGATCCATAGGCTTAAAGACTAAATTTCACAGCACCAGCACTTTCAACTGTTATTAAGATGCCAAACAAGATGCCACTACCCTTCCAGCTTTTAAAGAAATATTTTTGGGATGGGACTGATAGCCTGACACCTAACCCACGAAGCTTATGCGATCATGGAGTTTTTCCAGAAGGTTACCCCTCCAAGCACTGACCAGACTGAACGCGGCTTAAAGTTATTACCTTTAAAAATGTGTGTGTGTTATTGCAAGGGCCATATCATCACTAGCTACCTCTTTTAAGGGAGAAGGCATAAGTAGTCTCTCTCTCTCTCTCTCTCTCTCTCTCTCTCTCTCTCTCTCTCTCTCTCTCTCTCTCTCTCTCTCTCTCTCTCTCTATATATATATATATATATATATATATATATATATATATATATATATATATATATATATATATATATATATATATATATATTCTTCACCTACCGTATTATCAGCCTCAATGACAACGACACTCAAGTCCTTTCCTGCCTCCTTCTTCAGATGGTAGGCGATAGAGGATCCCATCGCCCCTCCACCTACAATCAGGACATCGCATTTCCTAGGAATGTTATCGCATTTCTTAGAAAGAACAGTTGTTGTGTGGAACAAACTCTTGAATATTTTCCCATTTCTAAATGAGAGGCTTTGCACGCAGTACCAAGGAGCTAGAGAGGCGGATAGGAACTTTGGCTGGCTTGAAGTTAACAACGAACGCAGAGCTGCCATTGAATGCACTGTTCAGATCACCTTGTTTCTCACACTGCGTCTAAGTCCTATTTTCCTGACCCAGATTCATTGGAAACAGCTGCTGAATGTTCCACGTTATCGTACTTTGTTGTTGTCAGTTATGTAATTCGTATTTTGTTGTCAATTGCATAATACTTTTGCCAAGGGAAATCTCATACGATTATCTGCTGGCAACGTCGATTCTGGGGAGAATTTTGGGATTCGGTGCTATTTTTCACACATTGTTGCGAATTAGAAAGATAAAGATGCACATAGACATACACACACACACTATATATATATATATATATATATATATATATATATATATATATATATATATATATATATATATATATAGAGAGAGAGAGAGAGGAGAGAGAGAGAGAGAGAGAGAGAGAGAGAGAGAGAGAGAGAGAGAGAGAGAGAGAGAGAGAGAGAGAGAGAGAGAGAGACTGACATGACATGACATCACCCATACGTACAGTTAGTTGGCTTCCTTAATTCTAGAACATTTCACGTGAAGCTAAGGAGACGTTGTAGAAGGTAACGCTGTGTTTAGCAAAAGAGAAAAAAAAAACTGTTGTTAACGTTGCTTTTAAAACAAAGTAGGCTACTCGGTCTAGTAAACATGCATTTTTAATAATTCTAGGAGTGCTGTATACAAAAATATTATTATTTGCTTAACTGCACTTCTTGTGAAATGTAGGGGAAATAATGGAGCCGAACTGGAGTTCGAGTCAGCTCAACCTCGAAGGTTTGCAACTTCACCATCCTTGTGAGCTAAGGGTGGCGGGGCCTATAAGTCTACCTGCTTAATCATCAGCAGCCATTGCCTGGCTCTCCCTGGGCCTAGCTTGTGTGGAGAGGGGACTTGGACGCTGATCATATGTATATATGGTCAGTCTCTAGGGCATTGTCCTGCTAGCTAGGGTATTGTCACGGTTCCTTGTCTCTGCCATTCGTGAGTGGTCTTTAAACCCTTAGACGTACTTAGCAAGTAACTCCGAGTTATTATTAAGCCATTTAAGCCTTACTAACAATAAGCTTCAAGATAGAACTTTCTTGTGGAATTATGTAGTCCAACAGGAGTTCAACTTAATAATAATAATAATAATAATAATAATAATAATAATAATAATCTCCACTATATAAAATGGAACAAGAGTCTGGTTATATATATATATATATATATATATATATATATATATATATATATATATATATATATATATATATATATATATATATGTATATATATATATATATATATATATATATATATGTATATATATATATATGTATATATATATATATATATATATATATATATATATATATATATATATATATATATCTGATCACGTGTAGCTGCATGCCAGACGTATAACTACTCGGTCTCTCTTTGACACTCGGATGGGGGGGGGAGAGGGAGTTGTCATACTCCTGTGAGAAGGGTTACCCAGAGAGGGTTGAATCTGTATGTGCGTGAGCGTGCATATCTATCTAAATATTTAGCCGTCATTTTTGACGGGTCGCGTACAATAATAATAATGACAATAATAATAATGATGATAATAATAATAACTCTTGTGATCATGAAATGTAAATGTAAAATGTAACTCTATAAAAAGAAGAGTATGTAATCAGATATTCATACCAGTGTAAATTTATGCATAAGAAACTTAGTTAAAGCCTTGGAACATAAGTTAGTTACAACTCAAAGAGCTATGGAAAGAATAATGATGGGAATAACACCAAGAGACAGAAAACTAAAATAGAGTATATTCTAACATGTAAAAAAAAAAATGAACATGGGCAGGACATATAATGAGAATTTATCCATTACTACCACTGTATTGTATTATATCTTCGTCTTCCCAATTATCTTTTCTGTTCAGATAATAACCTTCCTATTGTTGTAGATTTAGCCGACTGCATGCCAGAACGGTCTATAGAACTCTAGACCGTGTCTAGCTTAGCCTATGTGGCAAGTTGGTGATATTTTTGTTTGTTGTGTATTTGTCTTATTGTCACTAACAACATCATTTATAATGATAACAATGATAAACAATAATATGTTTCGTTAATGTTAAAATGATTGAGTTATAAGTTAGTCGTTTCCACAAATTATTCATAAAAGAATTATCATTTCATTTGTTCAGTGTTGTTCACACAGATTCATTTATTTGTTGATGTACTGAGCAGATATCTTAATTGTTCATTTGTATATTCGGTGTATCTTTTAGTAGACTTATTCCATCTTTTAGGAGACCTATTCCATCTTTTAGTAGACTTATTCCATCTTTTAGTAGATTTATTTCATCTTTTAGTAGACTTATTGCTATAGCAGTGAGTTCGAAATAAAAAATAAAACTATAAGAAGGGGACTAGAAAAAAATGCCAGTGCGCTACCAGAAGTGTAGGGTCACACCTCTACAATCTTAAAAAATTCATTGCCATTAATCATTTTTATTTTGAACTTCCATAGCCTGTCTAATGTATTGAACAATTTCTTCGCTTAAAGAGACTAATTTCCTTAAATCTATGCTACTTCAAAATTTTCAAAATCCTCTACAGGTAAGCAAAGGCTGGTGTATCATCTACTCACGGTCCAGATATACCAGGTCAGCCAGACAGCGTACCGATTTTAAGCCTCTTCTGCGCACCTACGTCATCTGAGGGGGCTTAGTCTTGGCGAGACCCATTAAGAACGTAGATCTATCACACAGTCAATGTAAATAAAACAACATTTTACCTTACATCTACTCATCTCCACAACTCACAAAGCCTATAATTTTCATTCCTGTGTTTTTATAATTTTCTTTGAAATCTACCCTCCTCCCACTACTCATCTTCTTCTTTAGATATTTGTTTATCTTTCAGGACCTGTATCTTTACTAGTTAACTCTCATTCTTAACAGCGTCCCCAAATTCCAGAACACGCAGTTAGTACGTGGTCTGAATGTTGACCGCAACATAAGATGTTTGATCAACATGAAGTCGTGTAGGTAACCTTCTTTTAGTTTTATAAATCTTTAATGTTAATTTTCTATTT
>NC_090737.1:127810563-127878063 GCF_036898095.1 Palaemon carinicauda | reverse complement strand
TTTTTGTTTTCGTGAGTTTTCCTACCTCTCTTTGAGATACTACCGCTAGAGAGTAATGGTGTCCTTTTGGCTGGCCAGACAGTATTACATTGGATTCTTCTCTCTGGTTACGGTTCACTTTCCCTTTGCCTACGCATACACTGAATAGTTTGGCCTATTCTTTAAAGATTCTCCTCTGTACACATTCACCTGACAACACTGAAATTACCAAACAATTCTTCTTCACCCAAGGGGTTAACTACTGTACTGAAATTGTTAAGAGGGTACTTTCCTCTTGGTAAGGGTAGAAGAGACTCTTTAGCTATGGTAAGCAGTTCTTCAAGGAGAAGGACACTCCATAATCAAACCATTGTTCTCTGGTCTTGAGTAGTGCCATAGCCTCTGTGCCATGGTCTTCCACTGTCTTGGGCTAGAGTTCTCTTGCTTGAGGGTACACTCGGGGTCACTGTATTCTATCTTATTTCTCTTCCTTTTTTTTTCAAAGTTTTTATAGTTTAGATATGAAATGTTTATTTTAATGCCGCTATTGTTCCTAAAACATTTTATCTTCCACTGTTTTGGGTTAGAGTTTTGTTGCTTAAGGGTACATTCGTGTACACTATTCTATCTTATTTTTCTTCCCCTTATTTTGTTAAAGTTTTCATAGTTTATATAGGAGATATTTATTTTGATGTTTTTACTCTTCAAATATTTTATTTTTCCTTGTTTTCTTTCCTCACTGGGCTATTTTCCTTGTTGGACCTCTTGCAAGGGCTTATAGAATAATGCTTTTCCAACTAGGGTTGTGGCTTAGCAAGTAAAGATACTACTACTAATGATAATATGGGGGATCACTGTGAAACAGGATCTTGGGTAGGGAAAGACTAAAACTGAGTAATTTGCAGCATTAATAATGGTATGAAATGCATAATAAACACAAGATAACTTGTAGGTAAGATGTATGGTTCATGTAGGTAGCTGGAAATTAATGTATCATAATAACAGTACTTTTATGTATGATTTACATCAGGTCACTGTGGTTTTAGCTCGCCAAGAGAATTTATCTGTTCATGAGAACAACAATATCCTTATATATATATATATATATATATATATATATATATATATATATATATACTGTATATATATGAACCATATATTTTTTATTTTTCCTACTCGTTATCTTGTGTTCTATGCATTTCTGACCTTGATTATTGGGGCAAACCACCCGTTCAAGAGTCTTTGAAACCCCTTATATAAAGACTATTATGGGGGACACCAGTGGGAAACTGGGGTTTTATGGGTAGGGAAATAGCATAAATGAGTGATTTGCAGTAATAACAATGGCCAGAAATGCAAATAAGCACAAGATAACCAGTTGGAAAAATATATGATTCATGTGAGTGGCTGAAAACAAGCCAAAACATGATTATTTAAAACATTTGTAAAAGGGTACAGAACCTAACAAACCCACCTAACCTAATCTAGTCGTTCCCAGGTCTCAACCCCCTAGTCAGGGGCAAGCCCTTGGGCCCCCTTTCCAAGCCACAACCGCTAGCTGGACCCCCCCCCCCCCCTTCCCAGGTCACAAACTAAAAGTAAATCACAAATAAATCCTTATACTTTGATAAAGTAAATCGCAAATAATTCCTTACCTGATGATTGACACCGTCATTTATTTTTGTCTTGGCAATCTTTACAGAAGCTTTGCTGTTGAAAATGTGCTGGTCTTCACTAAAAATTAAGTCAGAATTGGACTGTTGAGGCATTATTTTGCTATTATTTTTTAATTTCACATGAGTAACAACACCTTTTCACACTGAACGGAGAGAATTTCCATCATAATCAATTACCGACATAGATGAAATTACTGTACACTAAATTTCGAAATAGATTGATGTACTGTACTCCCATTAAGTTCCCTCTTGGAGACGTCTTTACGTGATGGTGGTTGAGTTGAAACTGAAGGGGAAGGTGGGGAAAAAAAACAAGCTGTTGTAGAACAACATCCGGCAACTTATGAAGAAGTTCTTATAAGCTGTTGATTGATTTAAAATACCCACCTGACAGATACATCATTGTAAATGCACAGAAAGCTCCCCAAACCAATCGGAATCGAGCATGTGCAGTAAGTCCCCTTTAATCTCTCAGATGTAAACAATGGACTTTAAGAGTGAAAAACATACTTCACATTTTAATTGACCGATACGTAGGGTATTACAACCAGCCCCTATTAAACATATAGAGAAAAATACCAAACTATCCAGCACTCCTGCATTTAAAGGTTTTAAAGGTCGCTTATGAATGGCAGAGGCAAGGGACAGTGGCATTGCCCTAGCAATCAGAACAATGCCCCAGAGACTGACCGTACCTTATATGATCAGTGCCCAAGCCTCCTCTCCACCCAAGCTAGGACCAGGGAGGGCCAGGCAGTGGCTGCTTATGACTCAGCAGATAGACCTATAGGCTCCCCCTAACCTTAGCTCACAAGGATGGTAAGGTTGTAGATACTAATGGTACTAAAGAGTGAGCGGGACTCAAACCCCCGTCTGGCAAACACCAGACAGGCATTACCAACCAGGCCACAGTTTCGTTAGTAGTTGAATTATCATATATTTACCACAGTATTTTTAAGAGCATGGGACCTTTTAGGTACTGTAGATAGGATAAAGCAATTGAAAGGTAGATTTTTGCACCCTATAGTAATACTGTTTGTTTTTTTATTTTACCACAGCATCCTGTACCACCTACTTACAAGGACAAGCTGAAGAACTTGGTGCTGAATTCCAAGTAATTGAATGCATTCCAGGGAAGCCTATTGTGTTGATGACTATTCCTGGCAAAGATCCGTCCCTCCAGTCCATCCTTCTTAATTCTCACACTGATGTTGTGCCAGTTTTCCCAGTAAGTTTCTGCATTTTTTCCATCATATGGAATTCATGAATAACTTTTGGGTGAGTTAGGTTACAGACTTTGTGTGTTGTATCGTAGTACAGTACTGTAATTTTGTAATGCTACCTTTCACATTTACAGTATATAAAACAGTTGTTCCGACCCTGATACGAACGCTTGTCCTTTAATAGGAGTACGATTTCAGCGAAGCTGGAAACTCTTCTGTAAACAATGTGTTGGTAGTTATTGGTGAATGGTTGGGGAATCCCTGCCCCGGTGCCATTACACCATTAAACCCCTTTGACGTCAGCTGCTGAGCAGTACAAGTGTACTCTCGGTCTCCCTAGCATAGCTGCTTTAATCTTTTCTCTTTTTGTCTTTACGGAGTTTGCTTGCTGTTAGTAGAATGTGTGGGTATGGGGTCCTGCCCTGGAGTTTCTTGCTGAAATTGCTTCCCCTTCATGAGCAGTTGACTCCCATTCCATTTGTCTTTCTTGCTGATTCATGACTCTTCATGCCTCAGTGGGTATATTATGGCAAGAGACAGAAGAAAGCAAAGCATGACTCTTCTTCTTTGGGGTTTTCCCTGAAGCTGAAAAAATGGTATTATTACAGTTTCATCCATTATGGGAAATCTATTATAATAATATATTTCCCGAGTAAAGCAAGTCTTTTGTAGTATTTCTGTAAAATATTATCTGTCGCAAATGCCTAGTTCTTTATATATCGACGATCAAACTCACGCTACTCATGTCTTCCTCCCAGATTTTTTCTAAGTCTGTTGTTATTGTTGACTGTGTCTTGTATTTGCTTAAATGAGCCCTGTAACCACTATAATCCGCAGACAAACTAGTCCACTATAAAGTCTTACACGTTTGGCCAATCACAGCGCCTATCCACTATGACGTCATACATGTTTGGCCAATCACAGCGCGACAATACAACAGCGCGACAATACATCATCTTTCCCATGCATTTCATTTCGTTCTTAGAAATGGAGGCAATAGCAAGCACGTCATCTCATGTTGCACAAGAAGTTGAAATTCCATCTTCTTGTCCTGACTGTTTCCTAACTTACAATGAATTTGTTGTAAGTTATTCGGGGAATATTGAAAACCTAGTGGATTTGTGCCAGAGACACAATTTAATTTTACAAAATAAAAATTGTCCTGCATGTCAAGGAACCTTCCCAACGGCTTCACGTTTTCCTCAAAGCAGCAGCACATCTTGATGAACCAACAGTTTAAGGTAAGCTTCATTAATTTATAGAGTATATTATAATGGTGATAGTATAACGATGTATACAGCAGTACCATCACTTTGGATTTGGTTTGATGGATGTGTTAGGTAGTGGCTGTAAGGGGGGGGGGGGCCTCGCAGGGGCTAGGCCTAGGTAGGGGTACAGGGCCCTAGGTTAGGTGGTTGTATTAGGTTCGGTAGTGTCCCGAAATTCACTGTGGCGTTAAGGTGGGGTCGCAGGGGGGGCGGAGCCCCCCTCGGTAGGCCTAGGTCGGGGTACAGGGCCCCTAGGCTAGTTTAGGTGGGTTTATTAGGTTCAGTAGTGCCCTGAAAATCACTGTGGCCTTAAGGGGGGGGGGTCGCAGGGGGGGCGGAGCCCCCGGTAGGGCTAGGTAGGGGTATAGGGGGTGGGGTGGTGGAAGGATAAGTATTCATTTATTGCAAATATCATTTGACGCTCTCCCCCCACCCAAAACCCCGGTTCCCACCTGGTGTCCCCCATAATTGTTGGGATGAAGTAGGGTCTTTCTGCATTCTAGAACAACTTGTTGTTTTAACTCCAATTACATAGTAAATCTCTAAATCGGATGGTTTGCGGTCAAAATAAACGTTAAATTTGTTGGAACTACACTATTTCTGATGCAACAAATATATTTTTATTCCAGTTTCCCCTTAATGGATGAAACTGTAAATTTACCGAAAAAATATCTTAGTTATTTTCTCTCACCTTTAGGTATTCTACACCATGAGCCTTCTTCCCCCAGGTTGGCAGAGAAGCAAAACCACCCAAATATTTTGTATCCGCTAACGTAGTGTGAGGTGATTGTGCTCGATTCCCCCAGTGAATCTGGCAAACCGCATCCTTCACACGTAGCGAGCCTGGTATTGGCAAAGCAAAGTTCTTAGCTTTGAACATGCTGGGGCCTTCTTTAGGCTTGGAGGGTATTCTGTCCATGGAGAAACTGCGGCGAGTCCTCACTAGGACTTCCCAGTCTCCCATTGCTGCTACTTTTGCAGCAGCAGAAGCAGTGCCTGACGTGACCCCCTTTAGCCTAGACTGGACTACTGTAGTTGCAGTTGATTATCGATAGGTCCTCACCTAAAGTAAGTTCCATCACCGCCTGTTGTGATGACAACTGGGAAAGGGAGGGAGTGGTTGCATCCCTCTTTCCCTCTCAAAGTATTTTGAAATCTCCCAAGAAAGTAGAGTCTCTAGCTGCTACCTATCTCCCAAAGATGGAAAAGGAATGCTTCTGCTGTACCTAACCAGTGGCCTCCCACACGCACAAGGGTTAGAGGTGGTGTTGGAGGTTCTTTACCTAGTAGAGGGCCACTCCCTCTTCTACAGTTGCAATTTTTCGGAAAAGGCCGCCACCTGATCCAGATGGGAATAGTCGCCATTTGACTTAACAAAGCACGCTCACTTCGCTTCCGAGGCTGGATTGCGGGAGTCTTTCTGACAAGGTAGAAACAAACCTTAGAAAAATAATGAAGACTCTTAGGCTAACATTCATACCAAGGCCTCACAGAGCACACTCGCTCTTCAGTAAAATAATTCTCTGATGAAAGTAACCCTCTTTCTTACATGCGTGCTAAGGTATACCAACGCACAAAGGAGTATATTGTTTCTTCAAATGAAGAATTTTCTTGTGGTTTGAACCTCACGATCACGCAGTGCCCCGTAGCGCACTTTTGCTTATGATTAAGAATCAGATCTTGAGGTGGATTTTCACCCTTGCATGTGCTCACATCCCAGAATGCTCTTATGTCTCCGAATATTACCTTGAAGTAGTTCCTCATCCTTGTAGGCTTGCTGAAGTGCGCAAACTCCAGAGTGACTTATTTGTCTGAAGAAGAGCTAGCTCTTGTCAATCCTCATTTTCTCACACTCCCCGGAGTGTAATTATGTTTCTGAAGAAGAGCTAGCTCTTGAGGTTAATCCTCAACTTACACACACACTAAGGTGCACATACATGTCCCAGAGCATGCCCACTACTTGAAAGAATTATTAGGTTGATAATCTTTCCTGCATGCACCCTAAGGCACACAGGCAAGTCACAGAAAGCTCACATCTCTCCAGTAAAGAATTTATTGAAGTGGTCTCTTAGTCTTGTGCATGCGCTCAATGGCACTCGCACTTCTTAAAAGAGGAATTGGTGTAGGAGTTGGATTCGCAGTCTTGCACATTCTAAGGTGCCCGCTTGCATTCTGCAGCTCACATAATTTGAAAGAAAATTCTTGAATGAGGTAATTCCTCAGTCGCAACGTGTGCTCGTACGCTAAAATGTAATTTCATTCTTCGGAAGAACAACTGGGTTCTGAAATTGATTCTTATGTTTGTGCTCACTCTTCGCCACACATGCGTGCTCACATGACGTGAATGTCTTGCAAAGAGAAATCTGGCCTGTCACTATCACCTCTTAGTGACTCTCCCGTACTGGAAGGGCTAGAGTAGTCTTTCTTGCTGCAGTAGCAAACATACAGTACTGTATAATTTTTCCATAACCAGGTGAGTGATTATCACCTGAGAACTCTTACTCGCTTAGAGACGCATGCCAGTTCATGCACGCGCTTTGTTCATTCTTACACTTGTTTGATTGAGCTCACTCTTCTGCACAAGCACTCTCCTACTGTTGTGCCCATAGGAACAGAAGCTCATGTTCCTGATCATATATGTCCTCAGGCGAGCGAGTGCTCACCCATCCTATAAGGATAAGTTCATCTCTGACTGCCTATGCAAAACAGAAACCTGTCCTATCATCTGAGAATTTTTTCTCAGATTGATAGGAGGTGGATTAGAATCAACACTCTTGCACCTCTTTGGGTTTGAGTGTTCAACATTCCAGGATTTTAAATCAGCCCTTTTGGGTTAGGAACTTATCAGTTCTAAAAAAAAAAAAGTCTCCTATTAAAGGACGATGGTTTATATCACTGTAGAAATAAATCACAAATTTTTAAAATTAATTTATATTTTCCTAACTACAGTATACAAACTTGAGTTCTTTAAGCTTTACTTCCGGCCCATAATTCGTAGGTGAAGGTCAAAGTGGATTACAGGTGTACTGATGGAAGAATGGGGATTCCCCGTCACCTGCCGGTAACTACCAATACTTCGTTATAAATTTTAACAACGGGGTTTTCAGCATTGCTGAAATTATACTCATATTAAGGAACTCAGGTTTGTATAATTAGGAAAAATACAGGTTACTTTGAGAAATTTGTGGTTTATCTTTGAAGGGTCATTTATTCAATTGGGAATTTTCCATCAGTCATTGCATGGATGGTCAGTAGTAATTCATTGTGGTTTTTTATGATAAAGAATTATTAAGTGTACATATATTCTTGCTAGCAATATGTGATTTTTAAGGATTCAGAAAAATTATTGCTTCTCATTATCCACACTTTATAGAAAAGTACAAGTAAAGAAGTAGTTTGTATAATTCCTATCCATTATAAATTGTTATATATGCAGAACACATTGGAATATCCAAAAATGTTATTCGGATAACAGTACTGTACAGTATTACAACAGCTTTGACTGAAATAGCAATAGTGAGAAGTTGTGTTTTGTTCCTCAAGCATTCATTTTTCAATATTAATCTTACCCGATAATCATGTAGCTGTCAACTCCGTTGCCCGACAGAATTCTACGGAAGGGATACGCCAGCGATCGCTATACAAGAGGGGGGTGTACTCACCAGCGCCACCTGTGGCCAGGTACTGCAGTACTTCTTGTTGACACCACCTCAATTTTTCCTCTGTCGTGCTTCCGGCAAGACCTACATGGATACGCTTATAATTTTGGAGTCTTTGTTCACGGTTTTGGTGAAGTATTGCTCTGAGATTTCAGCTTTCGCTATACAGGAAGCTTTTCCCTTAGCTAGATAGCTTTTGGATTAATTTTGATTTATGGTTTAACGATCTTTAGCTTTAAATTGGAATCCCCCTTGACTGTTCTCTGATTCAAGATGTCCGACCATTCTCAAGCTCCTCCCCAAAGACGATGTAGGACTTGTATTAGGCGGCTTCCGAAGGCCTCGGTTGATCCTCACACCGTTTGTTCCGACTGTAGGGGAAAATCCTGTCAGTTGGAAGATCGATGTGAGGAATGTGCCGGACTTTCGGAACTTGATTTTATTCGATTCCTTAAGTATACCACTAAATTAGAGAGAGAGAGAGTTAGGAGGAGTTCGGCTCGCTCTTTACTTTATTCCTCCCCCCATGATCCTCAACCTTTTCCTCACCCTGTAGTGGCTACCCCCGAACCTACTATTAGTGCTCAGCCTGATATGTCAGATGTTTTACGTGCTATTCAGGCTTTAGGTGATAAAGTGGAGTCGGTAGTGAGTGACCACAAGTTCCTTTTGGCAGACGTCAAGGAACTTAAAGTGAAAAGTGCAATGGGAAGTGGTAGTGCCAGTGCTGTGCCTAGTGCTAGTGTCAGTGTCAGTGTTGCGCGTGAGGATACTTCTGTGCGTGCCAGTCGTCCTCCCAGTCCGGGACCTCTTGCAAGCTCCCAAGCCCAGGGGAGAAGCAATGTCGAAGGGCAAAAGGGTTCGGCAGGCCTTGATCGGCGCACAGTAGTATCCTCAGTGGTTGCGGGCGTATCTTATAGAGATCGTCACTTCCACTCTCAGACGATTGAGCCCTTTAGATCCTCGTCTGCAGAAGATTTTTCGGGGAGAAAACGCTGGACTCAGGCCTCAAGACCTCTTAAGCGTAAAGTCCAGACCGCGCGAGTCCAACAGCCAGGGTGTAGCCATTGGGCTAGCTCGGACTCGCCGCAGTCATCAGGTGACTGCACGCCTCCTAAGAGAGGCAAGGTGCTGCCTCAACAGACCTCAACTTCTGTTAAAGCTATGCCTCAACAGACCTCAACTTCTGTTGATCCTAAGATGGCTTTGCTGCAGACTATGCAGTCGCAGCTTACGGTGTTGATGCGGGAGTTTCAGGCAGAGAAGGTTAATACACCTCCTCCTGCGAGCGCTCCTCCTCCTCAGCGCAGTACAATCTGCCAGACGTATGAGGTTGAGGTTCCTCAAGCTACCTCCATGCGTGAGCTGCCGCGTTGGGAGTTGCCAGATACCAGCGCTGTGCAGCAACCTCCACTTTCTTTGAGGCAGGAGCCTCTTACCACGCAGCAACCTCCTCAACAATGGGGACAGGAACCTTATGCTTTACAACCTCCTCTACCCTTGAGGCAGGAGTATCTTGCATTACCTCCATCCTCGAGGCAGCAACCTCTTGAGGTACGACAACCTCTACCATCCTTGAGGCAGCCACCTCAACTCTCGCAGCAACCACCTCCACTTTCCTCGAGGCGAGAACCTCAACTCTCGAGGCAAGCACCTCAAGAACCTCAACTCGTGAGACAAGAGCCTCTCTCTGCGCAGCCACCTCAACCCTTGAAGCAAGCGCAACTCTTGAGGCAGGAACCTCATGCTATGAGTCAGCCACCTCAACGCATGCATCTGCCACTTTCTCCTCAGCTTGAGCCTCTTCCCATTCAAATTGAACTGCAGTCTTTGCAGCACGAGCCTCATGCTTTACTACAGTCGCCTCTCACCACGCTTGCTCCTCAGACCTCCGCAGAACCTCCTTCATCCCAGCCTCAGGACTTTGTCATTACCAGCCCTCATCCTCTTCAACAGAGACTTGAGGATGAATCCGCAAGTGCGCATGCACCCGCTCTTCAGGATTCAGCCATTCAGCAGACCGCTTTAACTTTACCTCTCGCTTCTCAACCGTCAGGTGATGAGGTTTCTGAGGATGAAGCTGCTCACCTGGATGATCCTTCATCTGACGTGGAGGAACCCAAGTCATTGCCACCCTCCATCGACTTTCGCAAGGTTCTGGCTCTGTTCAGAGAATTTTACCCGGATCACTTTGTGTCTGCTACCCCTCGCTCTCCTCCATCCGAGTTCTCTCTAGGCATGCAACCTGTTAAGTCTGCCTACACTAAGCTCGTCTTCGCTAGATCTTCAAAGAGAGCTTTGAGAATGTTAGGGGATTGGTTGCAGTCCAAGCAGCAACTGGGAAAGACGTCTTTTATGTTTCCACCTCCTAAGCTGACGTCTAAGGCGGGCGTCTGGTATGCCACAGGAGAGGAACCAGGCTTGGGGGTCCCTGCCTCTGCCCAGGCTGACTTCTCAAGTTTGGTTGACTCTCCACGAAGGTCAGCTATGAGACGCTCTAAGGTCTGCTGGACCTTTTCTGACCTGGACCACTTCTTGAAGGGAGTCTTTCGCGCCTTTGAAATTTTTAATTTTCTCGATTGGTGCCTGGGGGCCTTGAGCAAGAAGACTGCCCCATCTGACAAAGACTCGGCCATGTTGATCATGTCCTGTATGGACAAAGCAATTCGCGATGGTTCCGGCGAACTTGCCTCTATGTTTGTATCGGGAGTCCTCAAGAAAAGGGAACAGCTTTGCTCCTTCCTTTCCACTGGTATCACCTCTTGCCAAAGGTCGCAGTTACTTTTTGCTCCTCTTTCTAAGTTCCTGTTTCCTGAGGATCTTATCAAGGAATTGTCTGCGGCTCTCATTCAGAAGGACACGCATGATCTTGTGGCCTCTTCAGCACGGAAGGCTAAGATTGCTCCTTCAGTTCCTAGAACTTACCGCACCCCAGTGGCTGATACTCCTGCTACTAGATTTATTCCGCCCTTTCGTGGCAGAGCCCCCAGCCGAGGAGGTACCCGTCCAGACGGTCACAGGGGCAGGTCCAAGAAAGGTATCAAGTCTTCGAAAGGCAAACACTGACTCTCCTCCTCTCCAGACAGCTGTAGGAGCCAGACTCAAGATCTTCTGGCAAGCTTGGGAAAGAAGAGGTGCAGACGCCCAGTCTGTCAAGTGGCTAAGGGAGGGTTACAAGATACCATTCTGCCGCAATCCCCCTCTGACCACTTCTCCCATCAACCTCTCTCCCAACTACAAGGAAAAGGACAAGAGGCTAGCGTTACATCAAGAGGTGTCGCTTCTGTTACAGAAGGAGGCAGTGGTGATAGTCCGGGATCATCAATCCCCGGGCTTCTACAACCGTCTCTTTCTGGTGGCCAAGAAGACAGGAGGTTGGAGACCGGTGCTGGACGTCAGTGCGCTCAATGCTTATGTCACCAAGCAGACGTTCACTATGGAGACGACGAAGTCGGTCCTAGCAGCGGTCAGGCAGGAGGACTGGATGGTCTCGCTGGATCTGAAAGACGCTTACTTTCACGTCCCCATTCATCCAGACTCCCAACCTTTTCTGAGATTCGTTTTTGGAAAGGTTGTATACCAATTCCAAGCCCTGTGTTTTGGCCTAAGCACGGCACCTATGGTGTTCACGCGACTGATGAGGAATCTTGCGAAATTCCTCCACTTGGCGGACATCAGAGCCTCCCTTTATTTAGACGACTGGCTGTTAAGAGCCCCCACAAGTCGTCGCTGTCTGGAGAGTCTCAATTGGACTTTGGACTTGACCAAGGAACTGGGTCTTTTGGTCAACTTAGAAAAGTCCCAGCTTATTCCTTCCCAAACCATCGTTTACCTGGGAATGGAGATTCGGAGTCAAGCTTTTCGGGCTTTTCCGTCGGCCCCAAGAATCAACCAAGCCCTAGAGTGCATTCTGAGCATGCTGAAGAGGAACAGATGCTCGGTGAGACAGTGGATGAGTCTAACAGGGTCCCTGTCATCGTTAGCCCTGTTCACCGAGTTAGGGAGACTCCACCTCCGCCCCCTTCAATTCCATCTAGCAGCTCACTGGGACAAGGATTTGACGCTCGAAGCGGTCTCTATTCCTGTTACCAAAGAGATGAAGACTACTCTCATGTGGTGGAAGAGCAACATCCTTCTCAAGGAGGGTCTCTCGTTAGCTGTTCAGACCCCCAATCTTCATCTCTATTCGGACGCATCAGACTCGGGCTGGGGCGCGACCTTGGACGGACAGGAATGCTCGGGGACATGGACCAAGGAACAGGAAACGCTTCACATCAATTGCAAGGAGTTGTTGGCAGTACATCTGGCCTTAATGAACTTCAAGTCCCTCCTGCTAAACAAGGTGGTGGAGGTGAACTCCGACAACACCACAGCCTTGGCATACATCTCCAAGCAGGGAGGGACTCATTCGAAGAAGCTATACGAGATCGCAAGGGACCTCCTCATTTGGTCAAGAAGTCTAAACCTCAAACTGGTAACGAGATTCATTCAGGGCAATATGAATGTCTCGGCAGATCGCCTCAGCAGGAAGGGTCAGGTCATCCCCACAGAATGGACCCTTCACAAGGACGTGTGCAACAGACTTTGGACCTTGTGGGGTCAGCCAACGATAGATCTGTTCGCCACCTCCATGACCAAGAGGCTCCCATTGTACTGTTCCCCAATTCCAGACCCGGCAGCAGTTCACGTGGATGCTTTTCTGCTGGATTGGTCCCATCTCGATCTTTATGCATTCCCGCCGTTCAAGATCATCAACAGAGTTATCCAGAAGTTCATCTCCCACGAAGGGACACGGCTGACGTTGGTTGCTCCCCTTTGGCCTGCAAGAGAATGGTTCACAGAGGTACTGCAATGGCTGGTCGACGTTCCCAGGACTCTCCCTCTAAGAGTGGACCTTCTACGTCAACCTCACGTAAAGAAGGTACACCCAAGCCTCCACGCTCTTCGTCTGACTGCCTTCAGACTATCGAAAGACTCTCTAGAGCTAGAGGCTTTTCGAAGGAGGCAGCCAGAGCGATTGCCAGAGCAAGGAGGATTTCCACTCGTAGAGTCTATCAATCCAAGTGGGAAGTCTTCCGAAGCTGGTGCAGAGCCAATGCAGTTTCCTCTACCAATACCTCTGTAACCCAAGTTGCTGACTTCCTGTTACATCTTAGGAATGTTAGATCTCTTTCGGCTCCTACGATCAAAGAGTACAGAAGTATGTTGGCATCAGTTTTCCGCCACAGAGGCTTGGATCTTTCTTCCAACAAGGATCTACAGGACATCCTTAAGTCTTTCGAGACCTCTAAAGAACGTCGCTTGTCCACTCCAGGCTGGAATCTAGACGTAGTCTTAAGGTTCCTGATGTCTCCTAGATTTGAACCTCTCCAGTCAGCCTCTTTCAAAGACCTTACTCTCAAAACTCTTTTCCTCGTCTGCCTTGCAACAGCCAAAAGAGTTAGTGAGGTTCACGCCTTCAGCAGGAACATAGGATTCACATCCGAAACAGCAACATGTTCCTTGCAGCTCGGTTTTTTGGCAAAAAATGAACTTCCTTCACGTCCTTGGCCTAGATCGTTCGAAATTCCTAGCCTCTCCAACATGGTGGGTAACGAGCTAGAGAGAGTTCTTTGCCCTGTCAGAGCTCTAAAGTATTATCTTAAAAGGTCAAAACCTATACGAGGACAATCAGAAGCCTTATGGTGTGCCATCAAGAAACCTTCGATGCCTATGTCCAAAAACGCAGTTTCGTATTACATAAGGCTTCTGATTAGAGAAGCTCATTCTCACATGAAGGATGAAGACCTTGCTTTGCTGAAGGTAAGGACCCACGAAGTGAGAGCTGTAGCTACTTCGATGGCCTTCAAACAGAACCGTTCTCTGCAGAGTATTATGGATGCAACCTATTGGAGGAGCAAGTCAGTGTTTGCATCATTTTATCTCAAAGATGTCCAGTCTCTTTACGAGAACTGCTACACCCTGGGACCATTCGTAGCAGCGAGTGCAGTAGTAGGTGAGGGCTCAGCCACTACATTCCCTTAATCCCATAACCTTTTTTAACCTTTCTCTTGAATGCTTTTATTGTTGTTTTTGGGTTGTTACGGTAGGCTAAGAAGCCTTCCGCATCCTAGTTGATTTGGCGGGTGGTCAATTCGTTCTTGAGAAGCGCCTATGTTAGAGGTTGTGTAGAGGTCCTTTAGTATGGGTTGCAGCCCTTGATACTTCAGCACCTTAGAGTTGTTCAGCCTCCTAAGAGGAACGCTGCGCTCAGTAAGGAAGACGAACTTATTAAAGGCAGAGTAATGGTTCAAGTCGACTTCCTTACCAGGTACTTATAATTTCATTGTTATTTTGAATAACTGATAATATGAAATACGGGATACCTTAGCTTCTTGATATACATGTACACTGGTTTTCACCCACCTCCCTGGGTGTGAATCAGCTACATGATTATCGGGTAAGATTAATATTGAAAAATGTTATTTTCATTAGTTAAATAAATTTTTGAATATACTTACCCGATAATCATGATTTAATTGACCCACCCTTCCTCCCCATAGAGAACCAGTGGACCAAGGAAAAATTGAGGTGGTGTCAACAAGAAGTACTGCAGTACCTGGCCACAGGTGGCGCTGGTGAGTACACCCCCCTCTTGTATAGCGATCGCTGGCGTATCCCTTCCGTAGAATTCTGTCGGGCAACGGAGTTGACAGCTACATGATTATCGGGTAAGTATATTCAAAAATTTATTTTACTAATGAAAATAACATTTTATAATGGTAGAGAGTTTCTACTTAGCTTTTCGTTTGAAAAAATGTTGAAGAACTTAATGATATACATAGAAGGCAGAAGTTTCAAGATATACACATTATTAACACAATCATGGTAGATTATTTGGACTATATCTTTAAGTGGATCAGTAAATCCTTAAGTATAATAAGGAAAAGTTAAGGGAATGAAGTCTCTATTGTTAATTTTTTTTTATGAGCATTCAAGAGAAATTTTAAGAAGCTGTAACAGAGCTTGTTTTGTTAGTTTCAAATGGGGATTTGATTGTAAACACTAGAACAATTAAAATTAGGTGTAAATTACTAGCTTTGTTGTGACTAGATATAGGCCTACAGTAGAAGTTTAAAAAAAAATGGTTATAAACTTAATAGCATTTACTTTAGCAAGTCTACTATGTTTTTTTTTTCCTTTCTTTCTCCACAGAAACCTGCATATAATTCTGAAACACACACAAAGTCAGGCTCAGATGGGTGCTATTGTTTACACATCCAGGACCAAATTGTTGAAATGTTTTCAGTCTATAAATCACTATGTAAATTCAAAACTCAGTAGAGGGTAATGATCTTTGAGATCGACTTTTTTAATTATTACTGTACATGTATTTGTTTTATGTTCTTTTAAAATTGTAATCCTATGATGTTAATGTTTTGCCTCCAACATGGCCTTTCATATTATTTCTGGTTAAAGTCGATTTCTTGTGGTTACTTATAAGCTTGAATAACATTGTCAGATTCAGGGGAAGAATCTTATGCTAGAGTGCTATTGGATGCAGCTGTTATTATTAACCCTTTTACCCCCGGGGTATTTGGAAATTTCCAACCCTTAACCCCCAAGGGGTTATTTTTTTCCCAGCACATTTTGCAGTATATTTTTTTTAAATTGCTCTAACAGCCTTAATTTTTGTCATAGAGAGGTCAGGTTGGTCTCATTCTCTTGGAAAATGCCTGAATTTTCTCAAAAAATTATCAAAAAATATGAAAAAAAAATTTTTATAGCATTTTTTTGCAAGGACGTACCGGTACGTCTATGGGGGTAAAGGGATGGCTTTTGTGAAACGTACCAGTACGTCCTTTGGGGGTAAAATGGTTAAGGCACATAGTCCACATAAGTCTCTATCTTTAGGTAATAGAAACAACTGGTTTGACACATCTATATGAGAATTTATGCCTTTTACCATTCAACAGTAAATGGGTGATCTTATTTCTGTACTGTATTCACTTTAGGCATACTGGTTCTTTGTTTTTAAAACTTAATTTTTTGTTTGTTTACAGGAACATTGGAAATATGAACCATTTAGTGCTCACAAGGACGAGAATGGGGATATTTATGGACGTGGCACACAGGACATGAAATGTGTAGGTATTCAGTACTTGGAAGCTCTAAAACGTCTTCGTAAAGCTGGCGCAACATTTCTCCGAACAATTCACTTATCTTTTGTCCCAGGTATGCTGGCTATATCATTTTTAAAAAGTTTTTTTAAGTCTTATTTTGAGTATATTTTTATTAATTTACACTAGATTTACTGTATGATTGTTGGATTATGTACTGTTCAGTTTGTGAGCCTCTGGTATACCGTGTGTGATCCAAGGTAATCATTTCTTAAAGCCCAGTACACACTATGATTCATGTATCAGCCTCTTAGTGCAGTAGTGTTGAAAAAAAATTACTAGCGGCCAAAGTGTACTGCAAAACTGCTCACATGTTTCTGTGAGCTAGCTGCCCAGTTGCAGTTCAGATTTCATTGAGAGAGGATGTATGCTGATGATTTACTCTACTGTTATTATTATTAAGATTATTATTATTAAAATTGCTGAAAATATTATTGAAATCAATAAAATTATTATTATTGAAAATATTACTATTATGATTAAAATTATTATTAAAATAAAATAAAGTGTTGGTCCTTGTCTTCCCACTTTGAATGCTGACGCAACACTGAGCAGACACATGAAATCGGGCCGCTGCATCAACATGTTGGTGGTGCAGTTTTGTGTTGAAAAAGTTGTTTTTCAACGCATACATTCAATACTGCTTGCATCATGAATCATAGTGTGTACTGGGCTTAAGACTTAAGTAGATGGCATTGGAAATGAAAAATAGTTGTTATTTAGAGACTGTTTTTTTCATACATGTTACACTAGATATATATATATCATGGTTACAGGCAAGGTATTTTTGTGGCTTTTAGTTGAATCCCTTTCACAAGCTTTAAAACATATGTGATATAAAGTTTTTGATGCAAGCAAAATATAAATTTTTCTTTGTAAATATGAAATTACTATATGTACTGTACTACTGTATAAAGAATCGTCATGTAGCTCATAGACAGAAAGGTATCTTAAGAAAGAGTTTTGATGTAGTAAAATGTTTGTTTAGATTAGAAATGTTTTGGTATTATTGTAACTACTGTAGTTTTACTAAAATCTTGTGATACTATGGTAATTTAGATTAATGAAATGAATGTTAATGACACGTTTTATTTTTTTCTAAAGAGGAGGAAGTAGGTGGACATGATGGCATGGGGGAATTTGTCAAGACTCCAATTTTCAAAAATTTGAATATTGGCTTTGGCCTTGATGAGGGTTATGCAAATCCTACGGAGAAGTTCACTGTCTTTTATGGAGAAAGAACACCATGGTGTGAGTATTTTATTTTTTTTTGTATTTTCAAGAAAAGCCTTTACAGTATTTATAGAAATAAAGTAAATGTTCAATATTTCTTTTGAGTCTTGAGAATGAAATGTTATGTGCTTGTTATAGGCTAGTTTACTTTTACTTTATGGCTTATAAATATCTGTGGTATAATATTTTGCTCTCGCATTGTCCTTAACCCTTTTACCCACAAAGGACATACTGGTACGTTTCACAAAACACATCCCTTTACCCCCATGGACGTACCGGTACGTCCTTGCAAAAAACTGCCATTTACAATTTTTTTTTTTTTTTTTGATAATTTTTTGAGAAATTTCAGGCATGCTTGAATAAAAAATAACCCCTGGGGATTAAGGGTTGGAAAGTTCCAAATAGCCTGGGGGTAAAAGGGTTAAGATTTTTATATTATGGTTCCTTCTGTCAGATATTAATTTATAATTTTTCATAGTTCCCGACTATTATTGTGATACACGGTACTATTGTTTATTTTCAAGCTGTATTTCTCTACAGCACTTTACACAATGATTATTTTTAAGTGATATGGACCCCAACCAGGTGGAATTATTTACTTACAGTGTAATGATTTTTTTTTTTAATGTTAATAACCTGGTAATTGAGATTAAGTAAATGATATATCCCAGAGAAAATAGAATACAAAGTGGAGTGGAACTGATTTGTGTGTAAAACACAATATTTTTATTGTTTTCATTTTACTTTAAAAATTTCACTGTGTAACAGTGCTTCATATATTGAACAAACATGATGTACTTGGCATTTAGTGTGATAATCATACTACAGTATTTCGCTGTGAACTGATCTGTTATTGTAAATGAGTAGGGCAGATATCATAGCTGCTGTTTTTCAAATGCTGACAGCTACCAGGGTCTCATTTTCAGAGCTGGTCCTAGAAAAGTTTTTTACAGGATAAGATTAAGTTAAAGTTTAGCAGCTAATTAGGAAGAAGCCATTGGAAATAGATGAATAGTAAAATGCAAAAAAAAAAAAAAAAAAAAAAAAAACAGTGCGGCTGTGAGCTAAAGAGATGCTGCAAAGATTCTTGGTACCTCATATGAAGCACATTTTACAGCACACTATTGGCAATATTTTACTCTAGTGCAATGAAATATAATATTTTTTATAGTTTTATAGTTCCAAGATACTTAGGTTACAATACAGTAGTTTTGTTTAGTGTGACAATGTTATGTACATTCATAAACTATTCAATTTGTACCATGATTTGAACTGTAAATATTCAGAAGGGTCACATTTTCTGGTGTAATTTTCAGCAGTTAATAATTCAAAGTTGGTAGTCATCTGTTGGAAAACTTTACACAGGATGAGAATGTTATGTACATTCACAAACTATTCAATTTGTAATATGATTTGAAATGTAAATCTTCAGATGTGACCCATTTTCTGCTTTAATTTTCAGCAATTAAAGTTTCAAAGTTGGGAGACATGTTGAAAAACTTTTGTAAGGTTGTGAAATCTATTTACTAATTATCTTTCAAGGGATATTTGTGCGTTGCCCGGGTCAGCCGGGTCATGGCTCTCAGTTCTTACCCAACAACTCGGGAATGAAGTTGCAGAAAGTTATTAATTCATTTATGGCGTATCGGGAAGAACAAAAGAAGATCCTTAGTGAAAATAAGAATCTTAGACTTGGAGATGTTACCACCGTGAACCTCACAATGCTAGAAGTAAGAGTGTGACAATTGAATTTTAAGGTACTTGTTCCAAGAGAAGACTTTTAAATACAAAAGTAGTTTTGCAGGTCCCTTCACAATATTCATAATTGACCGTTATGACAAGGAAATTTGGATTTGAGAACCTAGTAAAGTATACCATTAGTTACTACCAATGGTATAATCTAGCTAATAGATGAAAAGAATAATTCAATTTTGTATTTTTTTATGATGCTTAATTCTTAAGAATACCTCTATGTTCATCTCATTAATTCTAGATCAGTGTTAATGGGGAACATAAGTAGCATACTAATTAATAAGTGAATGACAGTAGAGTTGTTTATGATGATTTTAGTCCCAGATGAAATTTTTTAGAACCATGGGTTCCTAATCTTTTTGTTCTATGCATTTTCATAGATTCATTTGTACCCTAAAAATTGAGGATAAAAAGAGAAACAATGAAATTGATATTTTAATAAGATTTTATTATTCAGTCTAGGTGAAAATTTCATCATGTATTGTTCAGTACTGTCTATTGTCTCAGATCCAATGTACCTCCAGAAGAGTAAAAGGGTACTACTACTGTTCCATGTACCCCAGGTTGGGAATCCCTGAGATTCTAGACAAGACATTTGTTACTCTATTCTTCTTCTTCTGATTGAGTACCCATAAGCATTTGTTATTCATTAATGTGATAATGTACAGTTTCTGTTTTGGTTGAGTAATCTTTTCGAAGCCCAAAGCAATTGTTGTGCATTAATGTGATAATGTACAGTTTCTGTTTTGTTCGAGTAATCTTTTGGAAGCCCAAAGCAATTGTTGTGCATTAATGTGATAATATACAGTTTCTGTTTTGTTCGAGTAATCTTTTGGAAGCCCAAAGCAATTGTTGTGCATTAATGTGATAATATACAGTTCCTGTTTTGGTCGAGTAATCTTTTGGAAGCATTCTCTTTGAAGGGTGGTGTTCAATTCAACGTGGTCCCTTCGGAGCTCAGTGTTGGCTTTGATGTTCGGATCACTCCAACCGCCAATTTAACCGAATTTGAAGAAATGATCAAGCGTTGGTGCAAGGAGGCTGGAGATGATGTTACTTATGAATTCAGACAGAAGGTTGGTTATATAATTTTCCATTGATATTGTATTTAATGCCTGCTTTTTAAGATCTAGGTCTGGGAATGACTTTAGAAGAGGAAATAATTTACACAATGGGACTAATAAAAATACATTTGGATAATTTTTCTAATTGGAATGAGAAGTTATGATATTAATGTAAATACAGAGGGTCATAACGTTTAATAGTGGCTGACCAGATTGTGAAGATGGTGAGGAAAACTTAAAAAGAATTCATTATGAGTTATTAAAAGCTGCAACTTAAGCTTCGGATATCAAATTGGGTATGCAGGACAGTTGTCTGAAATTGGGGGATAGGCACGTGTGAAAATGGAGGCGTGTGAGAGCACAGAAGGTCCTCAGCTTGCAAGCACTTGACTTACATGAATGGAATTTATGTGCTCTGTAAACTGTAAAAAATAGTATCCCATTAACAACCAGGTTAATTGGTTGTATAAGGAAGTGTTGTGAAATTGTTTACATAAAGAATTACAATAGGTAAATTGTACAGGAGAGATTGGCTTCATAAGATTTGAAACTGGAGAAAAACGAATAACAAAATGAGTAAATCTTAAGTCCAAAATGATGAATAGAGTATGCAAAATCTAAATTTTAAGTGAAAGGAACTGCTTACTTATGAGTCACATAAAAGTTTGATAAACTTAGCTGGTAGCTAAAAGTATGCAAAAATATTATGTCAAATTAAAGGAAAAATCAGAATTAATGAATTGTAAATGGATATGCTCTTTATGGAGAAGCAAGTACTCTTTCTGTATATTCTTTTGGCCACAACTAGTAAGTGAGCATGAAATTGGGAGAAGCTTGGTGTTATCTCACAATAACAGTTAGCCAATATTTGAGGTATGGAATCAGTATATTTATTTGCTTTTTTTTAAACTCTTTATGTTTTAAAATCTGAAACCATATTTTGATTGCGACAAATTAGAGAAAATTATTCCAGTCATGTCCTAATCCACTTTGAAGATTGAGTTGGGTAGTGATTTGGTCTGGATATAAGTTATTCAAGCACTTTTAGGGTTTGATATTTTGTGACGATATTTTCAAGGTTTATTTGTACTTCTTAAAATGATTAGGTTGGTACCCAATTAGGTTATTTGATATTTTTTCTTAACTAGTCATGCAATTTCCACAGAAGTTAGGATTTAAGTTTGTCATAGATTGAATTTTCTGACCTTTGAAGGTTGAGAAATCAATAGATAAAGGCAAATGTGGTTACTGAATGAATGTATTTTTACAGGCTATGTGTCAAACTACCACTTGTGTAGAGGATGGGAAGAGTCCTTGGTGGGATGCCTTCAGTGCCGCATGTAAGAAAGAGTAAGTATTTTCTAATTCTATTGGAGATTTTAACAATTCTTCTTCGCTCGGGTTAACTACTGCAATGTGATTGTTCAGTGGCTACTTTCCTTTTGTAAGGGTAGAAGAGACTTTAACTATGGTCAGCATCTCTACTTTGAGAAGGACACTCCAAAATCAAACCATTGTTCTCTGGTATGGGGTAGTGCCATAAGCTTTTATGGGGTAGTGCCATAAGCTTTGTACCTTGGCCTTCCACTGCCTTGTATTAGAGTTCTCTTGCTTGGGGGTGCACTCGGGCATGCTGTTCTATCTTATTTCTCTTCTTTTTTTTTTCAAGTTTATTTAGTTATATGTGAAGGGTCTAATTTAATGTTTTAATGTTATTGAAATATTTTATTTTCATTGTATTTTCATTGTTTACTCTTCTCATTTAGTTTATTTATTTCCTTGTTTCCTTTCTTCAATGGTCTATTTCCTTGTTGGAGCCCTTGGGCTTACAGCATCTTGCTTTTCCAACCAGGGTTATAGCATAGCTAGTAATAATAATAATAATAATAATAATAATAATAATAATAATAATACTAACCTTTTGACTTCTACATCATGGTGCAATATTAAGGGTTTCTTCTCCCAGTTGCCTCCGTGGCCCAAAAACTGGACCATATGGCCCAAATTCCTAAATTCATTCATCCATGAACAAAACCTTACTATCGTATTACAATAGTATTTGCAGTTATGAGCTCCATAGCTTATGAAGAGAGAAGAATTGTTTAGGCAAGAAATATAACTAGCAAGGGAAGTTTCTTTGATTATATAATTTTTGCTGTTTATTTCATTTAGGGATCTTTGAGGAAAAGGTGTAGAAGGAACATTTTGCAGGAGTATCATGAAAATTATAATGGATACAATAGAGTTGAGAAGAAAGCATAGAAAAAATTTTCCATTTAAGAATTTAGCATATACAGTATTTTGGTTTCGTTATTGATAATCCATTAGAGACACTGTTGTTTGTTCCTACACATATACAAACCTTTTGTCTTTTAAATTGGGGTATGTCTACAATGGGGCTGGAACTGCCCTTGAATTGTTAACAAAGTGGTTGGTTAACAATAAGTGTGAAAGGGAAGCCATGGCCATTCACCTGTCACAGAAAAACCACTTATGTCTTTGGTCATGTCGAGCACAGAAATGCTGCTGCTTTTCTCTCTGACTGCTGGATCTTTTCCTCTTCCAGAGGAATTATCAGCTCTTGTCCTTCGATCAGTATCATTGGGAATAATTGAATATTTTTGAGCCAGATGTAACTGTCTTCCCCTTAGGTTAGATGCAGGTGAATGGACTTGGCTGTTACACAACATTGATTCTATAGGCCATGCGAGTGAGAGACATTTTGAACACCTTCCTTGTTCCAGTTCATGGATAGGAGGATTGTTCTTGTGCTTAAGAGCCTCTCTCCTCTGTTAAGAGAGAGTAACTGGAGATCATCCTCAGACTGATTCCTTCTTGGTCCATTAAACCGAGTGTAAGTCTGGTGTAACAGCTACTGCTGTGGTACCAATTGCAGATGTGTGATCCCACACAGACACACCAAAAATGATTTCTGTAGGACCAGGGGGGATGACATGTCTAGGGAAGGAAAGGGTTTTATGTGTATGGGAAGAACTACCCGTCAGTCCTAGTCCTAAGGACAAAAATGGATATTCTGTGACAAGTTGGGGGTTGGGGCCACCTATCATGAACTACTGTACCTTATTAACAAGTCAATGGCTGTTCAAGTGCCATTGAAGACATATCCTTCTTAATTATCCTTTAAAATTTGTTATATTTACATCACTTTGTACTGTCTTGATCTTGAGAGGAAATTAGGTCGTGCATATCATAGAAAGAATTCATCTGTTGATAACTTGTATGGATTTGGGTAAATATGACTGTATATAATGTTTTGATCACAATATATATTGAAGTTAGAACCCTCCAGCAGTTACAATCAATGCTTTCAGGGATGTTGAACTAATAAGGGAAATATTTCCAGCTGCTACTGACTCCAAATTCTTGAGAGAGGTAAGGGTATTTAGAATATGGGAGGTGATGGATTTCAGTTGGTTGCATTGTGTGGTTTTTTATTCCGAATTTTGTAATTTCAGTGTTTATTCTTTATGGCTTTTTAATCCATTATCTTTTCTGCATGTTTGTGTTTACTTTATTTGAAGATGTACGATGCTAGTGAAATATAACAAATTTTAAAAGTAAGTTTTGTTTTCCTAACTAAGCAAACTTGAGCTCTTTGAAATAGGGAAATATCATCAGCAGAGCTGGAATGGGCATTGAATTAACAAGGTAGTTAACAATCGGTGGGTAAGCAACCTCCTCCCCACTTGTCGGGAAATCTTAAATTTTGACCCTTGGGCCAGAACTGAGAGGTGGGGTTGAGATGAGAATTTCAACTTTAAAGGATTCAGGATTTTTATAACTATTAAAAGTACAAATTACTTTCAAAATTTGCCATTTGTTCCTAAGTTTACGCAAATCTTTTGTCCTTTAAAATAAGGAGACTCACTGGTTGGTGGGTCAGAAGTCCCCCTAGAACAGAACTGGTTGGTTCTTTTTCTTCCCTGGAATTGTCATTCTCCCTGATCCACATGGGAGCAAAGGAGATGACACCAGCAATCTCCTATCTGTCTATATAGTGATTAATAGGCTTCTTGGGCCTGGTTTGTACAAGAAGACTAGTATGTGGTCAACGGAGGAATTTTTTCCCCCGTAGGGAATGGCAGTCCGAAATAATATGCCTGGTGTTTGATGATTAATGGGTTATATATTCCACCATCCACCCCCTCATCTAGAGAGGATGGGAAGATGCTTTTCTAGATTTTAAAGAATTGAAATCAGAAGTATATCTTAGCAGCATCTTCACATCCAGTCCGTAAGGCTTCTTTGACCACTTCATCCCCAAGTGAGGGAAAAGAAAAACTAAAGAAGAGCCAGTCATTCTGTCATTAATTCCAGACTTACTTCGACATGTTACCATAGACAAGATGCTTCCCGTCCTCTACCCTTGTTACTAGCTGGTACCTTAATCGTCTCGGTAGTCAAGATATACGCTTAACGGAGTTTCATGAAGCTAGAAAGAGATAAGTGTTCCTCTGCATCTCTTTCTTGGTTCTGCCAGCGCTAAGGAAGAGTCACTGATACTCAGCTTGAGCTGTCTAGTCCCCTTCAGGTAGCACCGCAGAGCCCTCACAGAACACAAAGTACGAAGGTATCTCTTCTCGATCGCTACTCAACGCTTCACGTAGAGAGGGAATGGAGAAAGTCTCGAACCTAGGGTCGTGCATCAAATTTTTCTGTTTTGGCCCAGAAGCCAGGCACAAAACTAAAGGACACCTGATTCCACCCCTCAGCAATGTTGAGTAAGTAAGAAAGAAACTATTCAACTTACTTTCTTTGCAAATGCTAACGGTAGCAAAAAGACAATCTTAAGAATCAGATCTGTGTCTGACGCCCTTCTCAAAAAAACTAAACGCGATAGGTTATAAGAGCTTTTCCAGCGAGGAAAGGGCTGAGTAAACTCTGCCACTACCGAGTTGGGAGTACTGTCTTGGACAGTAATGATTGTGGTACCTCCATGAGATTGCTGATGCGATCATCTGATGGAAACAGTATGAATCTCTTGCTTCTCATCCATATCCACAAACAGCAACAACCACTACTCACTTTCTGCAAAGAAAAAGAAATAGATCAAAGCCTTTGGTTAGGGCGCAAAAGTACGTCTTTACTCATTACAGCCAAGGACAAAAGTGAGAACTTTCGATAGTTGGGTGTTAGGGCTAATTGCATGGGCTCACTGGCTGTTGTTAAGAAATTCATTGCTCGCCCTTCGCTGAAGACATTTCCCTATTTAAAAGGATGAAAGTTTTGTATACACAGGAACAAAGATATAATGCTAGCTACAAATGTTTTGACCTTTCAATTATCTGCTTGTTCAGTATGTCTTGTTTTGAATTGATGCAAATCTTCATTGTTTAACTTGCTAGAAGAAGGAGGCCATTGTTCTTATTGTTGGTGAATTAATTGCATCTCGAGGATAATTTGCAAGATCATTTGTCTGTTACTGAAAGCTGCTATTGCATTGCTTCATAGCTGTGTACAATAATTGTAGATTATTTGCCATTTATTTCAAAGTTACAGTAATGTGTAATGGTTATAAAACACTTAAACTCATAAATTTCAATTTACTAGCTTCAAGTTAACATTCTTTATCTCTACTTAAATTACACTGAGGTTCTACAAGTTCATATTGAAAATTGTTATTTTGCTTTTAATGGTTGCCATTTTTCGCTGCCTTTTCCTGGGATGCACTAAATCACAAATATTTCATTGTTAAATCTTTATTGATATATTTTATGACATATCTAGTATAGTAAAATCAGTAGGGGATAGTTTCGTCAGTGTAGAAATAAGCAATGGTTATTCCTGGATACATTAAATTTCTATGAAAGTAATTTTTGGTTATTATGACAAATGGATTATGTCGAGAGATCTAAGAATAAAGATTTATAGGAATACCTGTTAAGGTAGATAATGGAAACAAAAAGAAAGCTTGAGATTTGAAATGTTAGCATCTACCAAGGCGTAGAATGATGGTTACTTCATTTTGAATTCATAAATCAGTCTTGAAGGTAATAACCACCATCCTCTTTTCCCTAGAAAGCTAAATTATCCCTTAAAGCTTTGGCCATTTTGGTAACTTGAAAGACTATGCTCATAACTCACATCATGAACTTGGAGCCTTCTTGTTTCTTTGAATAGGTTACCAAATTTGCAATTCCAGTGCAGTATTGTGTTTTCATACTCACTATTATACAGTATTTCCAGTGCAAGAGCTGATTTCTTTCACAGTTGCATCCCTTAGTAAATATCTTGATTTTAGTACAAAAAATCATGATTTCAATACTGTACTTATCTTAGTCATCGCTTGCATCTCAAAGCAAGCAATTCTTGACCTTAAAATTGAAAATAAAAAACAACCACAACCAATCTGCCCCATTCACCACAATACAGTACTGTATTACAGGGGTTCCCAACCTTTTTGTTCTTCTGTACCCCTTGGGCGTTTTTATAGATTCCCGTGTACCCTTAATATTGAGGAAGGAAAAGAGAAACAATAGAATTGATATCGATATAATTTTATGATCCAATTTCATTACAGATTATCTCGATTATTGCACAGTACTGGATATTCTCTCAGATCCAGTGTACCCTCTGAAGGTTAAAGATGTACCAATGGGGGTACATGTACCCCATGCTGTATTAAATTCCATTAGGTGAACATTATCTTTACATGACTTAAAGCCTATGGTGTAATATCTTGCTTGAGGGTACACTCAGGCATACTATTCTATCTAATTTCTCTTCCTCTTGTTTTGTTATAGTTTATATAGGAGATATTTATTTTAATGATGTTACTCTTCTTAAAATATTTAATTTTTCCTTTTTTCCCTTTCCTCACTGGGCTATTTTCCCTGTTGGAGCCCCTGGTCTTATAGCATCCTGCTTTTCCAACTAGGGTTGTAGCTTAGCAAGTAATAATAATAATAATAATAATAATGTGACAGACTTAGATTTGATTGGAAAGAGAAGACTATTCATGTTCATGTCTGCTCAAGGACTTAAAATGGCTTTATTTGTGTTAAACAATATTAATAAGAGTAAATTGATTGTATATCAAATTCAATTCAGAAAAAATCAGATACTGTACATTAGAGACTTTATTTGAGTTTGATTAATCTTGCACTTCTCTAGGTTTGACCAAATTTCCCAGATTCTTTAGTAATCAAAGGAATAAAACTTTCTTTCATAATATTTTTGAAGAAAGGATGCCAGATCAACCAATCTTGTACTGGAGCCCTTAATTTTGTAAATACAATACTTGCAGAACTATACAGTTCTAAAACTTTTCATTGACACATGAATAGAAATTTATTGGAATCTTGATGGATTGGAATATGAAAATAAGCATCTTTTAAATCTATTGGAATTTTGATGGATTGGAATGTGAAAATAAGCATCTTTTAAATCTACAGTTTTGGGATCTTGATGGATTGGAATATGAAAATAAGCATCTTTTAAATCTTTTGAAATCTTGATGGATTGGAATGTGAAAATAAGCATCTTTTAAATCTGTTGGAATCTTGATGGATTGGAATGTGAAAATAAGCATCTTTTAAATCTTTTGAAATCTTGATGGATTGGAATGTGAAAATAAGCATCTTTTAAATCTGTTGGAATCTTGATGGATTGGAATGTGAAAATAAGCATCTTTTAAATCTTTTGAAATCTATTGAGGATACTGTATCCAATAGTCTTTTTGTGTTTCAACCAGTACTATTGTCAGTGGTGTTTCTATGGAAAACTTGTCTGGATTTCAGCAAAAAAGAATTGATGTTTTGGCTGGATTGTTGATATACAGAGCAAATGGAATTGGAGTAATGAACTGTGTGAAGGGTTTTGGCAAGCTGTTTTTTTTAAATAGTACTGTAGTTTGCCTAACAGATTTTAGTAACCAGTGTTTTCATTATTACATTTAAAATGACCATCTTCTCATGAACATGCATGTATATATACAGTAATATCTCAGGATACGAAAGTTTCTGTATACGTAAAATCAACTTTATGAAAAGACAAAGATTTTTCCGCCTCATGTTACGAGAAAATACTCAGGATATGAAACGTAAATCACACCGTTAGATTAGGTATATTGAATGAATCAAATGTATTTGGCTCTATTTTATTATTTAAAAAAAAATTGTTACGAAAACCTCTCTGGAACGAATTAATTTTGTATCCTGGGGTATTACTTATAAAATTATTTTTCAATATTAAACTTACCCGATAATCATGTAGCTGTCAACTCCGTTGCCCGACAGAATTCTACGGAAGGGATACGCCAGCGATCGCTATACAAGAGGGGGGTGTACTCACAAGCGCCACCTGTGGCCAGGTACTGCAGTACTTCTTGTTGACACCACCTCAATTTTTCCTCTGTCGTGCTTCCGGCAAGACGTTCATGGATACGCTTATAATTTTGGAGTCTTGTTCACGGTTTTTGGTGAAGTATTGCTCTAAGATTTCAGCTTTCGCTATTCAGGAAGTTTTATTATTAGCTTAGCTAGCTTTTGGAATTAATTTGATTGATTATGGTGACGAAGAGAGTATGAACTCTCTTTCACTTCCTTTTATTATAAACTTATTAAAATTAATTTTTATATTTGTTTATATTCGACCTTTCCTAATAGTAGGCGGTCTTTTCTTGGTACCGAAGTTAATTAACATTGAGCCCGTCATTTCGGTTTTACCTGTTAACATATTATGCTATTTTAATGTTTTTGAAAGAATTTCTTTGATAGTCTCGTACTGTTTTCAAAGTTGAACTAACGTTTTGTTTTGTCTCTGCAGTTGTTGACGTTCAGAACGTTCAACTTGCGCTCTATCGTTACGATAGAGAGAGAATTTTCACGGTGTCACGTTGCAGTAAGAGTAACCGTTTCTAGCGTTTTGTTCATTCTTTCTTAGCTTAATGGTTTTAATTCTAATAAAGGAACTTTTTATTTGGGAAATATTTCAGTTTTTTTCCTTTAACAATAATATGTTTTAACGATATATTTGATTGGGCTCTTCTCTCAGGTTCTAAGTCAAGAGAGAGAGAGAGAGAGAGATAGAGACGGAGGGAGAGAGAGCTGGATAAACGTTTCGTTCAAGCGAGTAACGTTGTTATCGTTTTTGCTCTTCTCCCTAGTCTCTTTAGGGGAAGAAGGTAAACGTTTCTAGAGTTTTATTCTTGTTCTCAAGCTTTATGCGGTGAGAGATTTTAAACGTAGTTTATTTGATCTAGTGTTTAGTCTCTTTCCAGCCACTGAATTATTTATCTTTCATTAGATTTTTCTGTTACATTGTAATTCTGTTTTCGCAATTACTAACTTTTAAGGAAGGATAGAATTGCGTGTTTCAGGTACAAACCACTTAAAGTTTCGAGTTCAGTGAAATAAGTGCAAACAGAAAATCAAAAGTGATAAGTGATTAGCGCAAAGTGTGTCAGTGTTGTGCGTGAGGGTACTTCTGTGCGTGCCAGTCGTCCTCCCAGTCCGGGACCTCTTGCAAGCTCCCAAGCCCAGGGGAGAAGCAATGTCGAAGGGCAAAAGGGTTCGGCAGGCCTTGATCGGCGCACAGAAGTATCCTCGGTGGTTGCGGGCGTGTCTTACAGAGACCGTCACTCCCACCCGCAGACGATTGAGCCCTTATTTTGCTCGTCTGCAGAAGAAATTTCGGGGAGAAAACGCTGGACTCAGGTCTCAAGACCTCTTAAACGTAAAGTCCAGACCTCTAGAGTTCAACAACCCGGATGCAGTCATTGGGTTAGCTCTGACTCTCCGCAGTCATCAGGTGACTGCACACCTCCTAAGAGAGGTAAGGCGATGCCTCAACAGACCTCATCTTCTGTTAAGGCTTTGCCTCAACAGACCTTATCGTCTGTTGATCCCAAGATGACTTTGCTGCAGTCCATGCAGTCGCAGCTTGCGGTCTTTATGCGTGAGTTTCAGGCTGAGAAGGTTACACCTCCTCCTGCGAGCGCTCCGCCTCACCGCAGTCCAGTCTGCCAGGCGTACGAAGTTGAGGTTCCTCAAGCTACCTTACCGCGTTCGGAGTTGCCAGTTACCAGCGTTGTGCAGCAACCTTAACCTTCCTTAAGGCAACCTCAACAATGGGAGCAGGAGTCTTATGCCTTGAGGCAAGATTTTCTTGCAGTTAGACCATCTTTGAGGCTACAACCTTTTGAGGTACGACAACCTCTACCATCCTTGAGGCAGCCACCTCAGCTCTCGCAGCTGCTACCTCAACTTTCCTCAAGGCGAGAGCCTCAACTCTTGAGGCTAGCTCCTCAGGAACCTCAACTCGTGAGACAGGAACTGCGTTCTGCGCAGCCGCTACCTCAACTCTCGCAGCTCACACCTCAAGAACCTCAACTCGTGAGTCAAGAGCCTCTCTCTGCGCAGCCACCTCAACCCTTGAGGCAAGCGCAACTCTTGAGGCAGGAACCTCATGATATGAGTCAGCCACCTCAACGCATGCATCTGCCACTTTCTCCTCAACTTGAGCCTCTTCCCATTCAACTTTGAAATAACAAATGACAATAATAACACCTCATTACTTTCATAACTTGCATTTGTAATCATATACATGTATGCCTACACAAACATTATGATAATGGAGGTTATTCGTATTACTTAAATAAAAAAATATATATGTATTCCTTGCAATATATTTTTAACAAATCGCAAATATGGCAAAATATCTTCAAAACAAAAATGAATCATGAGTTATGAATGTAATGTAAATATTATGTTGATATTAAAACCCCATGCAAGCATGCATGAAGTAATGCAGTGTTGCCAACAGGGCGAGTTTCCCTGTCCTGAGGTGAAGTAGATTATAGATCGTATATTTAGTGCAGCTTAATTCTACGATTATCATGCCGGCTATCAAATTCATCAACAAAACAGTCTAAATCAATTCCCTCGGCACGTGCACTTTCAATGGACAGTAATGCGATATTACTCAATCTAGCACTGGTCATGGAATTTCTGAGAAATGTTACACGCCATGCAACATGCTCTGCTTCTCTTACAGCATGCTCTACATACAGCATGCTCTGCATACAGCATGCTCTACATACAGCATGCTCTGCATACAGCATGCTCTACATACAGCATGCTCTGCATACCTTACCGCATGCTTCTCAGTCACACATCTTTGGTTGTTGCCAACTCACTAGACTGTCAAGCAGTTTCATAACGTTGCCTTCTAGTCTGCTGCTTTTGCACCAGTGAAACCCTCACTGAGAGAACTTAGCTTTTCTCGGATATGGTCCCTGTAGATGAGAAAGTGCTTTTCTCCCTCCTTCTGATATTCCCTTGAGGACTCTGTCATTTGGAGAGGAGCCTTTAGCTGCATAGCCTCCTATGGACTTTTATTTAAGCATAACATGCTTCCAGGGAAGGTAATGGTTCCACTTCAGTCGCTAACCCCGTCTGTTACCACACCTGCTCCCATAGACCTTGAGCTGTGTTGCAAGACATGCAGTCCAAGCTTAGTCCTTGTTAGAGGATTTTTTGTTTACGGAGTCAGTGTGTCACTGGGAAGACGTTCAACAACCAGCAGAAGTGACTTGTTGTGACGCAGTGCGGCAACCTCAGCAACCCGATAAGGAGTTGTCTATACGACCCAGACAGTCTAGACAGCTTCGGGTTGTCACTGTACTTCCTCGCTTCCCCATGGTTGACAGTTCACAGACTGTGCAGCAGTACCATGATCTTGTGTCCGGCTCCGTCAGACGACTGGCTTTTAAGAGCTCCCACAAGTCGTCGCTGTCTGGAGATTCTCAGATGGACTATGGATCTGACCAAGGAACTGGGCCTCCTGGTCAATTTTGAGGAGTCTCAGCTCGTCCCATCCCAGACCATTGTCTACCTGGGTATGGATCTTCAGAGTCGAGCTTTTCGGGCTTTTCCGTCGGCCCCAAGGATCTTCCAAGCCCTAGAATGCATCCAGAGCATGCTGAGAAGGAACCGATGCTCAGTCAGGTAGTGGATGAGTCTAACAGGGACACTTTCATCGCTGGCCCTGTTCATCGTGTTAGGGAGACTCCACCTCCCCCCCCTTCAGTATCATCTAGCTGCTCACTGGATAAGGACATGACGCTAGAGACGGTCTCAGTTCCTGTTTCCGAAGAGAGGAGGTCTTCTCTCGCGTGGTGTATGAACAGCTTTCTTCTCAAGGAAGTCTGCATTTGGCTGTTCAGAAAACCCGACCGCCGTCTCCTCTCGGACGCATCAGACACGGGCTGGGGTATGACTTTGGATGGACAGGAATGCTCGGGAACATGGAATCAGGAGCAAAGGACACTTCACATCAATTGCAAGGAGTTGTTGGCGGTTCTTCTGGCCTTGATAAACTTCAAGTCCCTCCAACTTAACAAGGTGGTGGAGGTGGACTCTGACAACACCACAGCCCTGGCTTACATCTTCAAGCAGGGAGGGACTCTTTCGTGGAAGTTGTTCTAGATCTCAAGGGACCTCCTCATCTGGTCAAAAGATCGAAAGCTCACGCTGGTAACGAGGTTCATTCAGGGCGGTATGAATGTCATGGCAGATCGCCTCAGCCGGAAGGGTCAGGTCATCCCCACAGAGTGGACCCTTCACAAGAGTGTTTGCAGCAGACTTTGGGCCCTGTGGGGTCAGCCAACCATAGATCTGTTCGCTACCTCGATAACCTAGAGACTCCTGTTGTATTGTTCTCCGATTCCAGACCCAGCAGCAGTTCACGTGGATGCTTTTCTGCTGGATTGGTCCCATCTCGACCTGTATGCATTCCCGCCGTTCAAGATTGTCAACAGGGTACTTCAGAAGTTCTCCTCTCGCAAAGGGACACGGCTGACGTGGATTGGCTCCGCTCTGGCCCGCGAGAGAATGGTTCATAGAGGTACTGCAATGGCTGGTCGACATTCCCAGGACTCTTCCTCTAGGAGTGAACCTTCTACGACAACCTCACGTAAAGAAGGTACACCCAAACCTCCACGCTCTTCGTCTGACTGCCTTCAGACTTTCGAAAGACTCTCAAGAGCTAGGGGCTTTTCGAAGGAGGCAGCCAGAGCGTTTGCCAGAGCAAGGAGAACATCCACTCTCAGAATCTATCAGTCTCAAGGGGAAGTCTTCCGTAGCTGGTACAAGACCAATGCATTTTCCTCAACCAGTACCACTGTAACCCAGATTGCTGACTTCCTGTTACATCTAAGGAAAGTAAGATCCCTTTCAGCTCCTACGATCAAGGGTTACAGAAGTATGTTGGCAGCGGTTTTCCGCCACAGAGGCTTGGATCTTTCCACCAACAAAGATCTACAGGACCTCCCTAGGTCTTTTGAGACCTCAAAGGAACGTCGGTTGTCCACTCCAGGCTGGAATCTAGACGTGGTCCTAAGGTTCCTTATGTCATCAAGATTTGAACCTCTCCAATCAGCCTCTTTTTAGGACCTCACATTAAAAACTCTTTTCCTCGTGTGCTTGACAACAGCTAAAAGAGTAAGTGAGATCCACGCCTTCAGCAGGATCATTGTTTTCACATCTGAAACGGCTACATGTTCCTTGCAGCTCGGTTTTTGCTAAACGAGCTTCCTTCACGTCCTTGGCCTAAGTCGTTCGAGATCCCAAGCCTGTCCAACTTGGTGGGGATTGAACTGGAGAGAGTACTTTGCCCAGTTAGAGCTCTTAGGTACTATCTAAAAAGGTCTTAACCTTTACGAGGACAATCAGAAGCCTTATGGTGTGCTATCAAGAAGCCTTCTCTTCCAAGTTCTAAGAACTCAGTTTCTTACTATTCAGGCTTCTGATTAGGGAAGCACATTCTCATCTGAAGGAAGAAGACCTTGCTTTGCTGAAGGTAAGGACACATGAAGTGGGAGCTGTGGCTACTTCAGTGGCCTTCAAACAGAACCATTCTCTGCAGAGTGTTATGGATGCAACCTATTGGAGAAGCAAGTCAGTGTTTGCATCATTCTATCTCAAAGATGTCCAGTCTCTTTACGAGTACTGCTACACCCTGGGACCATTCGTAGCAACGAATGCAGTAGTAGGCGAGGGCTCAGCCACTACATTCCCATAATCCCATAACCTTTTAACCTTTCTCTTGAATACTTTTTATGGGTTGTACGGTCGGCTAAGAAGCCTTCCACATCCTTGTTGATTTGGCGGGTGGTCAATTCTTTCTTGAGAAGCGCCGAGGTTAAAGGTTGTGATGAGGTCCTTTAGTATGGGTTGCAGCCCTTGATACTTCAGCACCTTAGAGTTGTTCAGCCTCCTAAGAGGAACGCTGCGCTCAGTAAGGAAGACGAACTTATTTAAGGCAGAGTAATGGCTCAAGTCGACTTCCTTACCAGGTACTTGTAATTTCATTGTTATTTTGAATAACTGATAATATGAAATACGGGATACTTAGCTTCTTGATATACATGTACACTGGTTTTCACCCACCTCCCTGGGTGTGAATCAGCTACATGATTATCGGGTAAGTTTAATATTGAAAAATGTTATTTTCATTAGTAAAATAAATTTTTGAATATACTTACCCGATAATCATGATTTAATTGACCCACCCTTCCTCCCCATAGAACCAGTGGACCGAGGAAAAATTGAGGTGGTGTCAACAAGAAGTACTGCAGTACCTGGCCACAGGTGGCGCTTGTGAGTACACCCCCCTCTTGTATAGCGATCGCTGGCGTATCCCTTCCGTAGAATTCTGTCGGGCAACGGAGTTGACAGCTACATGATTATCGGGTAAGTATATTCAAAAATTTATTTTACTAATGAAAATAACATTTTTTATCCTTATTGTACTGCTTCCACCACCTTGCAAGTACCAGGCATGGGGGGAGTGGGGTGCGCAGGACATATACTATCTGCATCCCGCAAGCTACTTTGACCATCTCGTTAAAATTTTAAATGGTCTTTCTAGCTTTGCTAAAGTTGTTGTTTTCACATACTAAGTTTTTTGGCTGACTTTAACATTGAATTTATGTGGCATTAATACAGTATGTCTCTTTCACCTTAATAACATAGAATGAAAAATTTGTTATAAATTACATAACAAAATTGTGGTGAATGTTATTAAGTATTTTTCTTGAATAAGTTACCACAGAAAACCATTCTGTGATTTGTGACTCTTGAGTTACAGCCTTTAGATGTCTGTTTAGCTCACGAGTAAGTGTTAAGGATTATAAATGTCACTTGAAGGATGGAAACTTGGTTAAAACCTCATTACATGAGGATATATAGAGTTGTGGGCTTTCCTCAACATATATTTCATCAGTTATTTCTTGAATTGAGGAGAAGACCAAAGTTCAAGTGGAAAGATAAATTATTGAATGACATGAGAGAAAAGGCTCTTAGAGAACAAGATGTACAGGACAGAGGAAGATGGAGAAGGCTGACTAGAAACAGTGACCCTAAATAGAAATAGGAAAAAATGAAGACAAAGATTTATTGAATAGAATTTACAAGTGTTTAGGATAGGATCGGTGATGGAGGTTTTGAATGCTTACGTTTTATAGTAGTTTCTTCCAAGCGCATATTATTACCGTGTATCAGATTTATGTTAGCATTTAGTTCATATATTTTTCATCGTATTAAAAATCCATAGATGTCACACATTATTGAAAACCAAGGAATTAATTTTGCATTAGCACATTTGTTCCTTTTTGGTATTTTATGTAAGATACTGTATCTGAGAATGTATTTGATATATTTCACTGATGCTGGTTTACTGTTTTGTAATTCCTGAACCTTGCAGTTTTGTCTTACTTATAGCTGTGTAGGAGTGACTGATTTTGTGAGCAGAATGGTTTTAATTTCCGTAAAATTACAAAGAATATACATGTTAATTCGTAATTCTTTTCCTTCTTATTCAGGGCTGTACAACTTGAAAAGGAGATATTTCCTGCTGGGACCGATAGTCGGTATTTAAGAGACGTAAGTTCAAGATTTTACGAACCGTTATTGTATGGAAATTGAATTGTGTAACAATTTTTTATGCATTCCTTTTCAGAAATATCCAGCTTATAAAAGAAATTTTTCCTGCTGGTACTGATTCGTACTATTTACGAGATGTAAGTTTTTGTAAGGTAATTTCGTTTGCAATAGTATCATGTCTCAGTAATGCTGGGTAATATTCACACTACTGGAACATGGGGATCTTTCTCTTTATTTATTGCACTGTTGCACAGTTAATTTGTTGTTTTTGGCACTGGTGCACAAATTTTTCCTGCTGGTACTGATTCATACTATTTACGAGATGTAAGTTTTTGTAAGGTAATTTCATTTGCGATAGCATCATGTCTGTAAAGCTGGGTAATATTCACACTACTGGAACATGGGGATCTTTCTCTCTAATTTATTGCACTGTTGCACAGTTAATTTGTTGTTTTTGGCACTGTTGCACAATTTTGTTTGCTGAATCAAGATAAGCTATATTATTTCAATAACTCCTATACAATCTTAATTTTCTACATCTTAAGTGCAGCTTCAATGACATGATAAATAAAGACAAGGTCTTGGGGGGAGATTTTTTTTTTTAATAGCCTGAGCATTGACTTGAGAATCACAACTTAACAGGTAGTGCTAGGAGTGCTGCTGTTTTGTTTATGATCTCGCCCAAGAAGAAATGATTCAGACAGAAGAGAGAAAAACTTTACACCTAACCTGTAAAAAGCTCTTGTTATCATTGACAAAGAAGTCCCATTCACAGCTTGCCTTCTTTAGTATATATAGTAGGCAGTGAAGGTTCTTTGTGATTTTCCTCCAGTTACATCGCTTATGTTCCTGTTTAGTTGAATATATATATTACCTTGATAAAAGGCAGTTGAAAGTTAAAAACAAAATATTTACCAAACTTGTCACCATTACTACTTTATTAATAAAGAATGCTTTCACATGTACTGTATATTTTTATAATAACAGGTTTCGGTTTTTCAGTTTTGCTTAAATAAAATTATCATGATGTGGTGTAGATGTTATTTCCATAATGTGGTACTTTATGTAATTTATTTTTCTTATCTCCAGCTTAATATCCCAGCCCTTGGATTCTCCCCCATGAACAAAACACCAATTCTTCTCCATGATCACAATGAATATCTCAACGAGGATATCTTCTTGCGAGGAATAGAGATCTACATGACTATTATTCCTGCTGTTGCAAATCTGAAATTCTAAAGAAGGGAGGCCTTTATTTCCTGAATGGAAACACTGCAATACAGTATAGGTATGTGTTACTTGTAACTACACAAGGGAAGAATTAAGATAATTTTAAAGCTTGTAAAATGTTTTCATAGTTGGTGACTGTTGTAACATGATTTCCCTATCTGGTGTTTTGGTATTCTATAATCGTAAGGAAAATATAATCTCTTTCGTAATGTCAAAAAATTATTGACAAATTTGGTTTTTTGTTTAGTTATTTACATATGAAAACTTACTTTTGTATTTGATGTGAACACTTGTTTATTACAATATTTTGCAGGTTGTGCATCTGAGGTTGAGTCAGGCTGATAGGGAAACTGGATAGAGGTCTGTTTAGTAAGTTGGTCAACTTATTTTCTTGTACATCTTTGGCAAGTAATAGTGAATCACAAATAATTAGGACCATAATATATATTTATAGCAATTTTGATATATGAATTTCGTAAAGAAAACTTCAAGTTTATGCTCCTATGACTAATTACTGTACTCCAGAAATAGCGCACATTAACTCGATTAATGTTTATAACCGATTTGAACTTTAACACTAGTCAACCATATACAGTACATACTGTAATGTAAAAAAAGATTTCATGTTTTTCGTAGGTTTTCAAAGGTAATTGATTAGGTTTATGGCTCTTAAAACATAAACATGGATATTTATGGTGCTTGAAAATTTTCACTGATTAAAAGTTTCATTTGAATTTTTATACTTTAAATTAAGCATCTCTATTGAAATTCTAAAATATGCAGCCCAAAATTTTCTGAAAATATGAATTTCACACTCTATATAATTGTTATTATCTGTAAGGGATGAAATGTCAATGCATAATAATACAGTACAGTACTTTTAACTTTTCTTATGAAAAGTGAACTTGGAACATTACACATTTCATGTTAATAAAAAAGTAGATGGATACTGCAATTGCCGTAATACTCATTATTAGAAAGCTTGTGTAGTGTTCTTTTTGTTTCTTCTACTTTTTTTTACAATAAAGGTCAATATCTTTAAGAATTAATTAATGGAGAAAATTTAAAATGTTTTTTATGTCAATGACTTTTTATAAAATAACATGTTAGATTTCTTTAATAAAACTGATATTGTAAAGTGAACTGATATTGTAAAGTGTACTTTACATTTTCACGTCATAAATATTTTCAATTGTAAAACACTCCTTTTTTTTAACCTTTTTAATTACAGGGGTAGGAATCCAACATATATTAACATCGAACTAGTTTTAACTTTTGTAAAGTCAAATGAATCTTTTCATAGCAACGTACTATGTTAATAATAAGGTAACCTCACATCGGAACACATTCAAATATACAACTGAGAATTTAAACAATTTTAACGTTTTCCGAAAATTTTATTTCGGAAAGATCTATGTACACTATATGTCAAACAACAATGCAGATCTGTACATAATTTACAAAAACCTTTGTAAAGAAACAAGATAAACTGGGCAATTCTTGATGGCTTTAAAACAATTATTGAAAAAATGTATCTAAGTTCATAACAAAATTACATTCTAGTATCTCAGAATTCGACTAGTTTCTCTAAATAAAGCAAATACAGTCATGTCTAAGTGAATTAAATTATATATAAAAGAAACAATTAGAAAAAGAAATTTGTTACATCTTTAAATAGTTGAAATATATTTCTTGGGCTTCACACAATATAACGTTCAAATAGAGGTTCTTGCATGAGAATTCTTTCAAATGCAAATCGTTCTAAATTTATTGTTGTAAACTCTCCATGAAGAATGCACTCCATTATTGCTCGTCCAACTCCAGCTGCTTGCTGTATACCTATAAATGTATGCAATTTTTTTTTATGGATTATCATTGTTCATTGCTAAAGTTTATTTATAGCTAAAAATATAACAGTGAGAAATTTTAAGTGGCTCACTAGTCTTAAGCCATTTTATGACTACAGTATATCCAAAAGAGAACTGTGGATGCTCAGCCATGCAAACTATTACATATATGGACTGTAAACATCCAACCTGCATCAACAATATGATATCTAATTCTATTATTTGCAAAGAAAAGCACTTGTTAAATACTTTCACATGGGATTATGAAAGCTTGCAGTATTTGTTTACAGGCTACTAGACTTTTCAGGTAAACTATAAGAATCCAAGCACTTAGCCCTTGTGCTGCAATTTAATGAATTGCATTTACAGTATTAATGAAATACGACTTACCGTGTCCACTGAAGCCTGAAGCAAGAAACAGGTTGGAAAACATTGGATGAAGTCCAATTATACCATTCTGGTCAAAGGTGTTGTAGTCGTAGTATCCGGCCCATGAACTCTGCAACTGATTTAAGAATGTGTCAAAGTACTTCAACATTTTGAAAAAAAAAAAATTTTTACTGAAGACTTAAGCCAAAATATATAATACAAAATGGCAAGCTTTATAAAATCACAGTATGGTGAATTGGTTGCTTCAGAGCACTGTTTAAGGTGCATTAATTTAATACCAACCATCTGCATTCATATTATTGCACTTTTAACCTCTAAAAAAAGGTCATGGTACTATAGGTAAGTTGGTGCATTGTCTAATCAACAGCTAAATATGCACTAGGGGTTACCAATACTGAGTGTAACTGTCTTAAGAAAAAGGAGAATAGGATGGGAGAAGTGACCGTGTTTAAAAGGATTCACATCTACACCAGGTTTCAGTCTTTTAGTATATCAAATGAAATCACTGATTTAGAATAAACAAACATTAGTATCTATGGTAAACAAATTCTGCTAGTGCTTTCATCAAATCTATTGTCGAAAAGTTGACTCATCGGTAGTGTGTGAAAATTTGTAGAGGGCAGGAAATTACTGTTCCACCGGGCAGGAAATTACTGTTCCACCGGAACAGGACAGAAAGGGGGATCCCTAGCAGCTGACCAGTGATCTTTGAAGCACCATTACAGACACCTGTGTGGAAAGCTTCTCTAGTGAAAAAAGTTGGCCAAGAAGACTGCCAGCACTGAGCTGGTACTTCTGCCTCAGACAGAAATGTTCATGCAACCGTCTTAACCTTACTGATGTGATCATCTGAAAGAAAGAATCTCGCTGTTGACGTGTTTATCAGCATGCCAAAATACTTCAACTTTTGCTTGGGTATGAAATTTCATTTCTCCCAGTTTATCAGAATCCTCATATTGTGAAAAAATGAGAGAAGCCAGTCTCTATATTGTAGCTACTATCTCTCTCTGAGGAGGGTAGGATCAGACAAATGTTGAGATACATCAGCAGACATATCCCTTGCAAGTGGGCCAAAGATGCTACCAGGGTGAAAACCCGTGAACACTTGGGAAGCCATACATATTCTGAAGCACAGAGTCTTGAACTGGTACATCATGATGCAGAGGGAGAAGCGGAAGTACTTTCGAAAAGACTGATGCACAGGTAATTTAAAGTGTGCATCCTTCAGGTCCACTGAAAGCATGTAGTCTCCTTCAACAGACCGTACTGTTTCCATCCTGAACAATGTTTGTAGAACAAACTTCTTCGGAGAGGTCAATGACCAGCCTCCAGTTAACTTCTCCACTAGAAAATGCCAACTGCGGAAGCCCAATATCTTTAATGACTTCAAGCATGTTTCCGTCCAAGATCTTTTAAATTGCTGTTCACAAGCCAGGGCTTTCAGTGATCTTGGAGGATCAGATAAAAACACTATCAGTAAGTGAGATACGAGTGGCCAATGTTCCTGAAAGGGTAGCAACCATCCTAAAAGACATTCACTACCCACGGTTTGTCCCCATTGTCTCTGCTAAGTTGCCCAATGGCAAGACAGGCATCCCCCTACTCTCAGCAACAAGAGAAGGAGTCCGCTGACACATGCTCGTTGGGGACCACATCAAGGGCGTATGCACAGGGACGGTGGCATCAATTGCACTCAGTGAGGAGACTTCTCCAATGCCTTCTTGGAGAGAGTGCATGCCACTGCACAGGAGGCCACAATCTGCACTCAGCGAATGGGGATGATTGAGAACAATCATACAGTACCCCCATAAGATAAACTGAGAAAGTGTTGATCTACAGCTGGGTTGCTCATAAACTAATTGCAACGGCCACCTTTTCCGATAAGTGCTTGACATCCATTACAATTGAAAATAACTGCCAGGATTCACTTCCTATAAGAAAAAGAAAAGGAAAAAGTTTGTGCAGAGCGCAAAGCAAGACGTCCGTACTAGCTTGTAGCTGAAAAAAACCTTTCGTTTAACAACCTCATTAAATAATTTCAATGGCCGTTCCAACTTGCACTGAAAACCAAATATGTTGATTTGTATTTCATGCAGGAAGAAAGCAAACATCTACCAGTTGTCCAAGCTGTGAACTAGAGCATCTCATTTCAATGCTTAGGAGTTCAGGAATGACAGATAATTGTAGGACTAGTCAAGTACAGGCAATGCCTACTGGTTCCAAAGTAGTCTCCTACTAAAAGACACAAAAATCTTATTCTTCTAAGTATTGGGTACAATATTCCTCTTGGGACAATTCTGAGAATCTTGCATTCTGAGAATCTGGCAAGATTCTCAGCCCAAAAAGTATCCTGAAAACCATGAAGCTATGAAGTAATGACCCTGTACTTCTTTTGAAATAAAAGGCACGAAAAGTTCTCTACCGAGACATCTTCCAGGTACTCAAGAACCCTCTTCAATAATAAGAATTATAGACCACTTTTATTGTCTGATATGGGGTCATTAGCCTTTGCATGATATTACTTACCATAGGCGTTCAAAATTTTTTTTTTAGTTTGTATTCCATTTTATCTTCTGGAAGCTTTACAAGGAATGAACTAAATTACCAATCTCTAAAACTCATAGAACAGTTAAATTGTTAATTTAAAAAAAGCATTACCAAGTAGAGAGATTTTTACTGTTGATAATTTTAGATAAAACATAAGATTCAAACAGCCAAATTATCAGTAAAAACTTTATAAAATTTTCTTAGGCATACTTCTTTAAAATTATGTATATATATCAAGGAAAGTTCACTTGAAATAAGGCAGTAAAAATGAAGTAAATTATTTGTCTTAAAAATGTATATGAACTTTGTATGTGATCTATCTTTAAAAATATCTTACTCCATATACCAAAGGCACTTCCCCAAATTTTGGGGGGTAGCCGACATCAACAAAGAAACAAAACAAAAAAGGGGACCTCTACTCTCTACGTTCCTCCAGCCTAACCAGGGACTCAGCCGAGTTCAGCTGGTACTGCTAGGGTGCCACAGCCCAACCTCCCACATTTTCCACCACAGATGAAGCTTCATACTGCTGAATCCCCTACTGCTGCTACCTTCGCGGTCATCTAAGGCACCAGAGGAAGCAGCAGGGCCTACCGGAACTGCGTCACAATCGCTCGCCATTCATTCCTATTTCTAGCACGCTCTCTTGCCTCTCTCACATCTATCCTCCTATCACCCAGAGCTTTCTTCACACCATCCATCCACCCAAACCTTGGCCTTCCTCTTGTACTTCTCCCATCAACTCTTGCATTCATCACCTTCTTTAGCAGACAGCCATTTTCCATTCTCTCAACATGGCCAAACCACCTCAACACATTCATATCCACTCTAGCCGCTAACTCATTTTTTACACCCGTTCTCACTCTCACCACTTCGTTCCTAACCCTATCTACTCGAGATACACCAGCCATACTCCTCAGACACTTCATCTCAAACACATTCAATTTCTGTCTCTCCATCACTTTCATTCCCCACAACTCCGATCCATACATCACAGTTGGTACAATCACTTTCTCATATAGAACTCTCTTTACATTCATGCCCAACCCTCTATTTTTTACTACTCCCTTAACTGCCCCCAACACTTTGCAACCTTCATTCACTCTCTGACGTACATCTGCTTCCACTCCACCATTTGCTGCAACAACAGACCCCAAGTACTTGAACTGATCCACCTCCTCAAGTAACTCTCCATTCAACATGACATTCAACCTTGCACCACCTTCCCTTCTCGTACATCTCATAACCTTACTCTTACCCACATTAACTCTCAACTTCCTTCTCTCACACACCCTTCCAAATTCTGTCACTAGTCGGTCAAGCTTTTCTGTGTCTGCTACCAGTACAGTATCATCCGCAAACAACAACTGATTTACCTCCCATTCATGATCATTCTCGCCTACCAGTTTTAATCCTCGTCCAAGCACTCGAGCATTCACCTCTCTCACCACTCCATCAACATACAAGTTAAACAACCACGGCGACATCACACATCCCTGTCTCAGCCCCACTCTCACCGGAAACCAATCGCTCACTTCATTTCCTATTCTAACACATGCTTTACTACCTTTGTAGAAACTTTTCACTGCTTGCAACAACCTTCCACCAACTCCATATAACCTCATCACATTCCACATTGCTTCCCTATCAACTCTATCATATGCTTTCTCCAGATCCATAAACGCAACATACACCTCCTTACCTTTTGCTAAATATTTCTCGCATATCTGCCTAACTGTAAAAATCTGATTCATACAACCCCTACCTCTTCTAAAACCACCCTGTACTTCCAAGATTGCATTCTCTGTTTTATCCTTAATCTTATTAATCAGTACTCTACCATACACTTTTCCAACTACACTCAACAAACTAATACCTCTTGAATTACAACACTCATGCACATCTCCCTTACCCTTATATAGTGGTACAATACATGCACAAACCCAATCTACTGGTACCATTGACAACACAAAACACATATTAAACAATCTCACCAACCATTCAAGTACAGTCACACCCCCTTCCTTCAACATCTCAGCTTTCACACCATCCATACCAGATGCTTTTCCTACTCTCGTTTCATCTAGTGCTCTCCTCACTTCCTCTATTGTAATCTCTCTCTCATTCTCATCTCCCATCACTGGCACCTCAACACCTGGAACAGCAATTATATCTGCCTCCCTATTATCCTCAACATTCAGCAAACTTTCAAAATATTCCGCCCACCTTTTCCTTGCCTCCTCTCCTTTTAACAACCTTCCATTTCCATCTTTCACTGTCTCTTCAATTCTTGCGCCGGCCTTCCTTACTCTCTTCACTTCTTTCCAAAACTTCTTCTTATTCTCTTCATATGAATGACCCAGTCCCTGACCCCACCTCAGGTCAGCTGCCCTCTTTGCCTCATGTACCTTGCGCTTTACTTCCACATTTTTCTCTCTATATTTTTCATACTTCTCTATACTATTACACTGCAGCCATTCTTCAAAAGCCCTCTTTTTCTCTTCCACTTTTACCTTCACTCCTTCATTCCACCATTCACTGCCCTTCCTCATGCTGCCTCCAACAACCTTCTTGCCACATACATCACTTGCAATCCCAACAAAATTTTCTTTTGCTAACTTCCACTCCTGTAAATTACCAGTTTCTCTTACTCTCACCTCGTCATATGCCATTTTCAACCTTTCCTGATATTTACTTTTTACCCCCAGTTTTATTAGCTCTTCAACCCTCACTAGCTTCCTTTTACATCCACCTACTCTATTCCCCCACTCTTTTGCTACAACTAATTTTCCTTCCACCAAAAAATGATCAGACATACCGTTAGCCATACCCCTAAACACGTGCACGTCTTTCAATCTTCCAAACATTCTTTTAGTTATCAACACATAATCCATTAATGCCCTTTCTACTACTCTTCCATTTGCCACTCTTACCCATGTATACTTATCTTACTAAAAACATAATTCAGATACCTTTGCATTTTCAAATGCTGGGACTCGATGGGCAATTGCTGGCCATACACAGTTCTGAAAATAATCCTCATCCACTTCCAAATCATTTATGGGTGGTTCCTCATGGTCCTTGGGTGACTGCCCACACAGGTACATGCCACCTAAACCTTCTCTCCGGAAGTAAGAGTTGTTAGGATTGATTACTAAGGGGCAATCTAACCCAGGGCCATCCGGAGCATGAATACAATAAACGTAACGCTTTCTGGAATGGGAGGTAAAAAATAATAGACAGACAAAATCAATATGCTTTTCAAGACAACCGTGATCTCAATTCAGTACTATTTCCCCTATAGTGTACATGAAGTCTCATGAAACAAAGTAAAAGCCAAATTCCTTTCCAACATCTATAGTCCTAACATTTGTGCTTTTAATTTCCAAGATTGGCTTAATTTAATTTATTCCTGTACAATCTTACATTGTAAGCCTAATTTTCATGTATCTGAAGTCTGGAGAGTCAATTAACATAATTATTACATCAGTAATCATGATAAAAGTTTTGTTTCACATTTATAGATATTTAGAATTATGTTTTCACTTTAACAATGACTTGAGAAGTTTAAGGACAACCACCTACCTAGGTTCAATGGGTATGGGTATTCCCATTATTCCATTGCCTTGTCCAATTCCAAGTAATTTACCAACTTCTCCAGACCAAGCACCGGCAGCAAGTACAACTATTGCACATTCTATTTCTCGCTTTTCACCATCTGGTAGAGTGACCTGCAATGGATATTCAGTATTCAGGTGCATATACCTAAAATTCACCTTGTTTAATTCCCTTCTCTGTGCACGCACAAAACAATAAAAATCACTTGGAATTTTAAAAGTTAAAAGGTGTCTGGTTTCAGTTCGAGTTTCATGAGAATAGATGCTCGTCAGCTGGACAAGCCCAACCCCCCACTGTGGTGCCCAACCATAGCAGTAGCCTCCCCAGTAAACAGCTTAAGCTCACGGTCCCAGGCTGGGATTGGTCTGCCGCCACGCGAATGCTAGGCAAATACTTTACCACTATACTAGCCAGGAGGCTAGTAATTTATTTTTTAATCTTTGGGCAAGATGAAATATCCTTGCAAGATACAGACTCCCCAGTAAACAGCTTAAGCTCACGGTCCCAGGCTGGGATTGGTCTGCCGCCACACGAATGCTAGGCAAACACTTAACCACTATACTAGCCAGGAGGCTAGTAATTTATTTTTTAATCTTTGGGCAAGATGAAATATCCTTGCAAGATACAGCAGTAACTTCAAAAAGTAGAAGATAAGCTATAACACTGAATCTTCTGATATTGCAGGGAGGGAATAATTACTACCTTCATATCTAAATACAGGTTTCTGAAAATTAACACTTTTATTCAAATGACAAGAGGACTTGTCCAAGTCATTCTACAAATTTTTATTTTCACTTATAAAAAGACTTTGACATGAGAAAATGAAAGTCAAGAACCACGATACAGGATCTATAGTTTACTCTTAATTACTTCTGAACTGTAAGATTTCCATGTGCAACAAAAAACAATTCAAGAAAATTTAACATTACATTACTCCTGTGGTGTAATAATTTCATACATTTTAACTTTCAATAAAAATTTTGAAAAGTTCTTAACATGTTCTAAAGGTTTCCTTTTAAAAATGAGCCATTCTCAGTGAGAAACTTCATACCTTTAAACACCTTTTGTCTTTAACCTACCAGCAACATCATGATATGTTCTTATGAGGAAATAAATAAAGGTATTTCTGAATCATGTATTATTATTACCTCGGCTTTTCTGATGTTCCTTATGCTTACGTTTCCAATGCCTTCTGTCACAATATCATCAAGAATGTTACTGCCCAGTCCTGTAACCTTTCCATTCACAAATTCCGTGCCAAGAGAAACAGCCTTCCTTCGTAAACAGGACAAGAAACTCCAAGGGTCAAACCTGTCAAGATATAAACATCATCAACATCATTAGGGTAAAGTTTCAATTGCACTATAAACTAAAATCAGGATGTAAATTAATTTTGCAAACAAAACCTGATGTACAGTACTATGCAACAGGAAAATAGGGGTTAAGTTGAAAGGTAAAGTACACAGGACAGTTATGAGACCGGCAATGATGTATGGAGCGGGGACGTGGGCAATAAAGAAGATAGAAGAGAAGAAGATGGATGTGGCAGAGATGAGAATGTTGAGATGGATGTGTGGGGTGTCGAGAAGAGATACGGAATGAGGTAATTACGGGTACCACAGGAGTTAGAAAACTATCAGATAAGATCCAAGAAAGTAGACTGAGGTGGTATGGTCATGTCATGAGAAGAGATGAACAGTATATTGGGAGGAGAGTGATGGAAATAGAGGTACAGGGAACAAGGAGAGGGAGACCAAAGCGAAGGTGGATGGACTGTATCAAGGATGACCTTCAATCAAAGGGATTAACCAGTGATGAGGTGTGGGACAGAGGTAGATGGGGAAAGCTGACCATAAACATTGACCCCACATAGAAGTGGGAAAAGATGTAGACAAAGAAGAAGACTGTAGATTACGACAAACAGTCCTACAAGCAAAATTTACGAGAATCATCCAATGTTTTTCTTTTTTTTTTTTATTCAGTTTACAGGTCACAATAAAAAATTACAAGTTATGATGTTACTTTTGATAAACATACTTCAATAAGGATAAGTTTTCATGGACTGCAAACCTGTCAATCCACAAAATGTCCCCTCTCACCCTAAAAGTCTTTCTCCTATCTTTTCAAAATCTACTTCACTGTTACATGTCACAATACCCACTTTTGGTAGTTTTTTAAAATTAATTCAACCTTAATCAAATAAAAAACATTACCAATTTAATGGAAACAAGCACTGTACACTTAAGTACCTCAAACTCATTTCTAGAGAAAGATTATAATTTTCTTAAAGTGATTTGTATTTTTCTTATATAAACAAACACGACTCCTGTAAAATACGAGTATCACAGGCTTGATCTGGATAAGCTGTTGAAATTGTTTAAAATGTTATTTTGATTATAAAATAAATTTTTGAATATACTTACCCGGTGATTATATAGCTGCAACTCTGTTGCTCGACAGACAACTCTACGGTAAAAACTCGCCAGCGATCGCTACACAGGTTGCGGGTGTGCCCAACAGCGCCATCTGTCGACCAGATACCCAGTTCTCAATGTAAACAAACACTCAATTTTCTCCTCGTCCCACTGCGTCTCTATTGGGGAGGAAGGGAGGGTCATTTAATTTATAATCACCGGGTAAGTATATTCAAAAATTTATTTTATAATCAAAATAACATTTTTCAATATTTAACTTAGCCGGTGATTATATAGCTGATTCACACCCAGGGGGGTGGGTAGAGACCAGCAATATATGTTTACACTTTTATGAGCTAAGAGTTTTTATTTCATTTTAGAAGTTATCAAAATAACAAAAACAAAATAAATAGGTACCTGGTAAGGAAGTCGACTTGAACAATTACTCTGCCTTTTAAGTACGTCTTCCTTACGGAGCCTCGCGATCCTCCTAGGATGCTAATCGACCCCTAGGATCTGAAGTATCAAGGGTTGCAACCCATACAACAGGACCTCATCAAAACCCCTAATCTAGGCGCTCTCAAGAAATGACTTTGACCACCCGCCAAATCAACCAGGATGCGAAAGGCTTCTTAGCCTTCCGGACAACCCAAAAAACAACAATAAAAACATTTCAAGAGAAAGATTAAAAGGGTATGGAATTAGGGAATTGTAGTGGTTGAGCCCTCACCCACTACTGCACTCGCTGCTACGAATGGTCCCAGTGTGTAGCAGTCCTCGTAAAGAGACTGGACATCCTTTAGATAAAAAGACGCAAACACTGACTTGCTTCTCCAATAGGTTGCGTCCATTATACTTCGCAGAGATCTATTTTGCTTAAAGGCCACGGAAGTTGCGACAGCTCTAACTTCGTGTGTCCTCACCTTAAGCAATGCTTGGTCTTCCTCACTCAGATGTGAATGAGCTTCTCGTATTAACAGTCTGATAAAGTAGGATAAAGCATTCTTTGACATAGGCAAGGATGGTTTCTTAACTGAACACCATAAAGCTTCAGATTGGCCTCGTAAAGGTTTAGTTCGCTTTAAATAGAACTTAAGAGCTCTCACAGGGCATAAGACTCTTTCTAGTTCATTGCCTACCATATTCGATAAGCTGGGAATATCGAACGATTTCGGCCAAGGTCGAGAAGGCAGCTCATTTTTGGCTAGAAAACCAAGTTGTAGCGAACATGTAGCTTTTTCTGACGAAAATCCGATGTTCTTGCTGAAGGCATGAATCTCACTGACTCTTTTAGCTGTGGCTAAGCATATCAGGAAAAGTGTCTTTAAGGTGAGATCTTTCAGGGAGGCTGATTGTAGCGGCTCAAACCTGTCTGACATGAGGAATCTTAGTACCACGTCTAAATTCCAACCAGGTGTAACCAAACGACGCTCCTTCGTGGTCTCAAAAGACTTAAGGAGGTCCTGAAGATCTTTATTGTTGGAAAGATCTAAGCCTCTATGCCGGAAGACCGATGCCAACATGCTTCTGTAGCCCTTGATAGTGGGAGCTGAAAGTGATCGTCCTTTTCTCAGGTATAAGAGAAAGTCAGCTATTTGAGCTACAGAGGTACTGGTCGAGGATACAGATACTGACTTGCACCAGTTTCGGAAGACTTCCCACTTCGATTGGTAGACTCTAAGGGTGGATGTTCTCCTTGCTCTAGCAATCGCACTGGCTGCCTCCTTCGAAAAGCCTCTAGCTCTCGAGAGTCTTTCGATAGTCTGAAGGCAGTCAGACGAAGAGCGTGGAGGCTTTGGTGTACAGTACCTTCTTTACGTGTGGCTGACGTAGAAGGTCCACCCTTAGAGGAAGACTTCTGGGAACGTCTACTAGCCATTGAAGTACCTCGGTGAACCATTCTCTCGCGGGCCAGAGGGGAGCAACTAGCGTCAACCTTGTCCCTTCGTGAGAGGCGAACTTCTGCAGTACCTTGTTGACAATCTTGAACGGTGGGAATGCGTATAGATCTAGATGCGACCAATCTAGGAGAAAGGCATCTATATGTATTGCTGCTGGGTCCGGGACTGGTGAGCAACATATTGGGAGCCTCTTGGTCATCGAGGTTGCAAAGAGATCTATGGTTGGTTGGCCCCAAGTGGCCCAAAGTCTCTTGCATACATCCTTGTGGAGGGTCCATTCTGTTGGAATTACTTGCCCTTTCCGACTGAGACAATCTGCCATGACATTCAAGTTGCCTTGGATGAACCTCGTTACTAGTGATATGTTTTGACCTTTTGACCAGATGAGCAGGTCCCTTGCGATCTCGTACAACGTCAGTCAGTGAGTGGGTCCCTCCTTGCTTGGAGATGTACGCCAAGGCAGTGGTGTTGTCCGAGTTCACTTCCACCACTTTGCCTCGAAGGAGAGACCTGAAGCTTTTCAAGGCCAGATGTACTGCCAGCAGCTCCTTGCAGTTGATATGCATGATCCTTTGACTCGAGTTCCACAGTCCCGAACATTCCCGACCGTCTAATGTCGCGCCCCAGCCTACGTCCGATGCGTCCGAGAAGAGAACGTGGTTGGGAGTCTGAACAGCCAGGGGAAGACCCTCTCTTAGGTTGATACTGTCCTTCCACCAAGTCAGGCAAGACTTCATCTTTTCGGAAATGGGGATCGAGACCGCTTCTAGCGTCTTGTCCTTTTTCCAGTGAAAAGCTAGATGGTATTGAAGAGGACGGAGGTGTAGTCTTCCTAATGACCCAAATTGTTCCAGGGATGATAGCGTCCCTACCAGACTCATCCACTTCCTGACTGAGCATTGTTCCTTCTTCAGCATGTTCTGGATGCATAACTGGGCTTGGCTTATTCTGGGGGCCGACGGAAAAGCCCGAAAAGCTAGACTGTGAATCTCCATCCCTAAATACACAATAGTTTGGGATGGGACCAGTTGTGACTTTTCCATATTGACAAGGAGACCCAATTCCTTGGTCAGATCTAGAGTCCACTTTAGATCCTTCAGACAGCGACGACTGGAAGAAGCTCTGAGAAGCCAGTCGTCCAAATAGAGGGAGGCTCGGATGTCCGATAAATGAAGGAATTTGGCTACATTCCTCATCAGCCTCGTAAACACAAGAGGAGCTGTGCTTAGGCCAAAGCACAGGGCTTGAAACTGGTAGACAACCTTTTCGAAAACGAATCTCAGAAAAGGTTGGGAGTCCGGGTGGATGGGGACGTGGAAGTAGGCGTCCCTTAGGTCTAAAGAGACCATCCAGTCTTCCCTTCTGACCGCTGCTAAGACTGACTTTGTTGTCTCCATGGAGAACGTCTGCTTTGTGACAAAGACATTCAGAGCACTGACGTCTAGCACCGGCCTCCACCCTCCTGTCTTCTTTGACACCAAGAAGAGTCGGTTGTAGAATCCCGGAGATTGAAGGTCCGAGACTTTGACCACCGCTCCCTTCTCTAGTAAAAGAGACACTTCCCGTTTCAAGGCTCGTCTCTTGTCTTCCTCTCTGTACCTGGGAGAGAGATCGATGGGAGACGTTGCTAGAGGGGGTTTCCGTACAAAAGGGATCTTGTACCCCTCTCTGAGCAACTTCACAGATTGTGCATCTGCGCCTCTCTTCTCCCAGGTCTGCCAGAAGTTCTTGAGTCTGGCTCCCACTGCTGTCTGAAGATGCGGGCAGTCAGACTCTGCCCTTATAGGACTTGGATCCTTTCTTCTTTCCTCGTTTCCCTTCGGCACGAGCACCTCCTCTGCTGGAGGCTCTGCCACGAAAGGGCGGAATAAAACGGGACGCTGGAGTGTCCATCCTTGGTCTAGCTGACAAGGTAGGCAAAGGGGGAACTTTGCGAGCGGAGGACGCAACAAGATCGTGAGTGTCCTTCTGCACCAATGAAGCGGCTATTTCCTTAATCAGGGCTTCTGGAAAAAGGCACTTGGAAAGAGGAGCAAAGAGAAGCTCAGATCTCTGGCACTGTGTAACTCCAGCTGAAAGGAATGAGCATAGGTTTTCACGCTTTTTAAGGACTCCGGACACAAATGATGCAGCAAGCTCATTAGACCCATCACGTACGGCCTTGTCCATGTAGGACATAATGAGCAAGGAAGTCTCTTTCTCTGTCGGAGAGATCTTTCTGCTTAGGGCTCCTAGACACCAGTCTAAGAAGTTAAAAACTTCGAAGGCCCTAAAGATACCTTTCAAAAGGTGGTCCAGGTCCGAAGATGACCAACATATCTTTGAGCGTCTCATGGCAAGGCGGCGGGGAGAGTCTACAAGACTTGAGAAGTCGCCCTGGGCAGAGGCAGGAACTCCCAAGCCGAGAACTTCTCCCGTGGCATACCAGACGCTCGATCTAGAAGAGAGTCTAGCAGGGGGAAACGCAAAGGCTGTCTTCCCTAAACTCTTCTTGGACTGCAACCATTCTCCTATCACCCGCAAAGCTCTCTTGGACGAGCGTGCGAGGACGAGTCTAGTAAAGGCAGGAGTGGTAGACGGCATGCCTAACACAAACTCTGACGGCGGAGAACGAGGAGCCACAGAAACAAACTGGTCCGGAAACAACTCTTTGAAAATGGCCAAAACTTTTCTAAAGTCCAAAGAGGGTTGAGTAGACTTAGGCTCGTCCAAATCTGATTGTGGTTCATCTATGTGTGCAGCAACATCATCATCAGAAAGTTCCTCATCCGACAACTGTTGAGGAAACGGCAACGGAGTGGGTAACGGCTGGTTCGCTGAGTCCGGTAGCACGGGTGCATGCGTGACTGAGCCGGACGCAACGTCATGGAACTGCTGCCCAGTCTGTGAGCTGGCAACAACCATGGCAGCGCGGGGACGCACAGCGTCTACTCCAGACTGTCTGGACTGATGTGGGTGCGCAGTGGAAACCACACTGGGTTGCGGAGGTTGACGCACCGCGTCAAAACAAAGCAACTCTGACGGTTGTTGAACCTCCAGAACGTCAACGGCAACCTCCGTGCGTCGCTTAACGTCAACATGCGGCTGGCAGATCACACTGGAACGCATGGGTGGAGGAACTCTCTCAACTGGTGTGCGTGAGAAGGTTACCTCAGCGTCCACAAGACGCACAACCGATCGTGTGGAAGGTTGTAGGCTAGGTACTGCACTAGCTGGTGCGGCAGCAACCTTCTCCGCACGAAAGTCCTGCATAAGAGACGTCAGTTTAGACTGCATGTCTTGCAGTAGAGACCACTTAGGGTCTACGGGAGCAGGTGCGGCGACAGACGGTGTTACTGTCCGAAGCGGTACCGCTTTGCCTCTCTTAGGCGGTGAGCAGTCATCGGATGACGGCAGCGAGTCCGAACTGACCCAGTGGCTACAACCGGGCCGTTGGACTTGCGCTGAAGGGACCGACTTGCGTTTTAACGGTCGTGAGACCTTGGTCCAAGGTTTCTTGCGAGAAACACCTTCCGAAGACGAGGTATAAATGGGCTCTCTCGTCTTAGTTAGGTAGGAGCGATCTTGGGTAGATACGCCCGATACCACGGAGGGAACGTCTGTTCGCTGATTAAAGCCTCTCGAACCCATTTGTCGTACGACATTGCTTCTCCCCTGGACTTGGGAGCTTGCAAGAGGTCCCGGACTAGGAGGACGACAGGCACGAACAAACGAACCCTCAAGCGCAACACTATCCACAACACTATCACTCGGCACTTTAGCACTTCCCACTGCACTTTTGCACTTAAGCTTCTTCACATCCGCCATGAGCTGATTACGGTCACTAGCAAGGGACTCAACTCTCTCACCCAGAGCCTGGATGGCACGCATCATATCAGCCATCGATGGTTCCTGAGTGCCAGGAGGGGGGTTAGGAGCAACCACTACAGGGGAAGGAATAGGTTGTGGGGCATGGGGAGAGGATATATCAATAGAACGAGAAGAACTTCTCCTAACTCTATCTCTCTCTAGCCTACGTGTATACTTTTGAAATTCGATAAAATCGAATTCCGAAAGGCCAACGCACTCCTCACACCGATCTTCCAATTGACAGGTTTTATCCCGACAATTGGAACAAACAGTGTGAGGGTCGATAGAAGCCTTCGGAAGACGCCTTGAACAGTCCCTAGCATTGCACTTCCTAAATTTGGGGACTTGTGAAGGGTCAGCCATTTTGAATTGGTCAAAGGGAAATTCAAAAAACTATCAAAAAGTCATCAACAAAGAATCCGTTATCAAAAAGAGTTCAAAGATTTGTGTGAAGAGAAACCCTGCACAGCGAAAGCTCAAAACTAGAATAAAGTACTTCACCAATTAGATGTGAAAAAACTCCAGTTTAGCAACAGCGAGTAAGTACGTCTTGTCGACACCTCGACAGAGAGAAAATTGAGTCTTTGTTTACATTGAGAACTGGGTATCTGGTCGACAGATGGCGCTGTTGGGCACACCCGCAACCTGTGTAGCGATCGCTGGCGAGTTTTTACCGTAGAGTTGTCTGTCGAGCAACAGAGTTGCAGCTATATAATCACCGGCTAAGTTAAATATTGAAAAATATACGTTATTACAACTTTTCTGTTATTCTAATTCGTTCAAACTTTCACTAAAATAGACAAGGCTAAAATAATTCCTTTTTAAACTATAAGATGTCTTCTTTTTTGTAACAACAATTTCTAAAAAAAAAACAGTTTTAATTTATGTAAGTAAAATTTGAATAGAGAATGAGTTTCCACCTTAAAGCTTATTGTCCTTACACATGGCTGTTTCTATAGAATACAGTATGTGCAGACAGCAATATAAATAAACACCAATAGAAATATGTAATGATTGGTATATAAAATAAGTATAATTCCTGAACAGAAATAGAATGGGATGCAGCTGGAGTTTTATCTCATATCCAAATTTGAATACTGTACCAACAATCCCAGGATACTTGGTAATTAAAAAATCTTTAGAAATAGACCGTGACACACATTCCATTGCTTTCTTTCTTACCATCCTTCATTTTCGAGACCCATTACACCCGCAGCAATTCCTTCCGTATTAATCCAGGGAAATCTTTTCTTTAATCTTCCTGCACTCATAAATTCTACCTTGGCACCAACATCTCTGCAATAAAAGAAAAAACCTTGTTTCACCTTTACCCTTTTAATCATATACTGTATTGTATATTGGATTCAACCGATAAATAAAATTTTTATGAGGCATTAATTCGTCCTATTCATAGTTATTAATAATTCTCCTCTGACTGTCTCTCTTACTTCCACTTTTATTTCTTATTTACTCTGCACAATATTGTAACAGATTGAAGAGGCTAAAGATATGTATATGAACTATCCACACCTTACTATTCCTGCACTGCCATTCATATAGCCATTTAATAAATCACATTCAATATTAAACTTAGTAAAAAAGTTTTATACACCTCTGACAACCATACAGTAATTACAGTATTGGCCCTAAATCAGTAAATGATATACTGTACAAGGTAATAAATCTTCAAACAGTAAAAATTTTTAATCTACATTATACAATTATATGCGAGAAATATTTAGCAAAAGGTAAGGAGGTGTATGTTGCGTTTATGGATCTGGAGAAAGCGTATGATAGAGTTGATAGGGAAGCAATGTGGAATGTGATGAGGTTATATGGAGTTGGTGGAAGGTTGTTGCAAGCAGTGAAAAGTTTCTACAAAGGTAGTAAAGCATGTGTTAGGATAGGAAATGAAGTGAGTGATTGGTTTCCGGTGAGAGAGGGGCTGAGACAGGGATGTGTGATGGCGCCGTGGTTGTTTAACTTGTATGTTGATGGAGTGGTGAGAGAGGTGAATGCTCGAGTGCTTGGACGAGGATTAAAACTGGTAGACGAGAATGACCATGAATGGGAGGTAAATCAGTTGTTGTTTGCGGATGATACTGTACTGGTTGCAGACACAGAAGAGAAGCTTGGACGATTAGTGACAGAATTTGGAAGAGTGTGTGAGAGAAGGAAGTTGAGAGTTAATGTGGGTAAGATTAAGGTTATGAGATGTATGAGAAGGGAAGGTGGTGCAAGGTTGAATGTCATGTTGAATGGAGTTACTTGTGGAGGTGGATCAGTTTAAGTACTTGGGGTCTGTTGTTGCAGCAAATGGTGGAGTGGAAGCAGATGTACGTCAGAGAGTGAATGAAGGTTGCAAAGTGTTGCGGGCAGTTAAGGGAGTAGTAAAAAATAAATGGTTGGGCATGAATGTAAAGAGAGTTCTATATGAGAAAGTGATTGTACCAACTGTGATGTATGGATCGGAGTTGTGGGGAATGAAAGTGATGGAGAGACAGAAATTGAATGTGTTTGAGATGAAGTGTCTAAGGAGTATGGCTGGTGTATCTCGAGTAGATAGGGTTAGGAACGAAGTGGTGAGAGTGAGAACGGGTGTAAGAAATGAGTTAGCAGCTAGAGTGGATATGAATGTGTTGAGGTGGTTTGGCCATGTTGAGAGACTGGAAAATGGATGTCTGCTAAAGAAGGTGATGAATGCAAGAGTTGATGGGAGAAGTACTAGAGGAAGGCCAAGGTTTGGGTGGATTGATGGAGTGAAGGAAGCTCTGGGTGATAGGAGGATAGATGTGAGCGAGGCAAGAGAGCGTGCTAGAAATAGGAATGAATGGCGAGCGATTGTGACACAGTTCCGGTAGGCCCTGATGCTGCCTCCGATGCCTTAGATGACCGCGGAGGTAGCAGCAGTAGGGGATTCAGCATTATGAAGCTTCATCTGTGGTGGATAATGTGGGAGGGTGGGCTGTGACACCCTAGCAGTACCAGCTGAACTCGGTTGAGTCCCTTGTTAGGCTGCGAGGAACGTAGAGAGTAGAGGTCCCTATTTTGTTTTTGTTTCTTTGTTGATGTCGGCTACCCCCCAAAATTGGGGGAGGTGCCATGGTATATGTATGATGTACAACTACATCAAAATCTATGGGCTACTCTATGCATGACCACGTCCAGTGCATAGATATATGCCTTTGCACGAGTAAATACAATGCCATGAGTGACAATAGTCAGTCTAGAGATGGTCTGAATATTTGTGTTTGCAATCGCAATAGCGAATATTCACATTTTTTTAGGATTCGCATTCACATTTGCATTTACTTGTTGCTTACCAAATATTTTTTTTCCATCAAACATTGAACTATAGGCTTATTTCAACATTTTTAAATGAATGCAGTGAAAAGGAGAATTATTCCGATTTAATCTATTAAACGATCAAATCATCGATAATTAACACTAAGAAAACCACATTAATGTGATTGAAGACCCCTTGACTTGGTGGAGACTGTATTGCAAAACATATCCCATTCTCTCAAAGTTAGTGTGCAAATTATGGGCTTGCCCTCAAATCAAGTTTTGCCAGAAAATACCTGGTTTGACATACAATGAAAAAAGGAGCAGGGTATTTGCTGAGCAACTTTTAATTTTGAAATATACCTTGACAATAATTAATTTCATCTATGAAGGACCCAAAACAAGTCAACATTATTTTATCTGTTTCCTAATGCATGTCAGAAAAGTTCAAACAAAAAATTTGCATTCGTAAATGATGTTTATTATTCGTATACACAAATACTGAAAAATACATATTCAGAACACCCCCCTCCCCTCTCTCTCTCTCTCTCTCTCTCTCTCTCTCTCTCTCTCTCTCTCTCTCTCTCTCTCTCTCTCTCTCTCTCTCTCCTCTCTCTCTCTCTCTCTCTCTCTTTTCATTGTAGTTTTCACTTCATTGGGAAATTTTCTCAGTTTAAATTATCGTATTTTCTATAGTATAAATTTTTTTTCAAATTATTTGTACACGTCGGTATGATTACTTATTACCTCTGATACGTAAGTGCTCTGGAGTTTGTAGCAGACCTCAGGTATTATCAATCTCTGCTTCTGCTTCAGTAATTATTTTTTCGTTTTCTATTTTATCAATTACTTTCTTAAATCTAACCATTATAATCCAATATACCATTCACTATATTCTTATTAGATTCTAACTAAGCATTTAAATCAAAATCCACAAAGATCGCACCAAACAAACTACTAGTAATTAAAACTAGTAAATAACAAAAATAGAGACTACACATACTTTTGAATTTCAAAATTGCTTTTCAAATTCTCGACCCCTTCCTCTGAAGCTAAGGTTAAGTATCCAGCAGGATTGAAGTGCATTTCAGGAGTATCTGCTCCTTCGACAGCCAAATTCTTAGGAGCATTTCTCAAAAACTCCATACCATACAAGGAGAGATGGATATTTTCTGGAATGCTAAACTGTTGACGAATTCCTCCAACTGAAAGTACCGTTGAAGCTCTTTTATACTGAAATTACAAAAAGAAGGAATTAGGACAGTTAGTGAGTCTTACATCTGCAAATACAGTATTGTGCATTTTAGGTTAATAAAGGATACATTAATTTTTAGCAAAACTGGAATTCACTATAAGAGATGATGAGTGCTGGCTAGTTTGGTTTGGTGTTTTTCTCTGTAAGACTAATGGTAGCTGGGGCATAACTTCTTATGTATCTATTGATTACAATGTAAACACCATTTCCATTGTTTACTTTGGTAAATGTGGTGGGTTACTGAGCATACACTGATTGCATCCGCTTTTACCACCTGTTCTGTTTTTGTATGGCATAATCATTACTTCGCTTTTTTAACTAATTAAGAGCTTCCAAATATTTATGTACAAGTTCCTGGATGTTTTATTTATAAGAGTAATTTTCTTTCAGTTCTAGCATGACTACAGTCAGAAGGAAACATGTTCAAAAGGGAAGTTGAATCTATTTAAAAATTTACTGTAATTTCATCTATTTCGGAACTTGATTATGTTGAAAACACTTGTTGCTCAGCTGAAAGCAAAAAATATTCTTGAAATAGTGACCCACATGATTGGTGTGCACAGCTCTTCCATGTACCGCTTGCCAGAATAGAGGAGCAGCGAGACAATATTAATTTGCGAGTGAAGCGAGCCACGGTGGAGTAAAAACCATTTGAGGGATGTGATAAAAATTATAGCGACACATGTAGATGGTGTGTGCAGCACCTCCATGTACCACTTGCCTGGATTTGAGGAGCAGGGAGATTATGTTTATTCGCGAATGAAGCGAGCCAATGCAGAGCAAAAACCATCTGATTGACATGATATGAATCATAGGTAGGCCTAATTACTGTATGATATGACAAATTTTGGAAGTAATTTGTAATCTTCCTAACTATACAAACCCAAGTTCTTTACATAAAGGTAGGATACCAGCGAAGCTGGAATACGACTTTTAAAACTTTTAATGATTTGTCAACAACCGACCGGTTGTTACCAGTCGGCAGCGGGAAGCACTGCAAGTGCTTGGATTGCAGATGGGACTTATGTGGTAGGCTATGGATAATTTGTATAATTATGAAAAATACAAATTACTTCCAAATTTGTTATTTGTTCCTATATGAATACAAAACAGCCCGAAACACAGTACCTTGAACAGATATACAGTAACTTGTCTGCCGCTACGAATCGGAGGTACTTCCAGGAAGTGGTATGGACTGGGATCAGGAAGTATGCATCCTTGAGGTCTATTGTGATCATGAACTCTAGCGATTTATTGCCTGTCTGACCATAGCTGGGGCCTTCATCTTGAGCGGGGTCTGAACAACAAACCCGTTTAAGGGCAAGAGGCCTATGACCGTTCTCCAGCCTCTAAGATGCCTTGGCAACAAAGAGTCAACTGTGGAAGCCTGGAGACCCATCGCAGACCTCCTAGAGAGTGCCCTACTCGATCATAGTCTTGAACTCTGCCTGAAGGTCTACGTCCTTTAATGATCTGTGCCAAGGACATTGACCTCATTGGGATAGATGAATGAGGGGAGGGAGTGTGTTGGTGAATGGGACAAGATAACCTGAATGCAGGACACTTAATGTCCAATATTCCATCCAGCAAAACTGCCATCTCTTCCACCTGGAACTTAGGCATTCTCCCAATGGTGGTATTGCGGGGGGAACGCACCTAATGGTGGCATTGTCCTTGCTTAGCTCCTCTACTCCCTTGCCCTGTTCTTTCTTACCTTAAGGGAGCCTTCTACGGGTTCTGGCATTTGCCGTGAATTGGACAGGTCGGGAACCATCTTGAGAAGACTTATTAGTCTGTCACACTACAGGTGAGGCTTCCTGTAAAACCGGAGCCTTAGTCACAGGTTGCTGGGATGTTACGGCTCGGTGGAGAAGGGAGTCTTGACTTGCCTTCCCACACTTCTCAACCATTGCCTCGACATCTTTTAGAGGGAAAAATGATAGATTCTTAACAGAGGCGTTATGAAAGTAAAGAATTTCTCTGTGAGGAACCTGCCCCTAGAATCTGGAGATGACGGCATCACGTCTTTTCAGAATCCAGTTGGCCCACTGGTTCGCTGCGTTAAGGATAAGGAATTCCATCGCCCTGGCGCCTGTCAAGACAATGTTTTTGAATATCCTATGCTTATCGGGACTGGACAAATCTTCAGGGGTGGGTAAATAGCCAACCGACCTAACCAGTGGTTCATGCAGGATGAAGACTGGAGGGTCGCCATTGCCGTTCTCTCCATATTCAGGGCATATGACGCTAAAAAAAAAATCATTGATTGATTCGTAGCTGTTCATTGGGTCAAGGGCAAAACTGTAGTATTTAAAGGTAAAGGAGAAAGGTTGGCTTCTTGTACTGTGTAGTACTTTCTCTCTCTGATGAGCAGAGGTATGATGATCATGCATAACTTACCAGCCTCAAGGGAGTCCTTTGTAACTGAGATCTGAAAGTACAGGTAATGTACTTCCTGGAGAGGAGTATAATCTCCAGGGAACTCCGAAGAGCTAGAGCGATCAGGCAAACGAATTTACTAGCTTTCCTGAGTTGTGGTGGCCTATGTAGCAACGTCCTCAACTGGTGATCGCCAGACCGGGGTTTGAGTCCTGCTCAAACTTGTTAGTTCCTTTGGTCGCTGCAACCTCACCATCCCTGTGAGCTAAGGATGAGGAGTTTGGGGGAGCCTATAAGTCTATCTGCCGAGTCATCAGCAGCCATTGCCTGGCCCTCCTTGGTCCTAGCTTAGGTGGAGAGGGGGCTTGGGCACTGATCATGTATATGTATGGTCAGTCTCTAGGGTAATGTCACTGTCCCTTGCCTCTTCCATTCATGAGCACCCTTTAAAACCTGGTCAGATAGGCCACATAGTGAGGACTACAACTGGTGCTTGCGGTTGTGTTCGCTGAAAAGCACAGAAGGGTCAGAGCGCTCAAAGGGAAAGCAGGGGTGCCTTCTTTTGCACTGAGAGGCAAGCGGCTTAGAGTACACATTCCTCCCAGAGGGAGAATATGCTAAGGATACACTCGAGCAAGTGACACAACCCCAGTCTTCAAATGGGCGAACATTTGCAGTGGAAGCAGAAAGTCCTAGGGACAAGAGCCCAAGAAGGAGAGAGGCAGTGCTTGCCAGATGCCGAATCGCAACAGCAAGTTGGTTATTGACACCTCATTAACAGTTTGTATTCATGTAGGAACAAACTTTAATTTCACGTCAATTACATGAACCATATATTTTTACAACTGGTTATTTGTGTTTGCACTATTATGCATTTATGACGATTGCTATAGCATCAACTACCTTGCTTTTGGTGTTTCCCCCATCCAAAACCTCAAATTTCCCACTTGGATCCTCCATAATTGTTTCTATATGGAGGGTAGGCAAACTCATAAATGGATGGCTTAGGCCCACTTTTCATGGTCAGTAATGGATAAAACACAAGATAGCGAGTATGAAAAATATATGGTTCATGTATTTGGGAAGAACTCAAACTATCCCATATTTACTGCACTTTATAAGAAAATATCTTATATGCTGAGTACCCCAAAACTTTCTTAGAATCTGAAATATCTGGACAGTACTTTCATTCCATTGTGACATTAAAATTAGTTGAACTTCGGCTAATAACAATGGTCGCAAATGAATAAAAAATTAGGTAACCAGTTGGAAAAATACATAGTTCATGTTTTTGGCTATAAATCAAATATTATATATGTACATGCAACCACTTACTATAATCAAGTGGGAACAGCTTAGGTTTGGATTCAATTTGACATTACTAGACAATAGGATTCTCTAATAGTAGCCTAACTGGCACTTATCCTATGGTAGTTTGTAGTACGTTGGGTATATCATAATATTATAAGGTGGAGTTTGACATTTTAATGCATTTTTGAACTGTGATCCAACGTACAAATGCTATTCTGACAATTTTGGTTACTCATGATGTTTATGGTAGCTTATGATAGATATATACAGGTCAATGCTTCAGTTAAGAGACTAACAATCTCGTGAATACCATTATTCAATATGCTCTATAGATTTTTAGGTTTTATTTTACATAAACACAATTTTTCCCAAATTATTTTAATCAGCATATTTCAATAAACCATTACTAGTACATTCGTTTAATTCCATAAAAATGAATCACTTAGCAATAATTACTGAGGTAATCAAATTCTAAGTTTGTATAATTAATGGTTAACGCCAAAACATTAGCCCACAGGGTTACTGCACGTAGCAAAAAATGTTCTGCTTGCCAGCACATAGGAGCAATGAGATAATGTTTAATCGAGATTGAAGAGAGCATATGGCAGAGCAAAGACCAATAAATCACTAGCTCAATTAAGTAGGGATGTACTTATAATAGAATGAACACTGTTACAAATGACACCATAGAAAATAAGATGGCAAGTCACGTTATTTATGCATCACGAAGTCCTGGCAAACAAAAGCTCCAGTGTTTTGACTTTTTTCATTACTATTTCTTGGGTTTGATTACAGTGACTTTTTATTATTACGATGACAGTTTTTGGTATCATTACGGTAGAGTCCTACCCAGCGCCATTACCACTTGCTAGTACATAGGAGCTTAAAGTTTTTATTTTTAAGAGAGCGCACGGCGGCACAAAACCCTCTGGCTCTATCAAAATATTACCAAATTCTATTGGTTTTTGCTCCACTGTGCGCTCGCGAAAAAAGTACTGGCAAACTTAATGGCACTGGGTGGGACTCTACTGTAATATTACCCAATTTTTCTTTATGATGATGACTGGCGGACACAACAGTTTAAAAAAGTTAATCTAAATATACAATTAGACTGGTATTCAGCATATTTTAAGGCGTTTGGAATGTAATTTATGATATCTAGCGCAAAACTATAGTTTTTCAGTTATGGTAGTTGACCCGGCATAACTCAAAAACTATAGATTTCAACAAGTAATCAATATGAAAAATGTTCAAAACACCTATAATTAAACCATTTTCCCATTTCATAAACCCATAAGCGATGTTGTTTTTATATAGAAAATTACCAAATTGGAGTTTATGTATGATAGCGGCCACCTGTATGTATTATTATGTCTAACTTAGAATATGGCAGTGTAAGGGGGGTCACAAGGGGGCACCAGCCCCCCATTAGGAAAGTAGCTAAGGACACGGCTTGTAGGTTAGGTTAGGGGGGAACGTTTAGGTTAGTTGATGTCCATTTTTAATCAACTCGTGAGGAACTGGCCGCTGATATACAAAGGCTCCACCAAATTTTTAAATTTATTAAATTCTAGCCTCAAAGTACACTCACAATATGAAGAAATGATTTGCATGTGTGCCCAAGCTACACACCAGATGTAAAAGGAAATATTTCGGTATTATTGTACTGTATTACAGGGTAATGTAACCTAGGGAGAAAACTACTTTATTCTATAGAAAAAAAATCCGTTCTCTTCGAAAATGACACTCGTTCCTGTTGGAAATGAATAGTTTTAGAAATATATATACCAATATTTCTCGTCAACTTACAGAATAGTCCTGTTCCACAACCACGACGCGAAGGCCTTGCAACGCACGCTCTTGCAGATGGTAGGCAATGGAAGACCCCATAGCTCCCGCTCCTATTATCAATACATCACAAGTACCTGGCCACACCGATTTCGCTTTATATTCATGATCTATAGGTTTAGTTCTTTCAACATTTTCCGTTTTCTTGTCACTGAAAATTCTTTCTGTCGTCGCTACAATCCTTCTCACCCTTCTGGACTGCAGACCAAAATACTCCTTCAAATCGTCCCCAAGAATCCCAACAGTTCTAGAAATTGGATTCTCATATCTAGTTTTATATATAGGGCCTTTTATCTTTTCTCTATCAGCAGTTAGTTCTCTTTTGCCCTCTATTGGGGGGTCTTTGCCCCCTTCACAATATCTAAACGGAGTGCACGAAAAACATCTATGGGGTTCGAGAGAACTCCTTTTCCGTACAAACAACGAGTTTGACAGTTGCCTGTGCCATAACTTGTTACAATTTACGGCTAATTTCGGAGTGATGATGGTTTTTATAAACATATTGCTTTTATCAAATTAATAATTTCCTTATAAATTTTGTGGCCACCGGAACAAAACTTGTCACAAATTCACGATGCCATGATAGTATTAGTAACAGTCAGAAATTGTCTCTTAAACGGCTCCCTCGTACGAGCTTGTTAGCTTGATCGATGTTTCACTATTATACCATAAACCACTCATAAAATAAAGACTAAGTTTCTACTTTTCCTTATTTTTTCTGTTTATACTCCAGGTTCCTTGTCACTCACTTCACAGGTTTACACAGTGTTTGTAACAACCGGTTAAATGTTATGTAACTGCTGTCAGTGTTATTGTCCGTGAATAGTTGAAGGTTCAGGGTCGAGGCAAGGTCCTTTAAAGGACCTTGGGTCGAGGCATATCCTATGCAACGGCGCCTTTAGTTATCTCGCGATGCACTTTTATGAGTTTATCTTTCTTTTAAATTATTTTGTCTTTTTCTCCACATCAGTTATGCAATTTTTTTCTTATTTTAGATATGATTTTTTGTTTCTTTTAGATTATCTTGTCTTTTTCTCCACATCAGTTATACAATTTCTGTCTTATTTTAGTCCAACTACTAGTTGACAGAGTATTTTCTTTGCAGCAGGGCCCCAATTTATTTCTGTTGCTGTTCTTAGGTTGTATATGGTGAATCCTAAAATGTCACTGCCTATTTCCTTCCCTGTTTAATGCAGCATCAATGTCTTCTTCTCTCCACTACTATTATGAAATAGTTCTTCAGCAACTTGGCATATAACTACTACGTAAAAATGTAATTCTAGTTTTGATGGAAGAGCTTCCAGGTTCCTCGTCGCTCAGTCCACAATATGAATATGGGCACACTGCTAGATGTGTGGGCGCAAAGCTCTGCAATCTGCAAAAGAAAAAAAAAATCATTGCCATTAGTTACCTCCTGCGCAGACAGAATAACTCGCTTACTTTTAGTTTTATCCTTCGAAGCCTGTTTAATATATCGGACAAATTCTTTGGTTTGCAACTCTAATTTCCTTAATTCTATGGTACTGCTTCCAAATATCCTCAATTATTTACTGCTAAATAAATGCTCTGCTTTTTCATCTACAACTCTACGCACCTCACAAAACCTATTGTTTTCATTCATATTTTATGATTTTCTTCCAAGTCTAACGTGTTCAATCTTCCTCTGTGTTAAGATCAAATATGTAATCTTCCATTAAATATTACAAACCTCATATTTGTTATTACTGATATTTCCCTCTATTTTTCTTTTAATTTCATTTAACAATTTACCTTTAATTTCTTCAAGTTCTTACTTTTGATTATTTATTACTTCCAAAAATTCAATATCATACTTTTTGCATATACCTAAAATGACATTTTTCATAACATTCCGAATATGGTTCCCGTATCTTGTATTCCACTATCTAACTAGCCGTTTATCATCTAGTGTAATATACCATATGAAAAATAACTTTTTATACACAATTGTATTCTCTATTGGCCCCATGCCTGTTTCAGCTATTGCTACCAAGCAAAGTGTAGTTGCAACTTGTTCAAATATTCCCTGAATAATCTTGTGCTGAATGCCCTCTAACTATTTCATTTCGTTTTCCTTTACAACATTCCACGTTCCAATGTTTGCAAACAATGCAGGTACCAATATTTCGTCTATCGTTATCTTACCTGCAATGGCAACATTCTCCTTCTCTGTTAACGTATTTATATATTCTAACTGCTTGTACCATATATAGTTTTGCTCCATTTTTGTTTATGCAAAGACCCTTTTCTCTTTTTTGCTAAGTAGCCTACCAGTCTCTGAAGTGTTTATACTAATTTAACGTATCAATTCTTCAGTTTCTACCCAATTATTTAATCTTTCTACCTTCTTTTGTTTTTGTGTCTTATTACTGGAACCACTGACTTCTGACTCTGAGGATTGGTAACCTACTGAAAGTAACTTTTTTTTTAGTATTAGTGCAGATGACCTAATAGTTTTTGCAATGTCATTCCCTCAGTAACAGAGATCTTTATAATAACAATTGCATGTTCTGAAACAGCCGTTCAACAGACTAAATTGAAGTCTGTCTCCGTGGATTTAAATTGAAAGACCCTTGTAACCTAGTTCTTGTCGTCAAGGACTTGCCACACAATCATGCGGGTGACACCAGTATACAGTAGATGCTCGCCGCCATTAATTTAAAACAAAATTGAACTCCTTATGCCAACTGAGCTAAACTACCTGACCAATACTAATCTTGTCCTGCAATGACAAAAGTTTATCATGCAAAGGCATGAACATAACAACGGTTACTAGGGGACGAATGAACAGTTAAAAAAGGGAAGATTGGGCCCCCTCTGGTTACGGTTAACGGGCTGCCTTAGCGCAAAAACTCGTGGCATACATATTTTGTGTAACGTCAATGTAATACCTACCAACCATCTGGTTACGGCTCATTTTTTCTTTGCCCACATATACACCGAATAGTCTGGTCTAGTCTTTATACATTTTCCTTTCCTTATACACATGGTAACACTTAGATAACCGACAGCTTCTTCACTTAAGGGGTTAACTACTGCATTGTAATTGTCCAGTGGATACCTTCCTCTCGGTAAGGGTAGAAGAGACTCTTCAGCTATTCTGGGAGAAGGACACTCCAGAATCAAACCATTGTTCTTTAGTCTTGAGTAATGCCATGGCCTTTGTACCATGGTTTCGCGTTGTGTTGGGTTAGAGTTCTCAAACACAATATTTCATTTGTTTCCTTATTTATTTTCCTCCCTGGGCTATTTTCCCCCATTGGAGCACATGGGCTTATAGCATCCTGCTTTTCCAACTAGAGTTGAAATTTAGAAAGTAATAACGACAACAACAACAACAACAACAACAACAATAATAATAATAATAATAATAATAATAATAATAATAATAATAATAATAATAATAATAATAATAATAATAATAATAATAATATATTGTCAATATGAGAAATGTTAAGTAACAGAAGGCATGGCAAACAAATAATAATAATAATAATAATAATAATAATAATAATAATAATAATAATCTTGTCAATATGAGAAATGTTAAGTAACTGAAGGCGTGACAAACAATTGAAAGTATCTATAGGCCTATCTATACTTACTGATCGAAAAGTGGTAATTTACAAAGATAATGACTACTGAAGGAGATAACCAGCCTGCAATAATATTAAAAACGTCTCTAGAGTC
>NC_090737.1:127795563-127800563 GCF_036898095.1 Palaemon carinicauda | reverse complement strand
CCTGGCTATTAGAATTAACTGCCTGCCTAGTATTACGAACAGGATAGAATTGTCCAGGGAGATCTGAATGTAAAGGATGGTCAGAGTTATGAAAAATCTTATGCAACATGCATAATGAACTAATTGATCGACGGTGCCAGAGATTAATATCTAGATCAGGAATAAGAAATTTAATAGACCGTAAGTTTCTGTCCAACAAATTAAGATGAGAATCAGCAGCTGAAGACCAGACAGGAGAACAATACTCAAAACAAGGTAGAATAAAAGAATTAAAACACTTCTTCAGAATAGATTGATCACCGAATATCTTAAAAGACTTTCTCAATAAGCCAATTTTTTGTGCAATTGAAGAAGACACAGACCTTATATGTTTCTCAAAAGTAAATTTGCTGTCAAGAATCACGCCTAAAATTTTGAAAGAGTCATACATATTTAAAGAAACATTATCAATACTGAGATCCGGATGTTGAGGAGCCACCGTCCTTGACCTACTTACAATCATACTTTGAGTTTTGTTAGGATTCAACTTCATACCCCATAATTTGCACCATGCACTAATTTTAGCTAAATCTCTATTAAGGGATTCACCAACCCCAGATCTACATTCAGGGGATGGAATTGATGCAAAGAGAGTAGCATCATCTGCATATGCAACAAGCTTATTTTCTAGGCCAAACCACATGTCATGTGTATATAGTATGAAAAGTAATGGGCCAAGAACACTACCCTGTGGAACACCGGATATCACATTCCTATACTCACTATGGTGCCCATCAACAACAACTCTTTGAGATCTACTACTTAAAAAATCAATAATAATGCTAAGAAACGACCCACCCACTCCCAACTGTTTCAGTTTGAAAACAAGGGCCTCATGATTAACACGGTCAAAGGCAGCACTAAAATCAAGGCCAATCATACGAACTTCCCGACCACAATCAAGGGATTTCTGTACTGCATTGGAGATTGTAAGAAGGGCATCACATGCTCCAAGGCCTTTCCGAAAACCAAATTGCAAACTAGGGAATAGATGATTACCTTCAGCAAACCTATTAAGACGTTTTGCCATAAGACGTTCAAAAACTTTAGATAATATGGGAGTTATGGAAATTGGGCGGTAATCAGTGGGACTTGAGCTACCACAAACACATTTATATAGAGGAGTAACATTACCAATTCTCCAACAAGTGCTAAAAGCTCCTCTTCTTGCTAACTTGCGTAAAATAACAGATAACTTTGGAGCTAAAAAATCTGCTGTCTTTATAAAAAACAAAGGAAAAATACCATTTGGGTCTACACCTCCATAAGCATCAAGGTCCATCAACAGAGCTTTAATCTCACGAGATCGAAAAGCTAAACTAGTTAGTTTAGCCTCAGGAAAACAGGAATGAGGAAGTTCAAGTTTTTCATTACTCTGTTTACTGTCAAAAACATCAGCCAAAAGGGTTGCCTTTTCCTTTGGACAGTGAGTGACTGAGCCATCTGGTTTAAGTAAAGGAGGAACTGTTGCATCTACACCAAAGAGTGCAGATTTAAGGGTAGACCACCATTTATGTTCCTGAGTTGTACCAGAGAGGGTTTCTTTTATGATTAAATTGTACTCCTTTTCAGTTGAGGCATAAACTCTCTGAGCAAAAGCTCGAAGCTGAGTATAGTTGTTCCAGGTTAAATCTGATCTGTTACCCTTCCAAAGGTGATAGGCCTCCTGCTTCTCCAAATAAGCACGTCTACAATCATCATTGAACCACGGTTTGTCCTTCATTCGGTACCTTAGCACACGAGAAGGGATACGCCTATCAATTATGTTGACTAGATTCTCATTCAAAGGGACAACAGGATCTACACTATTATATAATTGTGACCAATTCAAGCACAAAAGATCATGCAAAATCCCATTCCAGTCTGCTTGGGATTTCATATAAATTTTACAAGAATATGATATATCAGGGACAGGCTGCTCAGTCTTCACTAATAATGAAATCAAGGCATGATCAGAAGTCCCGACTGGAGAACCAACCTTACTAGTTATAACGCCAGGGGAGTCAGTGTATACGAGGTCCAAGCAATTACCAGACCTGTGAGTAGCTTCATTTATGATTTGCTCACAGCCTGATTCCGAGGCAAAGTCTAAAGCTCTTAAGCCATGGCGATCGGTAGGAGAGATATAACTCAACCACTCCCTATGGTGTGCATTAAAATCACCAACAAAGACAAACGAAGCCTTTCTATCATCTTCTTGTATCTTAGCCATAATGGTAAGAAGACAATCGAAGATAGAATCATCCATGTCTGGATTCCGGTAGATTGAACACAAATAAAAGTTGTTATGCCTGCCACAAACTTTTATTACCTGAATCTCATGACATCCACATTGATAGCAGGACTTATGAGAAGCAGGGTACTCGGTCCTAATATACACCGCCATTCCCCTGGCCCTAGGAATGGAATCACGTTTCAGCATTATTGGCTTCTTAAAACCAGTTATAAGGAGCTCAGATGAGTGCCTCATATTAGAAACCAAAGTTTCTGAGCACAAAAGAATATCATACTGTCTGGACGCAACTGTAAGGTCTCGGATATTTGCATGAAGACCACGAATATTGCAATACAGAAGACGACATTGACGAAATCTAGGACGTACTGGTCCCGGATTTCGCTCAATGTCTCCAGACAGCATAAGAATTAATAGAAATAAAAAAGAGACATCATACTTAAAACCTAGATTAACAAGAAATAAAACAAAAACAATATGTACAGAATAATAATAAAAGTGATTGATGATATCCATAGACTAAAGTAAAAAGTCGGAAAAACTGGTCAACATGGAGGAGCCGATACACCATGCAAGGCTAAATACCCTCCAGGATAGCCACTTCAACTGAAGGGAGGACAGTAAGGATGGTTTTGAGAAGAAAAAATCAGAAAAAGGAAAAGACAACCTCTTGATAAACCACCAGGCATCCATGGCCCTTCTATTAAGCCTGCCCAACACACCATTTCAAAAAAACAAGAGGAAGAAAAAAAAATAAGATAGAATAGTGTGCCCGAGTGTACCCTCAAGCAAGAGAACTCTAACTCAAGACAGTGGAAGACCATGGTACAGAGGCTATGGCACTACCCAAGACTAGAGGACAATGGTTTAATTTTGGAGTGCCCTTCTCCTAGAAGAGCTGCTTACCATAGCTAAAGAGTCTCTTCTACCCTTACCAAGAGGAAAGTACACTGAACAAATTGCAGTGCAGTAATTAACCCCTTGGTGAAGAAGTGTTAAGTATCTCATTGTTGTCAGATGTATGAGGAAAGACGAGAATATGTAAAGAATAGGCCAGACTATTCCGTGTAAGTGTAGGCAGAGAAAAAATAAGCCGTGACTAGAGAGAGGGGTCCAATGCAATACTGTCTTTAAAAAAATAAACAGAATGAGATGAATTTTTTACTGTTGTATCATACAATACTGTTCTATTTGTTTGAGTAGTTTAATCAGTAGAACTTTAAAAGTTCAATGTTGCAGCAAATGTCTTTATGAAAAGAAAAAAAAATTACCAATACCCTAATATCGCAAGAGGGTCTGCCCCTCTCTTTTATTCTTCTCCTGTACTTCTTTTTCTCCCTATTTCCTTAATCTTTCCCATCCAGAGTACCTGCTTTTGTGCTATTAACTGGATTGTATCCAGGGGTACTCTTCCTTTCCCAATATTCCCCACTTCCCTATTATTATTATTATTATTATTATTATTATTATTATTATTATTATTATTATTATTATTATTATTATTATTATTATGTCTTTATGTTGAACTGGCTAACATAAGTCTTTTTATATATCTATTTTGACGTCATTGTCGTTTTTAGAATGATTTATTGTTAATTTGTTCTTACCATTTATTTAATTCCTTATTTCCTTTCCTCCCTGGGCTATTTTCCCTGATGGAGCTCCTGGGCTTATAGCATCTTGCTTTTCCAACTAGGGTCGTAGCTTGGCTAGTAATAATAATAATAATAATAATAATAATAATAATAATACATACATACATACATACATACATACATACATACATACATACATAGAATAGTTATTGTTACATATAAAAAATGAATTGGCTCGTTCTAGATTAGTTAACTTTTTATTCATTAGTAAGTAATGATGGTTTGACCATGTCATGCGATTTCTGTTTTCTTTAAAGCAAATATTTCTGAGCAATCTTATTTGTGCTATTAAGTATATTGATACTTTTTACCCTGTTGGAGTCCCTGGGCTTATAGCATCCTGCTTTTCCAGCTAGGGTTTTAGGTTTGCAAGTAATAATAATAATAATAATAATAATAATAATAATAATAATAATAATAATAGCCAAAGGAACACTTTAAAGCAATTGTTTTGTAAATACTACATTTTAAGTTGTTTATTATTAATCAATTATCATACAATTTATTGTAATTCAAAGCTACTCTTTTTAATAATTGGATAGGTTTTCACTTAATGGTTTTTCCATTTACTAGAAGCCATAAGGATACACTCAGGCACACTATTCTATCTGTTTTCTTATTTCCATACCGCTCTGGGCTATTTTCCTTGTTGGAGTCCTTGGGGTTATAGCATCTTGCTTTTCCAACTAGGACAGTAGATTAGCAAATAATAATAATAATAATAATAATAATAATAATAATAATAATAATAATAATAATCATGGGAACACTAGGCACGATCCCAAGGTCCCTGAAAAGGAATCTAGAAAAACTATAGGCTGAAGTAGCCTCAGGACTCATGCAAAAGAGTGTGATCCTAGGAACAGCGCACATAATAAGAAAGGCGATGTACTCCAAAGGAGGCAGGATGCAACCTGGAACCCTGTCCTATAAATACCACCCAGTCCAAAGACTGTGATAGAGAAAAAAAAAATAATCATAATATTGAGTCCTACATTACCAAGGGTTCCTTCCATCTTTTACAGGCCGGATCCATGGGTTCCTTTCGCCTTTAGCAGGCCAGAGCCTCCTGC
>NC_090737.1:127778063-127788063 GCF_036898095.1 Palaemon carinicauda | reverse complement strand
ATTATTATCATCATCATTATTATTATTAGTAGTATTATTATTACTATTATCATCATTATTATTATCATTATTATAATTATTATTATCATCAATATTATTATTATTATTATTATTACTATTATTATTATTATTATTATTATTATTATTATTATTATTATTCCATCAGGTACAACTCAGATTGCGTACCACGGCCTCCCCCTCACAGCGACCCCTACTCCTCCCCCTCCAAGGCCCTCCCAGGGGCACCGTGCTTTCAGCAAATCCAGGCTCCTTCAAAACGAGCGGTGGGATGGTAAGTGGAATAAGCATAGTGAGGGACAGACTGATAGATAGATAGATAGACAGCTAAAGGGATGGGATATGAAATAGATAATTTCTCCATATAGTACAAAGTATTCTAGAAGTTTTATTCCAGCTGTGACCAAGCTGTGGAATGATCTTCCTAATGAGGTAGTTGAATCAGTGGAACTTCAAAAGTTCAAACTTGCAGAAAATGCAGCATATGCGTATCTGTATTATATTTTTATAAAGGTTTTAAAGATTTAAAGGCCGCTTGTTAATGCCAGAGGCAAGGGATATTGACACTGCCCTATCAACCAGGACAATGTCCTAGGGACTGACTATATATATATATATATATATATATATATATATATATATATATATATATATATATATATATATATATATATATATATATATATATATATACTGTATATTCATATGATCAGCGCCAAAGCCCCCTGATCATATATATATATATATATATATATATATATATATATATATATATATATATATATATATATATAGTATATATATATATATATATATATATATATATATATATATATATATATATGTATATATATATATATGTATATATATATATACGTATATATACATATATATATATACGTATATATATATATATATATATATATATATATATATATATATATATATATATACATATATATATGATCATCGCCCAAGCCCCCTCTCCACCCAAGCTAGAGGACTAAGGAGGGTCAGGCAATGTCTGCTGATGACTCAGCAGATAGACCTATAGGCTCCCCCAAGCCACCCACCATTAGCTCACAAAGATGGTGAGGTTGCAGCGACATAAAGGAACTATTACGTTTAAGCGAGACTTGAATCCCAGTCTGTCGATCAGCAGTCAGGGACGTTACTGCATAGGCCACCACAGCTTTAATCATATATATACACATCAATTAATATCAATGTGGATCTTCAGTTTTCATCATGACGATAACTGCCGTTCTTTTTATTATTATTATTATTATTATTATTATTATTATTATTATTATTATTAGTAGTAGTAGTAGTAGTAGTAGTAGTAGTAGTAGTAGTAGTAGTAGTAGTATTGCCTAAAAAAATATCATATTGCTTCTCCGAAGTGAGACATTAATTGTTATAGCGGAATGTATATAATTTCTAAATATTGGGGAACCCTCATTGCAAAAATGTATTCTACACTTATTGGCAAATATCTACTGCTTTGGTTCCCGCTGCTAAAGCTTCCATTTCTCTCGTAAATTATTCATTTCCCTTCCAGGTGCGCAGCAATGACATACGAACACTACCATGTTTTCACTGACGAACCTTGTGAAGAAACTTACAGCCCTCTTTGTCAGCTGACGATCAACTAGCGAGAAGAAGAATCCTGGTTCGCCGGACGTTCAGTCTCGCCAACGGTCCCAAGCGGCGTTTGTTTCTATGGAGTGTTCTTATACACCGGTCGTTCGGTGTCACGAAACCGTTTCACTACCGATGTTTGTTCATATAGATATCTATGGTTTATTATAAATATTTTGCCATTGAAGTTCAGGTTAGAAAAAAAAAAAACTGTTATCCTTAACTGGCATATGTTTTCAATAGGTAGAATACTAATTTTATGATCGATACTTAGATTTCCAAATTGAGGCTCTGATTATGAATGCTCATTCACACTGATGTATTTAGATGATTCCTTTAGTAAATTCTTATGGATCTCATAAAATATGCATAGCCTTGGTTGTGCATACTATGGATGTATACATGCTTAGGTCATAAACACTTAAAATGACACTATTCTTATTTACTTTCTTTAGTCTAAATCTAACAAAATGAAATGCCTCAAATAGAAATTCAATATTTGTCTTCTGTATTTGATTTGAATTATCTTAATAAATATAAGGGAGAATCCAAAAGAATTTAATTGACACATTAGTAGTAATAGTTCCTCGATTACACAAAATAACAGGGATTTAATGTCAATATTCCTTGTCAAGGTTATGTATTTTCCTACTGGAGCCAATCACTATGTCAGTTACCATTAGGGTTTAAACTTTTAAGATAATTACCCTAGTTTGAGGTAATTTTCATGGTTTCAAGGTAATTTCAGGGTAATTTCGGTTTTACTAGCTTAAAATCTAAGGAAATTGGAAAAAGTTTTAAGGTAATCTAAGGTAAAAAGCAGCAGTATTCAAGGCCAAATACTGTTCATGGTCATATTTTTCTTCAATATTAATTCTCTCTGTTGTTCCTGCAGGGCCGTTAACGATAGCTATATATATTTTTTATTCATTTTCTTTATTGCCAGTATTTCTTTCCATCCTATCATTTTTTTTCTCATCTCTTTAATGCAGTATTTATTTCTATCCTACCAAATTTTCCCATCTCTAAGCCCTTGGGCTTATAGCATTCCACTTTTCCTACTAGAGTTGTAGCTTAGCAAGTAATAATAATAATAATAATAATAATAATAATAATAATAATAATAATAATAATAGTAGTAGTAGTAGCAAAAGTAATTATAACAACAACAACAATAATAATAATAATAATAATAATAATAATAATAATAATAATAATAATAATAATAGGAGAAGGGAATTACATGTAAAATGGCTCCCTGGCAGGTACTAATATGCTTATTATGTTTTATTTTAAAGTTTCCTATTCACATGGCATAGCAATGGTTACAGGTGATGGTTTTATTATTATTATTATTATTATTATTATTATTATTATTATTATTATTATTATTATTATTATTGTTGTTGTTGTTGTTGTTGTTGTTGTAGTTGTTGTTGTTGTTGTTGTTGTTGTTGTTATCATTATCCTCATTATAACTATAATTATTATTATTATTATTATTATTATTATTATTATTATTATTATTAGCTAAGCTATAACCCTAAATGGAAAAGCAGGATGCTATCGGTCCAAGGGCTCCAACAGGGAAAATAGCCCAGTGAAGAAAGTAAATAAAGAAATAGATAAACTACAAGAGAATTAACAGACAAATGAAATATTTTAAGAACGGCAACAATATTGAAATAGAGCTTTCATATATAAACTATAAAATCTTAATAAAAAAAAATAAAAAACAAGAGGATGAGAAATAAGATAGAATAGTGTGCTCGAGTGTACCCTCAAGCAAGAGAACTCTAACCTAAGACAGTAGGAAGACCATAGTACAGAGGCTATGGCACTACCCAAGACTAGAGAACAAAGGGTTGATTATGGAGTGTCCTTTTCCTTGAAGAGCTGCTTACCATAGCTAAAGAGTCTTCTACCCTTGCAAGAGGAAAGTAGCCATTGAACGAAGAACAACTGTTTGGTAATCTCAGTGTTGTGAGGTGTATGAGGACAGAGGAGAATGTGAAACGAATAAGCCAGACTATTCTCTATGTGTAGGCAAAGGAGAAATGAGCCGTAACTAGAGATAGGGATCCAATGTAGTAGGCCTACTGTCTGGTCAATCAAAAGACCCATATACTATTGCTCTAATTCCTTCTTTTCATTGCCACACTGGATATAGAACCGCATTTATTCTATATATTCCATCCTGAAAACTACCTTTGCTACCCAATCTTGAAAACCATTAAACGGAAAAGTTTGATGAAGAATTAGTACGGCAATTGGTAACGTTAAAGTCTGATATACAAATTGAATTGAATGATATAGCAAAGCATATAATATCATATCATGTTACCTGACAAGTTATTGCTTACCTTGTAGAAGTTATTTTTATTTTTTCATTTTTCGCATAACTAGCCAAGGGTGGAAGTGACTCGATATATAACAATGGAGAGTAGGTTATATAGGCCTATGTAGGAATTAAGAAAGTGCTCTTAGGTTAGATTGTGGCTGATAATGATGTTCTATGGTTTTTTTAAACTGTGGAGTGAGCTTCGTGGAAGAACTAGGAACTAGGAATTATTCTCTTTTCAGCTTCTGAAAGAGAACTTTAGCAGTGAATTTTAGATAAGTTTTTTATAGAAAGAAAATATTATGAAGAAACATTTTAGTTAACCAGTCATCCTTTTTAATCTATGTTTGTTGAGGTGAGGTGGATTTTACTCAACCAATATCCCAGTTATCATAAAATTACTCTATGAATGTCATCGTAATGATATTAGAGCATTGAGTCTATCAATAAGGACAATGTCCTAGAGACTGACCATATTTATATATATATATATATATATATATATATATATATATATATATATATATATATGTATATATAGATGTATATATACATATACATATATATATATATATATATATATATATATATATATATATATATATATATATATATATATATTTTCATATGATCGGCACCCAAGCCCCCTGATCATATATATATATATATATATATATATATATATATATATATATATATATATATATATATATATATATATATATACAGTACATATATATATGATCATCGCCCAAGCCCTCTCTCCACCCAAGCTAGAGGACCAAGGAGGGCCAGGCAATGGCTGCTGATGACTCAGCAGATAGACCTATAGGCTCCCCCAAGCCACCCATCCTTAGCTCACAAGGATGGTGAGGTTGCAGCGACATAAAAGAACTGTCACGTTTAAGCGGGACTTGAATCCCAGTCTGTCAATCAGCAGTCAGGGACGTTACTGCATAGGCCACCACAGCTTTAATCATATATATACACATCAATTAATATCAATGTGGATCTTCAGTTTTCATCATGACGATAACTGCCGTTCTTTTTATTATTATTATTATTATTATTATTATTATTATTATTATTATTATTATTAGTAGTAGTAGTAGTAGTAGTAGTAGTAGTAGTAGTAGTAGTATTGCCTAAGAAAATATCATATTGCTTCTCCGAAGTGAGACATTAATTGTTATAGCGGAATGTATATAATTTCTAAATATTGGGGAACCCTCATTGCAAAAATGTATTATACACTTATTGGCAAATATCTACTGCTTTGGTTCCCGCTGCTAAAGCTTCCATTTCTCTCGTAAATTATTAATTTCCCTTCCAGGTGCGCAGCAATGACATACGAACACTACCACGTTTTCACTGACGAGCCTTGTGAAGAAACCTACAGTCCTCTTTGTCAGCTGACGATCAACTAGCGAGAAGAAGAATCCTGGTTCGCCGGACGTTCAGTCTCGCCAACGGTCCCAAGCGGCGTTTGTTTCTATGGAGTGTTCTTATACCCCGGTCGTTCGGTGTCACGAAACCGTTTCACTACCGATGTTTGTTCATATAATCTGTGGTTTATTATAAATATTTTGCCATTGAAATTCAGGTTATAAAAACTGTTATCCTCAGCTGGCATATGTTTTCAATAGGTAGAATACTAATTTTATGACCGATACTTAGAATTCCAAATTGAGGCTCTGATTATGAATGCTGATTCACACTGATGTATTTAGATGATTCCTTTAGTAAATTCTTATGGATCTCATAAAATATGCATAGCCTTGGTTGTGCATACTATGGATGTATACATGCTTAGGTCATAAACACTTAAAATGACACTATTCTTATTTACTTTCTTTAGTCTAAATCTAACAAAATGAAATGCCTCAAATAGAAATTCAATATTTGTCTTCTGTATTTGATTTGAATTATCTTAATAAATATAAGGGGGAGTCCAAAAGAATTTAATTGACACATTAGTAGTAATAGTTCCTCGATTCCACAAAATAACAGGGATTTGATATCAATATTCTTGTCAAGGTTATATATTTTCCTACTGGAGCCAATCACTATGTCAGTTACCATCAGGATTTAAACTTTTAAGATAAGGTCCCCAACCTGTGCAGTCTTCAGCCAAAGACACCCCACACAGGAGTGTATCGACAAGAGGGCTGCAGGAATACCTACTGTTGCTAAATGCTCTAATTGCAAAAAAGGACACACAGCAATGGCCTGGGGATGCCCTCAAAGAGTAGCAAGGGTAATTGCTGCCCTCCCCAAGGATAAAAGGGACCCATCAAGAGGAAGAGCGGCCCCCAAACCTTTACCTAGGAAAAGGTTCTACACGCAGGAGGAGCTAAGGAAGCACTCCAGAACAAGATCCACCTCTAGAGCCAGATCCACATCAAGAGCTCCCAAACCTACAACCCAAGGGCCAAAACCAATGCCCAGGACTATTTTCATTAAGACCACGGTCTTAAGAACCACCTTAACCAACCTAGTCACACAGGCAGTGACTGGAAAACTAAATGCAGAAGCTATTGCAGCTAGCATTGAACAAGTCCTGCTAGATTTCGCCTCTAAGACCAAGTCCTCCCAACCCCCCTCTCATGCTATCCAGCAGATCACCTCTCACTCTTCACCTATCATTCAATCACCCCAATCACCTGTACCTTCCACATCCACTGCACCAGACCCCACCCCTATCATCCCATGCATTCCATCCATCACTCCTTCATCCACTCTCACCCCATCCACCTCATCCACTTCATCCACTGAGGTCAAGGCAATTGCCTTTGCCTCCAGGGACCCAAGACAGTACTCTTTAACATACAACCAGGTATAAGAGTTCTTAACTGGAACTCAGCCGGAGTAAGACCTAAAATATCCTCCCTAATTGCAGTATGCAAAACAGAGGACATAGACATAATCCTGCTACAGGAAACACACTTAACAACAGAAAGGAAGATCAAAATACCAGGCTACAATGCCTACACAACACCACAGATAGGCACAGACAGAGGCCTAGCCACACTAGTTAAAACAAGCATACCAACAACAAGATTACACAACCCCATCCCTTGCGGTATCAACATAGAGACAATAGCAGTAACAATAACACTACTGAATCAAAAAATTTACATATACAACATATACAGGAAAATAAACAGGGAAGACACAGGAGAGCTGCAGCTGACACAACTCTTTGCTCACGCAGAAAGAACATCAACAATTATCTGTGGGAATTTTAATGCACACCACCCCATTTTATCATCCCCTATCTTCGCCCTAGAGGAGTTTGAAGGCGTCACCCTCCTAAACACAGGGCATCCAACACATGTAAGAGGAGGTAGACTGGATCTGACCTTTATCACAACAGCAATAAGACATCTAACCAAGTGGCAAGTACACTCAACCCTGATTAGTGATCACTTTGCCACAGTAACAGAATTGGAGATGGAACAACTACCTCCTATTCCACCACCTCCACCAAGATGGAATCAGGATCTAGCAGACTGGGTCTGTTTCCAATTAGCCATAGAGGAATGGGCAGTCAGCTACGTTCCTCCAGAGGACACAGATCAGCTAGAAAAAGACCTAGTTGAGGCCTTTCACAATGCAGCCAACAGAGCTATGCCACTAAAAACAACACAAGGTAACTACACATACAAGGACTCCTGGTACTACTGCCGAGAAGTCAGAAGACTAAAAACCAGACTAAACAGAGTCACAAAAATATACAGAAGAAGATCCACAGTAGAAAACAGAGAGCTACTACAAACAGTCAGAACTGAAACAAATGAAAGAATCCATGAAATCAGAATTGAAAAATGGATGGAATGGTGTTCAAGCCTGTCAGGATACACCACTCTAACTCAGCTTTGGAAATGGCTACGCAGAGTAGCCGGAAAAAAGAGGAAGACTCCAATTGCCACACACCCACACCCACATGAGGAGGCTGAAAGAATTGCAACATCTTTTGCCAACAGAACATTGTCAATCAATCTCTCCCCTGAAACCAGAATGCAACAAGAGCAACTGGCGCCATCCAGATGGGAAGAGATCAACACAGCCTGCCTTCAGCAGGATGACACAGACACCCCATACACAGTTGAGGAGCTAAACGCAGTACAAAAGACAGGGAAAGACACTGCACCAGGAGCTGACAAAATCACCTACACAATGATCAAACACATGGGTCCAGCAGGTGAAACTGCATTCCTAAGGTTACTAAACAAAACACACCTTGAGCACACAAGGCCTCAAACCTGGAGACAACAAGATACACAGCCAATCCCTAAGCCAAAGGATCCAACAAACCCTAGGCCAATAGCCTTAGTATCCTGTATGGAAAAAACAGGAGAAAAAATGGTCCTAAACAGGTTAAAATACAAAATTGGCCCCCTAAACAAGCAGCTATATGCATATCAGGAGGGAATTGGTACCTCTGAATGCATCACAGATGTATTAAGCTGCATAAATCAAAACAAGGCAACAATAGTCTTCATAGACTTTGAAAAAGCCTTCGAGCTAGCAAGCCCAGTTGCAGTGCTGCAATCAGTAGCTAAAAAAAGGAGTCAAAGGACACCTACTAGCATGGACTAAAAACTACATGCTAGGAAGGCAAGCCAGAGTCAAATTTCAAGGAGTGATATCCACATATCATGAATTGGAAAATGGTACGCCACAAGGAGGACTTCCAAGCCCCCTCCTTTTCAATATCCTCATGGAAAATATAGCCTCACTTCAGCTACCAGAAGGAGTAAATATATTTATCTATGCAGATGACGTATGTGTAATACCTCGAGGGCCAGTCAGGACAATAAAAATGCAAAGAGCACTCAATGCCATCAGCCACAAATCCAATGAGCTTGGACTAAAAATAAACATTGACAAAACAAAAGCAATGACAATCAAAGCCCCAAACCCTGTACAACCACTCACAATAGGAATGGAACCCCTAGAATGGGTGGACAGATACACATACCTGGGAGTAATAATAGACAAACAGCTCACTTTCAAGCATGAGATAAAATATCTCAAGGAAAGAACAAATGCCAGAAATACAGCTATGGGATATATGAGCAGGCTCAATGATGGAGCAAATGAACACGTCCAAAAGAAATATTATCTGGCCTGTTCCAGATCATTAGTAGATTATGCCGCCCCAACACTCTTGGGGCTAACAGATCTACAAAAAAGCACAATTGAAGTGATTCAAAACAATGCCATGAGGCTCATGTTGGGAGCCCCAATGTGGACAAGACTGTGCAACCTAAGGTTGGAAACTGGACTACCAACCCTTGAGGACAGAATTGCACTAAGAAATGCAAGCATAGTTGCAAAGATGTTCCTGTCAGACAGAGACTCAATCACCAAAAAAAGAGTAAGAGAGGAACTATCCAAACATCCTGAAGTGCAAACCCCAAGTTCTTATGGCAAAGACCATAGCAATAACATTAAAAGACTTGGCCTAACAGAAACAATCCTACAACTAAACCCAGACACAGCACAGAGTACAATATACATTCCACCATGGAAAAAACATGTTGCTAAATTCAACTACACCAAACTCCCAAGGGCAAAAGAAAACTGCACAATAGAGGAACTTAGAAACGCAGCAGAAGCAGCTATAAACTCTGTAGAGACAATAGGGGCACAGATCTACTATACTGATGGTACAGTAGATCCTGGAACCCAAACAGCAGGAGCGGCAGTTCACTCCTGCAATTTCACAGCTTGCTGGAGAACATCCAATAATGTCTCCACCCTGCAGACAGAGCTTGTTGCAATACAGCAAGCATTAAAATACTCTATTGAAAATGAGGAGGGACCAGTAGTCATTCATACTGATTCACGAGCCTCAGTGCAAGCCCTACAGCAGGACAAAAACAAAGAAAACAAATCCCTGATAGCGGACATTAAAATCCTCTTAAATCAGCATAATGAAAGGAACAGACTAGTAATACTAAACTGGATCCCCAGTCACATCGGGATACCAGG
>NC_090737.1:127768063-127773063 GCF_036898095.1 Palaemon carinicauda | reverse complement strand
AAATTTACAGCTTTCCATATATTACAAAATGGAATGTCAGTAGCGACTTGCTACAGTTGTCACGATTTATGTAATTATAATCACTGCTATTACTATTTTTACAAAGTTTTATAAGGCTTATAATTGTTAGGAAGTTTGTCTTTTCTTCTTGTTTTTTTTTTTTTTTTTTTTTTTTTTTTTTTTTTTTTAGTTTCTTGGTTTGTAACCCGATTTTTCTTGTTCCTCTTTCTATCCATTTTCATTCTTCTTTTCACTCTTACTAATTCTTCGTTTTGTCCTTCCTTATCTACTCCTCTCCTCTTTCCCATTTCTTTCTTCCCGTTTCATATTACTTCCTATTACCTTTATCTATTCTCGAATTACCCACTCTTCCTATTCTCTTTCCCATTTCTTCCTTCCCCTATTCCACATTACTTCCTCTTACATCCATTCTGCCATTTCGATCTCTTCTTTCTCTCTTTCCTGTATCTTCATTCCCCTATTCCACATTAATTCCTCTTACCTTTATCCATTCTGCCATTATCAATTCTTCCTCCTTTTTTCCATTTCTTCCTTCCCCTATTCCATATTACTTCCACCTTTATCAATTCTGTCATTACCCTCTCTTCCTCCTCTCTTTCCCATTTCTTCCTTCCCCTATTCCACATTACTTCCTCCCACCTTCATCTATTCTGCCATTATCTATTCTTCCTTCTCTTTTCTCATACCTTCCTTCTCCTATTCCACATTTCCTCTCACCTTTATCCATTCGGGCATTTCGTTTTCTCCCTTCTCTCTTTTCAGTCTCTTCATTCCCCTATCCCACATTTCTTCCTCCCACCTTTATTCATTCTGCCCTTATCCACTCTTCCTTCTCTTTTTCCCATTTGTCCCTTCCCTTATTCCATATTACTTCCTCCCACCTTTATCCATTCTGCCATTCCTCACTCTTCCTTCTCTTTTTCCCATTTCTTCCTTCCCCTATTCCATATTACTTCCTCCCACCTTTATCCATTCTGCCATTCCTCACTCTTCCTTCTCTTTTTCCCATTTCTTCCTTCCCCTATTCCATATTACTTCCTCCCACCTTTATCCATTCTGCCATTACTTAATCTCCATCCTCTCTTTCCCATTTCTTCCTTCTCCTATTACAAATTGCTTCCTCCCACCTTTATCCATTCTGCCATTACCTAATCTCCATCCTCTCTTTCCCATTTCTTCCTTCTCCTATTACAAATTGCTTCCTCCCACCTTTATCCATTCTGCCATTACCTAATCTCCATCCTCTCTTTCCCATTTCTTCCTTCTCCTATCCCACATTTCTTCCTCCCATCTTTATTCATTCTGCCATTTTTTTCTCTTCCCTCTCTCTTTTCTGTCTCTTTATTCCCCTATTCCACATTACTTCTACCTACCTTTATCCATTCTGACATTATCTATTCTTCCTCCTCTTTTTCCACATCTTCCTTATCCTATTCTTCATTACTTCCACCCACCTTTATCCATTCTGCCCTTATCCACTCTTCCTTCTCTTTTTCCCATTTCTCCGTTCCCTTATTCCACATTGCTTCCTCCCACCTTTATTCATTCTGCCATTTCGTTATCTTGCTTCTCTCTTTCCTGTCTCTTCATTCCCTTATTCCAAATTGCTTCCTCCCACCTTTATCCATTCTCCCATACCCTTTCTAATCTGAACTGCTTCCCTTTCCCCTCCTTTGCATCTCCCATCCTACTTTCCTATTTCTTTTATCTGCTTTAGCAAGAGTCACACCAAGGTCAAGTGTCCGGCTCCAAAACAGGATTCCTGACCTGCACCTTTTGCTTTTGGGGTGAGGTGGGGGTAGGGGGGGTGTCAAGGCGGGGCGGGGGGGGGAGGGCAATCATCCCTTATCAGATTTTCTTACGAATGTAAATTTAGTCTTTCATTTTAAAAACAAACAAGGATACCAATGTTGAATGAATTTTCTTTATCCTGAAGTTTTTTTTTTCATTTAAAGCTGAAGGGCTGAAAATATTGTATATAGTTTTTATAGTTTATTTATGAAATACTTATTCTAATGTTGTTACTGTTCTTAAAATAATTCATATTATTTGTTAATTACTTTTGTTGTAGTTTTCCATATTTCCTTTCCTCGCTGTGCTATTTTCCGTGTTGGAGCCCCTGGGCTTATAGCATTCTGCTTCTCCAACTAGAGTTGTGGCTTAGCAAGTAATAATAATAATAATAATAATAATAATAATAATAATAATAATAATAATAATAATAATAATAATAATAATAATAATAATAGATATGTAAACAGATAACAAGAAAAGGAAGGCTTTCGTTTGTGCTCATAACCTCTTATTATTATTATTTTTTTTATTATTATTATTATTATTATTATTATTATTATTATTATTATTATTATTATTATTATTATTATTTGCTAAGCTACAGCCCTAGTTGGAAAAGAAGGATGCTGTGAGCCTAAGGGCTCCAACAGGGAAAATAGCCCAGTGGGGAGAGGAAATAAGGAAAAACTAGAAGAGAAGTTTAAGAACAATAATAACATTAAAATAAAATATATATGTAAACTATAAAAACTTGAAAATAACAAGATGATAAAAACTTCATATTAAAAAGAGGAAGAGAAACAAGATAGAATAGTGTGCCCGAGTGTACCCTCAAGCCAGAGATCTCTAACCTAAGGCAGTGGAAGAGTTTTCCGTCTTAATTGTGCTACGGGGTGGGTACTTATAATCAGGTGGCTTTTGTAGCACTCTACAAACCAGAAAAATTCCACAGTCCAGCAATCTGTAGATAACACGCTTCAGTGGTTAATTTCCTCTATCATTCCCACTCACTGAGCATAGTTAGTGGGACAGAGGTAGATGGAGAAATCTGACCAGAGACATCGACCCCACACAGAAGTGGGAAAAGATGTAGACAAAGAAGAAGAAGAAGAAGACGATTCCCACTCCGGTATTTTCTTCTGCTTTCTGTTTTCCTTTGATGGTATATATCTCTCATTACGTAGAAGCAAATAAAGCGAGATTCCGGCTATTAATAGTTAGAAAATTATTGAGATTTTATGCAGTCTAGAGAAGAAAGGGCCTGGTAACTTGCCGACCAAAATAAGACCTTTTCTGAGCAGGTACTCAAATGAGCCTTTAAGAGAAGAACAAATATGTTGTCTGTCTGTAAGACCTGTTTTTCGACCAACCAGACAGAACTGGTTTTCTGCAACAAATATGTAGAAAACCAGTTCTGTCTGGTTGGTCGAAAAACAGGCAAGGAAAACCACCTCCCTTACAGTAAGAGTTAATTAGTCATTACTATTGAGGTAATTATAGGTCCTCTAATGGAATATGAGAAAAAAAATATGAGAGTTGCATACAAAATAAATCGTTTCTATAAAGGTTTTCCCAAAAATATTTTCTAAAAATCTAAATAAAAAGCCAAGTTTCTAGTTGCACTTTCATCATGGCAATTTTTTTTTCTTTTAATAGTTAGAAAATTATTGTGATTTTAGGCAGGATCCAGAGAAGAACGGATTTGCTAACGTGCCGACCAAAATAAGACCTTTTCAGCGCAAGTAGTCAAATGAGCCCTACTCCGCTAGAAATTCCTTTGGCCGGTATCGGTCTTTTTTTTTTTTTTTTTTTTTTTTTTTTTTTTTTTTTTAATCCATTTCCTTTATTAGAAATATTCCCCGATTAAAAAATTTTCAGCTTTCACTTTAATGCTCAGTTGACCCTTCTCTGGATCCTTATTTTATGTATATTCATACGAAAGGGAAGAAATAAGAAACTGCCGATAGAAATTTGTTGTGGATTGGAAATAACTTCTTGATAAAATTTCATTAAAAAATCAAAATAAAATAAAATCCGAATAAAGGATATTTGCTTGAAGCCCTCATTTCAAAAAAAATTATAAGGTAATCATATTACACTGTCAAAAAAAAAAAAAAAAAAAAAAAAAAAAAACCGTAATTTTAGCCGGAAATATTCCGTTAAAATATACTGTTCTCAGCCGCATTATCTTTCGTTATCTTTTACGGGTTGGTGACCGCAATATCACTCCTTTACATCAATATATCCGTTTTTAAAACGGTAAAAAACCTGGAATAAAAATTGCCTAGCGTTTATCGTTTTTTAAATACAAGTTTTAACAGTGTAGTTTTCAGAGCCTGGAGGTATACTGCCTTGCATCTTGCAATTGCGTACGTTGCAATCTCTGTCGATGAAGTTGTTTACCTTGCCATTCTTGTGTTACCTGTTTTATAGCTAGCGCTGGCTAATTGCTCTCAGTATTGGCAGGTTTAGCCAAAGGTATCATCTTCAATGTTGGAATGCTGCGATTAAACGTCCTTTGAAAAAAAAGAAAAGAAAAAAAATTCTTAACAGTTTTGAATTTTATAAAATTAACATTGTACACAGAATTAAAAACGATAATCTCCCCTATATGATAAAGAGTAAATGTCTGGCCATATAATATATATATATATATATATATATATATATATATATATATATATATATGTATATATATATGTATATATATATTTATCTCTCTCTCTCTCTCTCTCTCTCTCTCTCTCTCTCTCTCTCTCTCTCTCTATATATATATATATATATATATATATATATATTTATATATATACATATATATAATATATATATATATATATATATATATATATATATATATATATATATATATATATATATATATATATATACTGTCATATTCCTGGGGAGTGAGAGTAGTCATACCCTGGTATGAGGGGGTCTCCCGAGAGGTACACTCGGAAACCACACTCCCCTATAAAATTGCCGAACTAGGGGACTGTAGTTAGGAAAGGGGGAGGGGGTGGGAAGGGTTGAATATGTGTGTGTATGTTTGGGCGTGTATAGCTATCTAAATATTTAGCCATCATTTTGACGGATTGTGTACACTAGTTGTACCATAGAAAACAGAACTCCTTTTCTGTCACGTTTATATCTGCCATATCTTCAAAAACAAGCCAGCAGCGATG